>NC_032013.1:4485553-4493882 GCF_001865875.1 Lupinus angustifolius
GATATAGATTCTCTAGCGAATCTTCCAATATGCATAGCCATTGCCACTGAACACGGGAAGGCGGTTAATGGACGCGCCATCACCGTCAAAGGGGTTGGTGGAACCCATTTTAATTCCCTTACGATCACACGGATACGGTTGAGCTAGCATGACGTACTAGCTCTGATACCACTTGTTAGGTATCAGTGGCAGAATACACCTAGAAGGGAGGGGGTGAATAGGTGTGGTGGAGCTCAAGTTCCACTTTTGGTTTTTACACACTTCCTGCAAAATGCCCAGTTAATCGATTAACTCACAACATAAACATAATGATCAGATCAACAACTTGCACAGTTATTAACCAACACACAGACAGATATACAACAAATATTTTTATGCAAGATTGACAAGGATATAGCAAGGTATATGCATGCAAAATATCAGCTTCAAACTTGAATTTAAACATCTTGAAATATAAAAGAGAAAGGGATAGAAAAGATTGCACAAAGATTTTATCCTGGTTCGTTTTGCTGTCCACTGCAAAACTACATCCAGTCCTCCCCTCTAATATGGGAGAGTTTCCTTCTTCACTATAGAACACAATGTACATTACATACAAGCTTCCAATTACAAGACTCAAACACTCCTTTATTGGAACCCAAAGAACTTCTCCACCCTTGGTTTAACCTTTCCCAAAACCGCCTCCAAGAAAACCTTTCTTACCGTGATTCGGCCCCAGCCAAGGTATCACTCCTTATCTCAAGACTGATAAGTGCCAAACATACCTAAATTTCATACACTTTTATGGCACTTATCTTAAGCATAATTGAGAAAAACCAACTTAAAACAATACTTTTTGGATAAAATATCACAATCTTGTATATTTGTGTTTGTATTTCTTTTTTTTATGTGTTTTGTAGAATTTATAAAGAAAAAGAAAAGAGAACAAAGACTCATGGTCCAAGTAGAAAAGAAGTCAAAATCAAGGTGCTCAAGCAAGCAGTTGAGAGTGGACCAAGCCACGCTAAGCTGACCTGTACACCTACCTGACCAGGACCAAGCATCTCAAGCAAGCAGCTGAGCGGACCTACTTGGCCGCTCAGCACCAGAGTAATCCTGACACGGTCAGAACTAAAGCTTGGCACGGTCAGACACGAGCCTGGCACATGCCCAAGTTGCTCAAGCAACAGCTCAGCGATGACATATGTGTGCTCAACGGTGAACCAGACACTAGACCAGGTCATCAAGCACCAAGCCACGTCTCAGTCAGCATGTTCAAAGCTGATCAACAAGCAGCTTAGCGGTGCCACATGTGTGTTCAGCGGTATGCACCCAGACTTGACTTAACCATCAAGCAACCATGAAGTCATGACTTCACTTCAAGTAGCCCACCATAGGCTTTTCAGGAGTAGCTCACCATAGCTGGTCCCATAGCTCACAACTAGCTTTGGTGAGTCAAGCTTATAAAGGTGACAAAGCTACTTCACCAAGTGACCAAACCCATGCTAAAGGGTTTGATCAGCTGCTGAGCGGTGCAAACAAGCAGCTCAGTGGTTCTAGGAAAAATCTATAAATAGGAGGTATTTCATTCGAACAAAAAAAAGAGATATCTTGATCATCATCTTGCCTTGAAAATCTTCTTCCCTGGAAACACAATGCTCTCTTCTTGTTCTTAGTTCGTAGAAGTTTGTTTTAAGTAAGTTTTATAGTTTTTAGTTTATAATTCAAGAGGAGAAAGGAGAAGGCAAATGAGATGCAAAAATCAATTTTGTAATCTCATTTGGAACTTAAAGCATCCAATCCTTGGATGGATGGCTCATGCTCCTAACAATTTCATTTGAATGTAGGTTATGTGTTTCTACTTCTTCTTTTATTTTAAATTTGAATTTTAATCATTCGAGTTAGTGCTTTGGTTAATTTCATTTGTTTGAGAAGTTCTTAATGCTCTTTTTAGATTGATCACCTAAAACCCGATTTCAAGTCATGAAAAATTACTTGTCTCAACCACTTAATAAATAAACTAAGAAGTAGTTGTACTATTTAGTTTATTTTCCAAGTTAAACATGTTTTTATTAAAATCTTATATTCATTACTACTTCAATATTAGAGTAGCCAAGATTAGGGTGTGACAACCTAGTCTCTTTGCGGACGTAATATTGTTTAGTAATAAATATAAGTGATCATTATTCTACCATTTTAGGACACACACTAAAAGGAGGATTTTAGACCTCGGTGTTTGGAGTTAATCAAAGTAAAACATAAGAACTTGTCTAAGTAGTTCAAATACATAAGAAGTTGAGAAATACTTTCATCATTCAAAATGATCTTGTCTCCTCAAGAATTTGTTAATACTTATTTTATGTTTTTTGTTAAATGTTTATATCAAAATCAAATCAAAACAAAACCAAAATATGTTTACTCATTATTTGTGCATTGACATATTCATATGATTCATTCTATTAGGCAATTCCTTGTGGTTCGACATAACCCTATATTATACTACAATTGAATCTTGAAAGAGGTGTAAATTCTAAAATAGTAAAGTGTTATCAATAAATTTATTTGTTGAAACACCTTTTAATATACAAAACTGATGAAACTAACATACCAACTTTTATTTATTGTTATTTGCATTCCACAATTTATTTATTCTTTAATACCAACCTTCTTTAAGGAAGAAGTTTGGTTTGTTAATAAAAGGAAACCGAAAGGGAGTAAATAAATAAAGGTCACTTAACTTTATTATTCTTTTGTTATTTATTTATTTATTTGTTTCTAACAACTAACTATTCATCACATTTGTACATTAGAATACCATTAAACCGGTGTTGGAATTTATTCCACAAAACCACTACAAAATATTTCTTGTTTGCCACGGTTAAAACCGTGGCTATTGTACCTAAAAAACGTGGCAAAATACAACAACCACAATTTCCTCTACCCTAGCAATTACCGGCGTTGAAAAAATTTAGCCGTGGTCAATTTATGATATAGCTACACTTTTATGAAGTGTGGTAACATTTCTTTAACCACGGTTTCAACCGTGGCAAATGTGAATCACATCCTGTGGCTAATTTGTACCATTATTTTAACCTCATTCTAACAATGGCTAAATCTTTATTTTAGTTATTTTCACATATTCCTCTCTTGATCATGTTTAACAATCATTATATTTTGTAATAATTTTCTTTTTTTAATGTGAAAACTATTCCAAATTGTCCAAACGAGAGAAAAAGAACATTTCTAAATGATAGTCGGGAACACAATTAGAAAAGTTTGCTTATAAACATAATAAAGTAGTGATGATAAACATGAAAGTATTTCTATAGAGTAACTTATCCGCACTAACAACTTCTGAGTTTGGAAGATGTTCTAAAACAGTTTAAGAAAAAAGAAAGAAATCGCTTGAAGCATGTTTGCCCCTACCATAAGGGATTGGAAATAGCGCGATTGGTGGTGAAGGTCTAAGGATGGGTACATCACACTTGAAGTACCCTTTCCTCTCCAGCTGCAGAATATATATCCATGCTGAATGTTTCGCATGTTTGAGTTTCCATATCAAGTGTCTCCTTTTTTCTAGATGGGTTTAGCACATCAATGAAATTCTCCTCTTCCTCAAGCTGGAACCAAAGAAAACATAAACTATTAATACAAACTCCTTTGGGTACAATGATCATTGCAAAAAAATATTGGGTTAATATCTAACAAAGTAACTCCTGATTTGAGTTTCACATTAATGCAGACAGAGGCAGAGGCAGTAGCGAATATGGTTTTTTCCTTGTTCATTTTTTCCCTCTTTACACTTTATTCATTTAATTCTAACTTGCTAATATTAGTTATCCTTCAAACTTGAACCACAAAATAAAGAGAATTAATTCACATAGCTTCATTTTTTCTTTTTCACCTTTCTTCATTTACTTGTAACTCATTATTTGCCCCTCACAAATCATGAATCCATATAGCAAAAGTATAAAGCAGAATTACCTTTCTTTGATAGTATTTTTTCCTCTCCTCAAACAACATTTTCCTCCGCTTCATAACATAACGCTCATGAACCTTTCCAAAGTAAAACAAAAAGATCAAAGTCAACAGATATATTATACTCCACACCGTTTTTCTCAAACTTCAAACAAATAAAACAAAACATATAAAAAAAACTCAAACTAAGATTTCAATTACAAACACTCACAAGTGCCCATTTTTAAAAGCAAAGCAGATAAATAACAATAATAATAACAAAAAGGGTTGCAAAATTAATAGATTAAGATTCTCACCAAATAAAGATACATCAATGCTATAAAATAAACAACAGGGTGATACAAATTGTAAGCAGACAAAAGCCAAATCTCTATTATCATGATTGCCACATGATGCAAGATTGAAACTTCTCTTATATCCATATCACCTTTAAAAACAACACTCAAAACATCAAAAACCTACCAAACCTTAACTTCAAATAACTACTCCTGGTAATGAAGTTTCAAACTCTATAGACACCCAAAAACAATACTTTTTAGAGGTAAAGGGAAAATGAAAATATATAAGTACAGTGCTTTTTAGAGGTGGAGGGAAAATTGAACATACATCCTCCTTGTCTCACACCCACCAACACTCACTCCCCAACCACTACTTCTACTATCTCTAAATCTGTTTTCCCCACTCAAACACCTTGATGTCTATTTCTAAGCCTCCTTTGCACTCAATTGTCGTATAAACAATGACATTATCTCTTATTCAATCTACCAAGTGGATTTGTAGTAAGATAAGAATGATAAAACATGTAGGGGTTGTGGAAAGTCAGAATTAATGAGATCTACAAAATATTTCAAGAAAAAAACATGCATCATCCCACATTCGTAGTTATAGATTGAATTTTACTCCTTATGGTGTCGAGTCCTTCATTTCATTTAACAATGAAGCAAGCTGAGGTGCTTCTCTGCAAACATAATAACAAAATTGAATGAAATATCTGAAACAAAATCTCAATCCATTTCCCTATTGTGAATTTAAAAACAATAAAACATATAGAAATTGAATAAATCAAAGAGAAATAAACTCAGTGTTCCTTCCTATCATTATTAAGAGTATTTTCCATGATTTGACAAAATTTAATACACTAAAGATTACATAAACAATATGAATAAATGATTATTGAGGCATATAAATGTAAAAAATAAACATAATAAACCCAGCTTTTACATTGTTGTTCAAGCTCAATATCATCCAATGTCCTTTTTCTAAACAAAATAATTGATTTACATTCTAATTTCTTCTTTACCTCGCCATACCTATATTGTATTGTTACCTCAATTATGAATTACTAATAATTCCTCTATATATGGATCTCCTTCTATTTCTAGTAAGCAGAGGTCAAGAAGGAAATGATTACTCATTATAACAACCACAGTCAAAAGGATTAATCCTTAATCAATCTCATAGTCTATACAACAACAAGGGAAGAATGAATTTTAAAGGCTTTCATATTTTTAATATAATCTCTTGGGGTAATATTGGTTGAATAATATTTCCTAAATGTTGATACAAAATTATTAATTGTGAATCATATCTCTTGGGGTAATATTAGTTGTTTCAGAAAGCATGTCACAACTCTATACAATAAATTCAAATTGGTAAATAAATATTATCTTTCTTTATCTTTGATTATAATCGATTAATTAATTTATCAAAATCATTACAAAGAGTTGACAGGTTTATAATTAATTACATGTTACGTATGTCCATTGAACCACCATAAACCGATGATTCTTTGACCTTAGGATCAGTGATAAGACTCTTCAGTCTAGAAAAATGTTTTTCGTTAAATATCCTTGCAATAGTGTTGGATGCTTTTGGGTTATCTGCAAACATTTCCTTAATCCAGATATTCATTAATGCCACCTAAAGAAAACAAGAGGAGCCATGCTTGAATATCAAAGTAATAAATAGCAGCATAATGAAAAAAGGTTCAAAATCTTTTGAGCTTCGTACCAATTCAGAACTGAAACTCTTCTCTACTAGGATATAATCAATTGTTATGCATGCTTGTACTGCACAAGTCCCATATTTATCCACCAAAATTCATTTCACAGCCACCTTGTAATTTAAATAAAAACCATTTGTTATTATGCTAAAAGCTAATGCTTAAATCAGTTAACTAGTTACAAATGAAAAGCAAAATAAATAAATATATTAATAAATAAGTATAATGAATTAAAGTCCTTCTTATGTAATTATTTTCATGAATCCTATTTTGTTTTAGTCTTTTATTCTTGTCCTTCACTCCTTCTATTTTTGTGATGCAAGGTAGTGATGTTGACAAGTGTTGAGGCTGTCTCTTACTATAACATACAATAATTAATGATAAACTTTATGGAAATTCAAATTCATTCCTCAAGAGCTAGCATCCACCACTACAACAAAATTACTCATCTCATTTTCCCAGAATGCTAATACAATTACCATAAATGACTATCATACTTATAAAGTTGGAGGCCGTCTTTCCATACTGAGAAAACACATAAATCCATGGCTGCATCTAACATCAAGAAGACTTCAGAAGTAATAAATTCTGCACTAGGTTAGAGTAATGAATTAGTATAAAAATCATTAATCATAAAGAAAATACATCCACCAAAAATTCACCAATAGCTTCACATCACCCTAAAGCTACACTTTCAGAATCAACGTAAATGAGAACTTGTAGAAATGAAGGATCTAATTTAAAAGAGTAACCGAATTGTGAAATACATAGTTGTATAGTTACTTCTTCGGCGAAAATATAGATCTCGTTGGCTTTCTCCTCGACTTCTTGGCGGATAAACCAAAGTATGGACTAGATTGCTTTGACACATATGAGTTGTTCATTTTCGGAATTGGAGAAGATTCAAATTGCTTCGACACCTGAATCTCTATAATGCACTTTCTACTCACAAGTCATTCATTGAAAACCCAAACTAAGAGAATCACACTTCAACTGGAGGAAATTTTAAAAAAATTGAACAAATATAAAAGTTAAGGTTTTAGAGTCAAAGAGAGAAGGCACCTTTACTGGAATATAGCGGAGCGACGACACCGTTATCAGAATCGAAAAGCTGAAGAGTCGAAGAGAGAAGGAGAGTGAGGGTTGCACGGAGAGAGAAAATGAAGTTGTAGAAGATTTGAAGGAGAGGGGAAAAAATAAGTTGAAGTTTTGATCTTTATTGCCTTATTCAGAAATGGGCCCAACTAGAGTAGCATCTTTGTGCTCAAGTTTAGCCTTAGTTTTAATAAATGTGGCAAAATTACTGTGCCAATATGTTGTTTTTTTGTAGTGAAACAGGTCTTGGAATTTATTCCATAAAACCGAGATGATATTCAAATGTACTTAATAATTATGTAATAGGGGATTGCTTCGATACTATTGTACTGGAGTTAGAATTTATTCTAACAAAGTCGAGATGGGGCAAAGAAGGAATAACTTAGTCATATGATTATTAGAAGTAATATGTAACTGGAATATTATGGAAACCATTATATCGGCATTGGTTTCATACAAATCCATCGAGGATGTACACTGGGGTATTGATAAGTGCCAAACATACCTAAATTTCATACACTTTTATGGCACTTATCTGAAGCATAATTGGAGAAATACGAACTTAAAACAATACTTTTTGGATAAAATATCACAATCTTGTATATTTGTGTTTGTATTTCTCTTTAATGTGTTTTGTAGGATTTAGAAAGAAAAAGAGAAGAGAATAAAGACTCATGGTCCAACAACAAAAAGAAGTCAAACTCAAGGTGCCGAAGTAGGCAGCTTAGCATAGACCAAGCTACGCTGACCTGACTTGGACACCAGCCTGGCACGGTCAGACCCAACTTGGCTCAGTCAAACCAACCTGGCACAGACGAAGTTGCTCAAGCAGACATCTTAGAGGACCTGCTTGACCGCTCAGCCTAGCACCAGAAAAAACTTGATACGGCCAGAACACAAACTTGGCACGGTCAGACACAAGTCTGGCACACGCCCAAGCTGCTCAAGCAGGCAGCTCAGCGGTGCCACATGTATGCTCAACGGTGAACCAGACACCTGACCAGGTCAGCAAGCACCATGCCACGTCTCAGTCAACACGATCAAAGCTACTCAAGTAAGCAGCTTAGCGGTGCCATATGTGTGCTAAGCGGTGTGCACCAAAAATTACTTAGTCATCAAGAAACCATGAAGTCATGCATAACCTCATTCAAGTAGCCCACCATAGGCTTTTCAGGAGTAGCTCACCATAGCTGGTCGCATAGCTCACAACTAGCTTTAGTGAGTCAAGCTTAAGGAGGTGACCAAGCTACTTGACCAAGTGACCAAACCCATGCT
>NC_032013.1:4493982-4497866 GCF_001865875.1 Lupinus angustifolius
GGTGGCAGAGAACTCTATAAATAGGAAGGCATTTCCTTCATTAACTTACACTTTCACAAGCCAAAAAAATCAAGAATTTTTCCTTGAAGTAGAAGCACAATTCTCTTATCCTATTTCTTAGTTCATAGAAGTTCTTTTTAAGTAAGTTTTATAGTTTTTAGTTTATAATTCAAGAGGAGAAAGAAGAAGGCAAATGATAGGCAAAAATCCATTTTGTAATCTAATTTGGAACTTAAAGCATCCAATCCTTGGATGGATGGCTCATGCTCCTAACAAATTCATTTGAAAGTTGATTACGCATTTCTTCTTCTTCTTTTATTCTAAATTTAAATTTTAATCATTCAAGTTGGTGCTTTGGTTAATTTTATTTGTTTGAGAAGTTCTTAATGCTCTTTTTAGATTGATCACCTAAAAACCGATTTCCAAGTCATGAAAAATTACTTGTCTCAAAGACTTAACAAATAAACTTTGAAGTAGTTGTACTACTTAGTCTATTTGCCAAGTTAAACATTCTTTTCTTAAGATCTTACATTCATTACTACTTCAATATTAGAGTAGCCAAGATTAGGGTGTGACAACCTAGTCTCTTTGTGGATGTAGTAATATTTAGTAGTGAATAAAAGTGATCGTCATTCTACCATTTTAGGACATACACTAAAAGGAGTATTTCAGACCTTGGTGTTTGGAGTTAATCAAAGTAAAACATAAGAACTTGTCTAAGTAGTTCAAATACATAAGAAGTTGAGAAATACTTTCATCATTCAAAATGATCTTGTCTCCTCAAGAATTTGTTAAAATTTAGTTTATTCTTGTTAAGTGTTTATGTGCATATCAAATCAAACCAAAATTAACCAAAATATGTTCACTCATTATTTGTGCATTGACATATTCATATGATTCATTCTATTAGGAAATTCCTTGTGGTTTGACATAACCCTATACCATACTACAATTGAAGCTTGAAAGAGGTGTAAATTGTAAAATAGTAAAGTGTTATTAATAAATTTATTTTTTGAAAACCTGTTAATACACAAAAGTGATGAAGCTAACTAACTACTTTTATTTATTGTTATTTATATTCCACAATTTATTTATTCTTTATTACCAACCTTCCTTAAGGAAGAAGTTTGGTTTGTTAATAAAAGGAACCCGAAAGGAAGTAAATAAATGAAGGTCACTTAACTTTAGTATTCTTTTGCTCTTTATTTATTTATTTCTAACAACTAACTATTCATCACTTTTGTACATTAGAATACCATTAAACCGGTGTTGGAATTTATTCCACAAAACTGAGATGGTATTCAAAAGTACTTAATAATTATGTAATAGGGAATTGCTTCGATACCATTGTACCGGCGATAGAATTTATTCTAATAAAGCCGAGATGAGCCAAAGAAGAAATAACTTATTCACTTGATTATTAGAAGTAAGTTGTAACTGGAATATTCTTGAAACCATTATACCGGCGTTGGAATTTATTTCAACAAAGCCAAGATGGCGAACAAAGAATACAACCGAGTTCACTTACTTAACCAAATAAATAAAACACACCGAAGAGAAAACTTCACCTTTCAACATGTATAGCTATGCAAAAAGAGCTAAACCAATTTGAGCGAAATAATGTGTGGGACTTGGTCCCCAAACCCAAAGATCATCCTGTAATTGGCACGAGATGGGTCTTTCGAGTAAGCTAGATGAATCTGGCTTAATAATTATAAATAAGGCTTGCTTAGTGGCCAAAGGCTACAACCAAGAGGAGGGCATCGATTATGATGATACCTATTCTTCTGTAGCCAGACTTGAGGCCATTAGGATGCTCTTGTCTTTTGCATCAATCATGAATTTTAAACTTTTCCAAATGGATGTTAAGAGTGCATTTTTAAATGGATATATTCAAGAGAAGGTGTACGTAGACCAACTACCAGAGTTTGAAAACTTCATATACCCAAACCATGTGTATAAATTCAAGAAGGCCCTCTATGGCCTAAAATAGGCTCCTAGAGCCCGGTACGATAGATTGAGTTCGTTACTACTTGAAAAAGGATTCGAAAAAGGCTTGGTCGACACCACTCTCTTTATTCGTAGATTAGATAATCATGTTTTACTTGTACAAATATATGTTGATGATATTATCTTCGGATCTACTAATGACATCCTTTGTAAGGAATTTTCTGAATTGATGAAGGGAGAGTTTGAGATGTCGATGATGGGTGAGCTAGCTTTCTTCCTTGGGCTTCAAATTAAATAAATGGAAAGTGGAATCTTCATTCATCAATTGAAGTATTTCAAAGAATTATTAAAGAAGTTTGATATAGAGCAATGTAAAGATGCATCTACACCTATGACATCCGCATGTTATCTTGACAAAGGTGAAAAGGGAAAAGTGATTGAGGTAACTAAATATCGCAGGATTATCGACTCCTTATTGTACTTAAATGCTAGCCGCCCTGATATTATGTTTAGCATTTGTATGTGTGCTAGATTTCAAGCTTTGCCAAAAGAATCATATTATATTGCTATAAAACATATCATGAGATATTTAAAGGGAACTATAAATATGGGATTATGGTATCCTACGGGTGCCTCCTTATCCTTGGTAGGTTACTTCGATTATGACTTTGCTGGTTGTAAGTTGGATCGAAAAAGCACTAGTGGGACTTGTCACCTATTAGGAAGTTTCTTAGTTGCATGGCATAGCAAAATGCAAGCATGCGTTGCTTTGTCCACCGCTGAAGCGAAATACATTGTCGTTGGCGTGTGTTATGCTCAAATCCTTTGGATGAAGCAGCAACTTAAGAACTTTGCCATCTCAACAAGCAAGGCAGGACCACGGGGACCCGTACTATTCACTGATTCTACAAGAAACCGGTTTGCTCAAATTTCAGGGGAGGAAACCAACATACATTCAGTTTGCGAATTTGACTTGGCTAGCAGAACAAAACGTCGACTTTCCGCATGGTTTGCAAGCTCAAGGGGTTGTCCCCTTCTTGGAATTAAAAGGTAACATTTCCCTTGCTCTAGCTAGGGAGTATTATGCCAACTTTAGATACAAAGATTGGAAGTATTGGTCAATGATTGCTGGAAAACTGTTTGAGATTAATGAAGACATTTTTATGAACGGGGGTGGTTTATCCTGTACTGGTGCTAGTTTAAGTGATTGTGGTTGGGCAGACAAAACTCTTTTGATGTTGTTGAAATGTGTAAGTCTTGTTTGCGTAGACCTCAGGTATATGTTCAGGGTGAATTGACCAAAGTTGGGTCGCTGTCCGTAGAGAATAGGCTCCTACACTACTTGATTGCCTATATTCTGATTCAGAGGAACACAAATCATGCACAACCTACAGTGAATGATTTGAGGTTCTGACGAGAACACAATGATTAATTGGTCTGACGAGATTGTGAAGGTCATGTATAGCGTCTCCAGTTCTCAATCAAGGTTGCTTCCTTATAGTATCTTCATTTCACGAGTTATTGATTATCTACATATTTATGTTTCAGATACTATAGTGATGGATTGTTCTAACAAGGACCACTTGATTGGTGAAAGTCTGATTCATAAGATGGGTATTTACAAGTACGCCAACACATGGAAATATCAAGAGGACTTCAACACTGTGAATCTTGACCCCTATGGTGAGGATGATCAAGATGATAACCAAGAGCCATTTGCTACTACTTAGGGGGAGTCTTCATGACATGCATCACATGAACCTACTTTTGGACAAGCCTACTTGGATGCTATGGAACAATGTCTCAACAATAAGATGGATCTCCACTTTCAGTCTCTGAAGGACTCATATCATACGGATCTGGAGAATTTTGAGGAGCGTCAGAATGCTTATATTGACAACCATTACCAATCTTTGAGGAACTATGTTCAGACC
>NC_032013.1:4497966-4532987 GCF_001865875.1 Lupinus angustifolius
GGAGCCCTTAGAGCCTTAGTTTTATCCTTCCTAGCTAATGGACTTTGTTGTTTCTTGTTCCCTCTTGAGAACTTATCTTTTATTTTGTGTTTTTGCTCTTATTATGGATTGTAATAACTCTAAACTTATGTTGAATTACTGCTTTAAAATTTGACTTTGCTTTACAATGATTTCGAATTATCTTGTTCATGCTTGAATACTAATTATGTTGCAAGTAGTATACTCCTTTGTTTAATGGGTCTTGATCAAGTTTGGTGTATGTGTCAATATTGAATGATTATGCCTACTGCTAACTGCTCAAATATGTCAAATGCTTAATCATTCCATGCTTAACTTGAATAAACATAGCCTTTCATGCCATTAAAACTGTTCTGTTGCTATTTGCTATCCATTTAATCGATTAAGACCTGTTGTTAGTCGATTCAATGTTGTATAAATGTTCATTTGTTCAAGCTTCTTACAACTGGTTGATTGATTACACGCCCCAAAATTAATTGATTAATTACAGTATATTATAACTATAATAACTCTTCTAACTTTTGACTAGAATTGAATACTTGTATCTTTTTGATAGTGTCAAAAGGGGGAAAAGGTTGCTTGTTGTGTTATATGTATTCTGCAGGTTGTGTAATAGTTTTTGCAGGTTGTTGTATATAGCTTCTGTAACATGATTGCTTACCTAAGGGGGAGCAAATGCGCTTCAACTTTGTATCTTTGAAAAACAACCATAAACAACAATTATGCAAACTCATCATCAAGCTAACTCATCAAACGTTTTGAACAATTTTGATGTGGTGTTTGTCATCATCAAAAAGAGGGAGACTGAAAGTGCAAAGTGTCAAGGATAGCACTAGCAATACTTTGCCTATGTTTTGATCAAGACAAGGTTCTATTAAAGCTTGAAGATGGCTCAACAATCAACATGTCTTATGCTCATTTGGTCATATCTAGACTAGGATATAAAATAGAGTCATTATTCAAGTAGTCTGGGATGTGTGCCATAGTAAGTGAGTATAGGTTTAGTCTCTCAAGCCATCTTAATTGTCATATCATATCCATGAGACATATCATCTAGTTAATTGTATGTTCATGCATCAATCGTACACGTTATATGTGCATATTAGGCATAATATAATTGCTAGAACATGTATAGAAGTTGTACATAACATATGAGAAGTTTACCTTTTGAACCATGTATTTTAATGTGTCAGTTAATCAATTAACGTGGTGACTTAATCGATTAACTCAATTGCTTTTCTATTAAATCAGTGTTTCTGTTACAACTGTTTTTTGTTTCATTTTGTTGCATTGGTTAATCGAGTAACGGGTAGCCTTAATCGATTAACATGTCTGTTACTTGTTATATCTGATTTCTGTTTTAATCGTTTAACTGTTTGCAACGAATCCAACTGCCAAAACTGCTTACTATAAATAGAGGCAACTTCCAAAAAACTGTAGCATTGCATTCTATTGTATAGGGCTGATTTTAGAGAGCATATTTCATTTTGTTTTTACTGCTTTTGCAAGAGAGTTGCATGTGTGAGAAGAAAGTTATCATGCTGAATTGATATCTGGTTTTTCATATTGTTTTACACTTTCATATGCTCATTCTTATCTAGCTCACATGTTCATGCATTACTTTTAAGGATTGATAGAGAGATACTTTGATTTCTGTTTTTGATTAACTCACATGTTCTTATTGGATTGAGTGATTAGTGAGTGTGTTAGTCTTAAGGTCTTTTACTTGTAATATTTCAATCATTGTTGTGCTTATAAAACCTTGTTGTTTTAATCTATTTTTGTGTATTTCTGGATTGATCTCTTGGTGTCGTACCACCACAGAGATTGGGATTCTTCACCAAGACTATGAGGTCTTGATTTGAGGACAAGAATCTTGGTTGAGGCTGTTTCGCAAGAAAGGTTTTCTCAGTTGAAAGGTAGAGTCAAACCAAGGGTTTAGGGGTCCTTGATTTCAAGAAAGAAGCGTCTTATGTTCTTGTAATTGAATTGGTGTGTGTATTCATACGTTTACTCAATATTGTGAAGAATAAAATCTCCTAAGATCGGAAAGGGAGGCTTGGATGTAGCTTGCAGTGGACGGCAAACGAACCAGGATAAAAATCCACATTTGCACGCTTTTCTCTCTCTGAATCTTTTTTACTTTTCTTTCTGTTTCAATTTGAATCTATAGCTGATATTTTGTATATATGTTTACTGTCATATGCTTATTAATAGTGCTTAAAAATATATGTTTTATCTCTGTTCAATTGATTTTAAATAATTGTGCAATCTGTCTCTCTAATCATTCTGTTCTATACATGTGTTAATCGATTAAGACTAGGTGTTAATCGATTAACTGGGTTGTTTCCAGAATTTGGGTTTTGGTGCAAGAAGTGGTGAATGATAACCGCTACACCTATTCAACCCTCCTTGTAGGTGTTCCTAGGCCAATGATACCTAACAATATATATTCAAAAGTTGTTACAATTTTTAATTTTCTTAATGTTATCTTTACTATTCTATTTATGTTATATTTCAAGAATATTCATAATGTGCATTCAATAATTAAAATTCATATTTTGTGTAATTACGACAATTATTATCGTTATATTATTTAAGTACATTCTTAATGTTATTTCAATCATATATAAGAATATATAATAGTCATATTCACCTAAAGTTATAGTTATTCTAGACTAGATCCCATTTTTGTGTGTGTTCATAGTGATAATGTTCAACCATGACATTTCATTTTGAACTTCCTTGCATCAGTATGAACACAAAATGAGTAAAATTATTGAACGAATCATCACTTAATGAACATTATCATTATAACAAAAGCGTATAAGAAAAGATAAGAACAAAATACGATGTGTACAATAAGAGAGAATCAATTAAGGTTCAAATAACAAGCAAGCATCTGCAACATAAATATGAAATTGATTTCAGGTAGAGAATGATATTAACCGGAGCATATCTTCATTGGAGAAAAGGAATAATTATAATACACCAAATATTCTTTTACCATTTAAAACATATATTATACTTTCAATTCTTTTAATATAAGTTATTTTATAAAACTTTAACATTTAAATATTATGCCAATGCGAAAATAATTTTTTAAATAAAACTTACTAATTTTAAATATTATTCAATATAAATATAATTATTTGGAACAATAAAATTTGAATGTATGAATTGTGAAGAAAATCTTATTCACGTGATTTTGATGAAAATATCAATATCACTAAAAAAAGAAAAATGAAGAAGACATTAAAGACTTAGGAGAAATGCTAGTCAAAATCATAATGTATTAGAGTCTTTTAAAATATGTATTTCAACTTTCATGTATGGGTGTGAAGGCTGATTCGTTTTGCAATTTATTTATCCTTTACAATATCGTCTAATCATTTTTAAACTGATTCACACCCTCTTAATTTATCATTATGAATAATAATTAAATATTTATTATGAATAATAAATATTAATGTTGAAAAGTAACCATTTATAACAAATTTATTGAAATAAAATTGAATTTTTGAAGGAGAATTATGATGTAAGTTGATGTGTCAAAGATTTATGAGTTTAGTCAATAAAAATGTGGTAAACAGTTAGTTAGTGATATGTTGAAAGATTTAGTAAAATAAATAATTTTGACTTTTTTTATCCATCGTACATGATTTATGTCATTCTTAAGGTATGATATATATAATGATAAGTAGTGACAATGTTTTATCTCTTCCTCAATATCCATGCTCCTTTAATGTCTGACTGGTTCCTTCAAATTGCATGTTCCCCTCCAAGTGAGTGTTATTTATCTGGACTTAAGATAGATCTTTTCCGACTGCTAAATCCACTTCTTATTGTTATAAGTATGATAAGTAGTATCAATTTTAGAAAATATAAAAAGCGACAAGATGAGAGATGTTTCTAGTGTGAGTACTATGAATGGCATGGATATAGAATGAGGAAAATATATTATATACAAATTGTGTTTTTATATATAAAATTGTATATTTTGATTATTACCTTAGTTTTTCTATACAATTAATTTTAATAAAAACAATATTTTTATTTTTGTTGTATTGTTTACGACATTACTCTCTCTTTTTTACATTTTAGTGCAAGAGTTTCTTACAAATTTTATGAAATAATAGAATATTATTTTACTGTGATTTTTTTATTCATCTTAACTGTTTACCAAGTCCTCTATTTTTATTTAAATGCTTTCTTCTGAGGAAATGTTTTAGAATAGAAGTGAAATACATCCTCTCCATAATTTTAATTAAATTATGTTGATTTATTTACAAGGAATTTTTATTTGTTATTATCACATTATATCCATCTTTTTTATCCTCTTTCATAATAGTTAATATGCTAAATAATAATTTTTCCATTATAATATATATTATTTATTGTAATTAATGACTCTAAAAACACGTGATTATTCAAAAATCGTTCAAAATGTTATTATGAGATCTTATTCAAATTGTTTCCTATTATATATTATTTTCCAAAATATATTATATTTTTATATTTCACAAACAACACATGTTATTCTATTGTTTTTTATACATCAAAAATAAAGGTAATGACACTAATAGAAAAATATCCATCTCTATTAGATTTGCCACTTTTGTAGATTTTATATTCAAGGCCTACCCAATATCATGATTACTCATTTTAAAATTTGTTAGAAAGCCTCTTACCATATTTTGTCCCATCAAAGCATGTTGTGGCTAGACATCACAATCTTCTTTAAGAAAAATTCGAATGTTGTTTATAACTCTTTGAAAATCATGAATATAGATATGTAAATTCTTAGATAAGATGAAGATCGCTTATATACTATAACTCTCCAATATCAATCTCATGTGGTCCAAAATCCATGCCACCCTTTTACCATGTCCCATCGCTTGAAATTCTGCAAGTAAATGAGATTCAACACCAAAAGTATATGAAAAGTCAGAAATCCAATGTTCATCATGAATGCGGATCACACTACCACGGAACAGCTACCATCTATATTGAGTTTCCAAAAATCCATTAATTCGTTTGCACCAATGAATACTAGATTGGAATCTTTTGTAGAAAAACAATTCAGGTGGCTCTAATCATTGATATCCTTATAGACATTCTTTGAAACATAAGCTAAATCCCAAGAACTTTATCTGAATCTTTTTGTCCATGATTTTTCTTGGACCCCATCATCCTCTAGAATTTGGACTGGCCTTAATTTCATCCACAAGTCCACTTCACACATAACCAAATCACTGTGTCTTGATTCTACAATACTTTCTATAATATGTGCTATTCAAACTTTATAATTATCGTATTCATTTCTAATCTTATATTGTTTTGTATATTCAGATATCCAATATTCAAAATGACATTATTATATTTATGTTATTATTTTTCCTTTTTAATTATATATTGAAATAGTTTTATTTTCTATTTAATATTTTATCATCCACACAAAAGAAAGATAATTCTACTTTTATTATTTTATAATGTACACAAAGAAAAATAAGTGATAAATAATTAATACCTTTTTAAATTTGTGAGAAACAAAATTGATAATTTAGCAATGGAGAAATTTAAAATAAGATAATCTCAAATAATCTACCTATAATTCCTTGTTCAATAAATAATGGGGATTCATGTTGTTGCAACATTTGTAGTTAAAGTTCTAATTACAAACAAAATTACAAATCGAAATACTATTCAATGCAAAGAAAAGTCATATGATGATAAATTTAATACATTACAAATAGGTAAAGTTATCATTTTAAGTTCATTCTTGATCCATTTACTCAATCAAACCTCCCATACACACACCACACAAACACACATATATANACTCGTTATTAGAATAAGAATGAAATGGTTTCACAATTGATGTATTTTTTATTCTTATATAGGTCTAAGTACAAAACAAGTGCCCAATTATGTCATTCCCTCCAATGAAAAGAAAAACAAGCCATGTGCCACCTAGGACAATAGGAGTGACCAGTGGATACTATCCATGCAATCAACTTATATATAAATTCATTAATGGCATTTTGTACTTATACCTTTTATCGCATTATATCTTTATGTCTTTCTTTCATTTTATGATTTATATTAATCAAATAAAATTATGAATAGTGCTACTTATATTTATTATTCTATGATTGATTAATTGATTTGAACAACTAGAGATATTTTATCAATTTATGACATTATATAGTTTATATTAATATTTCCCTTTTCAATTACATTGATAAGGTTGATTGATTATGAATGATTGAGAAAAAAATTCAAATAATTGAAAATAAAATAAATAAATGTCAGAAACATTGTATAGGGGCCAAAACTAAAATAAACAAAAATATACAAGGACTACAATGATAATAAATAGTTCATGTAAAGAAAAATTTAACAAATCTTATTTGTCATTTCATTACATAATTGGAAATATTTAAAGTGATTACACATTATTCATTATTTCCTTGATAACAAAAAAAATACAGAGGGTTCTTATTTATTCCATGGATAGCATGCTTGTTCCTGTGTAGCAGTTTTACATGGTCCAGTTGCATATATATCCCAAGTGCAATCATCGGAGCATAAATCATTTTTTTCACTATAAATGTCAAAGTAGTGAAATGCACCTGTCAAATTAAAGCTACAAGACCATAAAGATGATTGACCAAAAGGATCAGAGATGAATTTACAACGATGACTTTCACATGTTTTCAATGTATAGAACCTATCATCATTTTTCTTATCTATTCAATGAAGAGTAGGTGGGCTTGAAATTTTATTTGTCATTAGAACTTTAACTTGTTCGATTCCGAATATTGACTCGACACCAACCATCAAAGCAACAAATATTGTTGCTAACATAAATGGTGATAACATAAATTTGTTCACTAAAATAGCCATTATATTAATATATTGATCATTTCAATCAGTATTGGAAGAAGAATGGAATGAATTAGCTATTGATGCATTTCTTATTCTTTTATAGGTGGTATATGTTCAAATCAAGTGCCCAATATGTCATTTTTTCCAATGAAAATACGACGTGTGTCACAATAAAGGGGTGACCAATGAATGCTATATATCATATCTCTAATTTAAAATGGTTAAAACTTTTTTTAATACCCATGCATGCATTCAACTCATATATATATATATACATTCATTAATTACATTTATTACTTCAAGTGTAATATCTATATATTGTTGGTAGTGTAAATAGTTATACACAATCAACACATTATTCATCAATCACTTATATTACTTATATTTAACATTTAATAATGCTTAAATAAGAATGATTTTACTCACTATTCAAATAAGAATGGAATGTTTCCCTATTGATGCATTTCTTATTCTTATATAGGTTGTATATATTCAAATCAAGTGCCCAATATGTCACTTTGTCCAATGAAGAAACAACATGTGTCAAAATAAAGGGGTGACCATTGAATGTTATCATAACTCTAATGCAAAAATGTTTAAACTTTTCTTAATACCCATGCACTTATTCAACTTATATATATAGGGAATAATGTATCTCCTGTTGTGAGGATATAACTCATCCCCTTAAACTAGATAGATAATGACATGTGTCCCTCGTTTTATTACTTTTTATTTTATTTCTCATTTTTTTATATTCTATTTTTTTTCCTGAACATTAATCTTCTTCCCTCCTAGAAGAAAAACACACATTCCATTCTCATTCATTCATTCATCACTTCTCACACTCTCCTTCATTTCTCAATATTACTCATTAAAGCCTCGCCCTTTATTTCCACATGCTGCACTAGATTAGTCACCTTCAGCTTTAATATTAGATCCAATTAAGCCATTTTTTAATGCAGTCGTTTATCCTAAGTTATTATAGCATTCAACAGTTCCTTATTTAAAGAAGGAAGAAGATTCATATAAACCCTTGTTTCTGGTGGGAGAAGAATAAGAGTAACAATAATACCTTATTTAAGAAAAAGAATGAACAGTGTGAAGATTTTGATTGTGATTCATCAATGATTATGAATGAATGAGAAATGAAGGAAATGTGAAATAAATGAGAAATGAAGTTGCATTTTTTTATGGTGGGGAAGAAGATTAATGTTAAAAAAAATATATAAAAAATGAGAAATAAAATAAAAAGTATTAAAAAGATGGACTCATGTTATTATCTAACTGGTTTAAGGAGGGGAGTTATCTCCTCACATGAGGAGATACATTATTCTCATATATATATATATATATATATATATTTTAATTATATTTATTACTTAGAGTAAATTATTTTGCCCAATGAAAAAATGATGGGTGTAACGATAAAGGGGTGACCATTGAATGCTATCATAACTCCAACGCAAAAATGTTATATAGTGAGCGACTCAGGTGAGAACAATGCGCTATTGTGAGAAATGAGAACAATTAGTATAAATCATTGAATTTTATTTGAATGGTCAAAATTAAAAAAATGCATGTACATGACTATCACATAACCAATAACTAACTTTTTATCTGAACCACTTATGATGGGTTGTAAGACTCATATTTATTGTTCTCCCAGTTTTTAATGAGAACTATTCTGACTTGAGTCGCACCAGTTATTAATTACATTTATTTCTTAGAGTATGGAGCTATTATTTATGATGCACTATTCGCTACCAACCGCTTTCTCATCTGCAGCTCTCGGCTCCTCACATATGATTCATATCAAAATTTGTGTGATTTTGCCTCTACTCCTGCCATTGACACGTGTCTCACCGCCTGCTATTGCATCGCCCAGTTCTCCATCCGATTCCAACATACGCTAATGCCACTATAGTCCTTTATTTTTGTGTGGTCACCTATATTTCTCCATCTTCTTTCCTTTATTTGTGATTTATATTTTTTACAATAATTACTAAAATGAATAGTAATAACTAAATTCATATAAATATTAATATATTAAATTATTAACTATAATAGTAATCTCAATACACTATGCTAGAATTCGCAATTAATGATTGTCATTTGATCGTGCTTACTAGAACAACGCTGTTAAATATAAGGCGGAAGAAAATCAACAACGCTAATTCAAGCAAGCGTTGTTAAATTGGATAGGCGACTTCAACATCACAAGCTTGAATAAACGTTGTTGAATTAGCATTGACTTGAATAAAACCATTTTGAAAAGTATCTTAAACATGGAATTAAAATGAAATAAATTTTCAAAAAGCTAAGTAACAAGTTACTTTACTTGAGTAATGAATTGCTAGACCTAAGTAACACGTTACTGGAACCAAGTAATAAGTTAATAGAACCAAGGAATGAATTACTAAGATTGAGTAAATATTACCAAACAATTTCTACAAAGATTAACCAATTACTCATGAAAATAATTGATTATTCATATAGGCAAAAACTTTGGGTAATCGGTTACCCAATGAAATTAATGGTTAATGAGAGTTGGTACACCAGATTTTTGAAATCCAAACTGAAACAACGTCATCCAAAATTAAGGGATGTCATTCCAATCGACTAAGACTTTCATGTATGGGTATGAAGGCTGATTAATTTTGCAATTTATTTATCCTCTACAATATAGTCTAATCATTTTTAAGTTAAAGTTGCAAAAATCTTAAATTGTGCAGAAAATTGATTCACGCCCTCTTAGTTTATCATCATGAATAATAATTAAATATAAAAAGAGTAATTTGAAGGGAAAAAGAAACATATAAATATTAATGTTGAAAAGTAACATTTGAAAGCATTTATAACAAATTTATTGAAATAAAATTGAATTTTAAAAGGAGAATTATGATGTAAGTTGATGTGTCAAAGTTTAATGAGTTTAGTCAATACAAATGTGGTAAATAGTTAGTTAGTGATATGTTGAAAGATTTAGTAAAATAAGGTATGATAGATAGTTAGTTACCATATTTTATCCATCCTACATGATTTATATAATTATTAAGGTATGATATATAATGATAAGTAGTGACAATTTTTTATCCCTTCCTCATTATCCATTCTCCTTGAATGATGGACTGGTTCCTTAAAATTGCATGTACCCCTCCAAGTGAGTGTTATTTATCTGGACTTAACATCGATCTTTTCCAACAGATAATCCAGTTCTTATTGTTATAAGTATGATAAGTAGTATCAATTTTAGAAAATACAAAAAGCGACAAGATAAAAGATGTTTCTGGTGTGAGTACTATGGATATAGAATGAGGAAAATATATTATATACAAATTGTGTTTTTATAAATGAATTTGTTTATTTTGATTATTACCTTAGTTTTTCCATTTCAATTAATTTTAATAAAAACAATATTTTTATTTTTGTTTTATTGTTTACGACTTTACTCTCTCTTATTTACATTTTAGTGCAAGAGTTTCTAACAAGTCTTATAAAATAATAGAATATCATCTTACTGTGATTTTTTTATTCCAACTCATTTTAACTGTTTACCATGTCCTCTATTTTTATTTAAATGCTTTCTTCCGAGGAAAAGTTTTATAATAGAAGTGAAATACATCCTCTCCATAATTTTAATTAAATTATGTTGATTTATTTACAAGGAATTTTTATTTTTTATTATCACATTATATCCAACTTTTTTATCCTCTTTCATAATTGTTAATATGCTGAATAATAATTTTTCCATTATATTATATATTAATTATTGTAATTAATGACTCTGAAAACACATGTGATTATTCAGAAATCATTCAAAAATGTTATTATAAGATCTTATTCAAATTGTTTCCTATTATATATTATTTTCCAAAATATATTATATTTGTATATTTCACAAACAACACATGTTATTTTATCATAAATTGTGTTTTTTTATACATAAAAAATAAAGATATTGACACTAATAGAAAAATATCCATCTCTATTAGATGTGCCACTTTTGTATATTTTATATTCAAGACCTACGCAATAGCATGATTACTCATTTTAAAATTTGTTAGAAAACCTCTTACCATATTTTGTCCCATCAAAACATGTTGTGGCTGGACATCACAATTTTCTTTAAGGAAATTGCGAATGTTGTTTATAACTCATTGAAAATAATGAATATAGATATGTATATTTTTAGATAAGATGAAGATCGCTTCTATACTGTAACTCTCCAATATCAATCTCATGTGGTCCAAAATCCATGCCACACTTTTACCATGATCCATTTCTTGAAATTCAACAAGTAAATGAGATCCAACACCAAAACTACATGGAAAGTCAGAAATCCAATGTTCATCATGAATGCGGATCACGCTACCACATCGAATCATGTTATCTCCCATGGAACAGCTACCATCCGCATTGAGTTTCCAAATATCCATTAATTTGTTTGCACCAATGAATACTATATTGGAATCTTTTGTAGAAAAACAACTAAGGTGCCTCTAATCATTGATGTCCTTATAGACATTCTTTGCAACATAAGCTAAATCCGAAGAACTTAATCTCAATCTTTTCGTCTATGGTTTTTCTTAGACCCGATCATCCTCTAGAATTTGAACTAACCTCAATTTCATCCACTAGTCCACTTGACACATAATCAAATCACTGTGACTTGATTCTACAATACTTTTTGTAATATGTGGTATACAAACTTTATCATTATCGCATTCATTTCTAATCTTATCTTGTTTTGTACATTCAGATATCCAATATTCAAAATGACATTATTATATCTATGTTATTATTTTCCTTTTTAATTATATATTGTAATAGTTTTATTTTCTATTTAATATTTTATAATTTACACAAAAGAAAGATAATTTTACTTTTATTATTTTATAATGTACACAAAGAAAATTAAGTGATAAATAATTAATACCTTTTAACATTTTTGAGAAAGAAAATTGATAATTTAGCAATGGAGAAATTTAAAATAAGATATTCTCAAATAATCTACCTATAATTCCTTGTTCAATAAATAATCAGGATTCATGTTGTTGCAACATTTGTAGTTAAAGTTCTAATAACAAACAAAGTTACAAATCCAATTACTATTCAATGCAAAGAAAAGTCATATGATGACAAATTTAATACATTACAAATAGGTAAAGTTATCATTTTAAGTTCATTCTTGATCTATTTACTCAATCAAACCTATGGTTTTGTAGCTTCAATCCGACAAGTGCATTTCACAATTTTAACATTTATACTAAAAAATAGATTATTGCATCAATGATTGCACTTGGTACATATATGCGGTAGGACCTTGTAAAACTGCTTCAAAGAAAATAATGAATAATGTGTAATCACTTAATATTTCTATTTATCCAATGAAATGATATATAAGCTTTGTTACAAGTTTTGTTACATTTCTCTACACATGCACTATTTATTATTAATTTAGTCCTTGTACATTTGTGTTTATTTGAGTTTCAGCCATGTCCTATGTTTTTTATATTTGTTCTTTTATTTTCAATTATTTGGATTTTGTTCTCAACAATTGATGATTAACCAACCTTATCAATATTATTAAAATGGGAAATAATAACATACATATAATAATATTATTTTGAATATTTGATAAATGATTAGAAATGAATGCAATTAGGGGAAGTTGAAATAACACTTACTACAGGAAAGATGGCAAAATCAATTTTTATTTAATTAGGATTCATGTCAAACAGACTATTAAGGAATATTGAGGAACATAGATCAAATGGGGATTAATCCATTATTTGGAGGATGATGAAACTAAGTTCAAGAAAAATCATGTACGACATAATTAAAAAAGATTTAAAGATCAATTTTTATCAATTAACATGATTTATAGTAGAGACACATTTTTGTTTGTGAAATATAAAACTATAGTTCTTTATCAATGATGATTTCACTCGTTATTAGAATAAGAATGAAATGGTTTCACATTTTTTATTCTTATGTAGGTCTAAGTACAAAACAAATGCCCAATTATGTCATCCCTCCAATAAAAAAAACAAGCCATGTGTCACCTAGGACCATAGGAGTGACCAATGGATACTATCCATGCATTCAACTTATATAGATAAATTCATTACTGACATTTATTACTTATCCTTTTTATCGCATTATATCTTTGTGTCTTTCCTTCATTATATAATTTATATTAATCAAATAAAATTATAAATAGTGCTACTTATATTTATTATTCTATGATTGATTAATTGATGTGAACACCTAGAGAAATTTTATCAATTTATGACATTATATAGTTTATATTAATATTTCCCTTTTCAATTACATTGATAAGGTTAATTGATTATGAATGGTTGAGAACAAAATTCAAATAATTGAAAATAAAAAAATAAATATCAGAAACATTGTATAGGGGCTAAAACTAAAATAAACAAAAATATAGAAGGACTACAATGTTAATAAATAGTTCATGTCAAGAAAATTTTAACAAATCTTATTTGTCATTTCATTACATAATTGGAAATATTTAAAGTGATTACACATTTTTCATTATTTCCTTCATAACAACAAATACAGAGGGTGCTTATTTATTCCATGGATAGCATACTTGTTCTTGTGTAGCAGTTTTACATGGTCCAGTTGCATATATATCCCAAGTGCATTCATCGGTGCATAAATCTCTTTTTTCACTATAAATGTCAAAGTAGTGAAATGCACCTGTCCAATTAAAGCTACAAAACCATAAAGATGATTGACCAAAGGGATCAGAGATGAATTTAAAACGATGACTTTCACCTGTTTTCAATGTATAGAAGCCATCATCATTTTTCTTATCTTTGCAATGAAGAGTAAGTGGGCTTGAAATTTTGTTTGTCATTAGAACTTTAACTTGTTCGATTCCGAATATTGACTCGACACCTACCAACAAAGCAACAAATATTGTTGCTAACATAAATGATGATAACATAAACTTGTTCACTAAAATAGCCATGATATTTATATATTGATGATTTCACTCAGTATTGGAAAAAGAATGGAATGATTTAGCTATTGATGCATTTCTTATTCTTATATAGGTGGTATATGTTCAAATAAAGTGCCAAATATGTCATTATGTCCAATGAAAACACGACGTGTGTCACAATAAAGGGGTGACCATTGAATGCTATATATCGTAACTCTAATGCAAAAAGGTTAAAACTTTTTTTAATAACCATGCATGCATTCAACTCATATATATATACATTCATTAGTTGAATTTATTACTTCAACTGTAATATCTATATACTGTAAGTAGTGTAAATAGTTATACGCAATCAACAGATTATTCATCAATCACTTATATTACTTATATTTAAAAGTTAATGATGCTTAAATATGAATGATTTCACTCATTATTCAAAGAAGGACGGAATACTTTCGCTATTGATGCATTTCTTATTCTTATATAGGTTTTATATATTCAAATCAAGTGCCCAATATGTCATTCTGTCCAATGAAAACACGACGTGTGTCACAATAAAGGGGTGACCATTGAATGCTATATATCGTAACTCTAATGCAAAAAGGTTAAAACTTTTTTTAATAACCATGCATGCATTCAACTCATATATATATACATTCATTAGTTGAATTTATTACTTCAACTGTAATATCTATATATTGTAAGTAGTGTAAATAGTTATACACAATCAACAGATTATTCATCAATCACTTATATTACTTATATTTAAAAGTTAATGATGCTTAAATATGAATGATTTCACTCAATATTCAAAGAAGGACGGAATACTTTCGCTATTGATGCATTTCTTATTCTTATATAGGTTTTATAGATTCAAATCAAGTGCCCAATATGTCATTTTGTCCAATGAAGAAACAACATGTGTCACAATAAGAGGTGACCATTGAATGCTATCATAACTCCAATGCAAAAATGTTTAAAATTTTCTTAATACCCATGCATGTATTCAACTTATATATATAGGGAATAATGTATATCTTGGTGTGAGGAGATAACGCACCCCCATAAACCAGATAGATATTGACACGTGTCCCTCGTTTTATTACTTTTTAGTTTATTTCTCATTTTTTTTATATTCTATTTTTTTTATGAACATTAATCCTCTTCCCTCCTAGAATAAAAACACACATTCTCTTCTCATTCATTCATCACTTCTCACACTCTCCTTCATTTCTCAATATTACCCATTAAAGCCTCGCCTTTTATTTCCACATGCTGAACTAGATTAGTCACCTTCAGCTTCAATATTGGATCTAATTAAGCCATTTTTGATGCAATCATTTAGCCTAAGTTGCTATAGCATTCAATAGTTCCTATTTTAAGGAAGGAATAAGATTTATAGAAACCCTTGTTTCTGGTGGGAGAAGAATAAGAGTAACAATAATACCTTATTTAATAAAAAGAAGGAAGAGTGTGAAGATTTTGATTGTGAGTCATCAATTGATTATGCAGGAATGAGGAATGAAGGAAAGGTGAAATAAAGGAGAAATGGAGTTGCATTTTTTTCTAGTGGGGAAGAAGATTAATGTTCAAAAAAACTATATAAAAAATTAGAAATAAAAAAAGAAGAATTAAAAAGAGGGACACATGTTATTATCTAACAGGTTTAATGAGGAGAGTTATCTCCTCACACCAGGAGATACATTATTCCCATATATATATATATATATATATTAATTATATTTATTACTTAGAGTATATTACTCTGCCCATTGAAGAAATGATGGGTGGTGACCATTGAATGCTGTCATAACTCCAATGCAAAAACGTTATATAGGGAGCGACTCAGGTGAGAACAATGCGTTATTGTAAGAAGTGAGAACAATTAATATAGACCATTGTATCTTGTTTGAATGGTCAAAATTAAAAAAATGCATGCACATGATTATCACATGACCAATAACTAACTTTTTATCTTAACCACTTGTGTTGGGTTATAAGACCCACATTTATTGTTCTCATAGTTTTTAATGAGATCTATTCTTAATCACTTATATTACTTATATTTAAAAGTTAATGATGCTTAAATAGGAATGATTTCACTCATTATTCAAAGAAGGATGGAATGGTTTCGTTATTGATGCATTTCTTATTCTTATATAGGTTTTATAGATTCAAATCAAGTGCCCAATATGTCATTTTGTCCAATGAAGAAACAACATGTGTCACAATAAGAGGTGACCATTGAATGCTATCATAACTCCAATGCAAAAATGTTTAAAATTTTCTTAATACCCATGCATGTATTCAACTTATATATATAGGGAATAATGTATATCTTGGTGTGAGGAGATAACGCACCCCCATAAACCAGATAGATATTGACACGTGTCCCTCGTTTTATTACTTTTTAGTTTATTTCTCATTTTTTTTATATTCTATTTTTTTTATGAACATTAATCCTCTTCCCTCCTAGAATAAAAACACACATTCTCTTCTCATTCATTCATCACTTCTCACACTCTCCTTCATTTCTCAATATTACCCATTAAAGCCTCGCCTTTTATTTCCACATGCTGAACTAGATTAGTCACCTTCAGCTTCAATATTGGATCTAATTAAGCCATTTTTGATGCAATCATTTAGCCTAAGTTGCTATAGCATTCAATAGTTCCTATTTTAAGGAAGGAATAAGATTTATAGAAACCCTTGTTTCTGGTGGGAGAAGAATAAGAGTAACAATAATACCTTATTTAATAAAAAGAAGGAAGAGTGTGAAGATTTTGATTGTGAGTCATCAATTGATTATGCAGGAATGAGGAATGAAGGAAAGGTGAAATAAAGGAGAAATGGAGTTGCATTTTTTTCTAGTGGGGAAGAAGATTAATGTTCAAAAAAACTATATAAAAAATTAGAAATAAAAAAAGAAGAATTAAAAAGAGGGACACATGTTATTATCTAACAGGTTTAATGAGGAGAGTTATCTCCTCACACCAGGAGATACATTATTCCCATATATATATATATATATATATTAATTATATTTATTACTTAGAGTATATTACTCTGCCCATTGAAGAAATGATGGGTGGTGACCATTGAATGCTGTCATAACTCCAATGCAAAAACGTTATATAGGGAGCGACTCAGGTGAGAACAATGCGTTATTGTAAGAAGTGAGAACAATTAATATAGACCATTGTATCTTGTTTGAATGGTCAAAATTAAAAAAATGCATGCACATGATTATCACATGACCAATAACTAACTTTTTATCTTAACCACTTGTGTTGGGTTATAAGACCCACATTTATTGTTCTCATAGTTTTTAATGAGATCTATTCTCACTTGAGTTGCACCTGTCATTAATTACATTTATGTCTTGGAGTATGGAGCTGTTATTCATGATGCACTATTCGCTGCCAACCGCTTTCTCGTCTGCAGCTCTCGGTCCCTCAGATATGATTCATATCAAATTTTGTGTGATGTTGCCTCTACTCCTGCCATTGACAAGTGTCTCTCTGCCTGCTATTGCATCACCCAGATCTCCATCCAGTTCCAATATACTCTAATGCCACTATAGTCCTCTATTTTTGTGTGGTTACCTATACTTCTCCATCTTCTTTCCTTTATTTCTGATTTATATTTTTAAAAATAATTACTATAATTAATAGTAATAACTAAATTCATATAAATATTAATATATTAAATTATTAACTATAATAGTAATCTCAATACACTTTGGTAGAATTCAAAATTAATGATTGTCATTTAATCGTGTTTGCTACAACAACTCTGTTAAATATAAGGCGGAAGATAATCAACAATGCTAATTCAAGAAAGCGTTGTTAAATTGGATAGGCGACTTCAACATTGCAGGTTTGAATAAGCGTTGTTGATTAGAGTTAACTTGAATTAACACTGTTTAACAGCGCACATTAAAGCAAGCCCAGTTGACTTGCATCTGTTCAATAACGCTGGCTTAATTGAACACTTTTGAAGATGACATATCAATACCATTCATTAAGAGGAGTGCTCGTTGTAAGTAGTGCTCATTGTAAGGAGGGTTGTCGAAGATGACATATCAACATCACTCGTCTTAAGGAGCGTTGTTTATATGTTACGAATTTTAAATATCAAACGTTGATTCACTTCTCTCTACACTCTCAAACTTATTCAATCAGAAATCCTCGTAGTCTCATACACTCAGAAGTGCCAATTTGTTGAAAGCGGAATTCATCTTCTTTGGTGTGTTTCTTTTTTATTTAATTAAGTAAGTGAACTCGGTTTTATTCTTTGTTCGCCATCTCGGCTTTGTTGAAATAAATTCCAACGTCGGAATAATAGTTTCAAGAATATTCCAGTTACAACTTACTTTTAATAATCATGTAAATAAGTTATTCCTTCTTTGCCACATCTCGACTTTATTAGAATAAATTCTAACACCGGCACAATGGTATCGAAGCAATCCCCTATTACATAATTATTAAGTACCTTTGAATACCATCTCGGTTTTGTGGAATAAATTCCAACACCGGTTTAATGGTATTCTAATGTACAAAAGTGACGAATAGTTAGTTGTTAGAAACAAATAAATAAATAAAGAACAAAAGAATAATAAATTTAAGTGGCCCCTTTTATTTACTCCTTAAGGAAGATTGATATTAAAGAATAAATTAATGGTGGAATGTAAATAACAATAAATAAAAGTTAGTAAGTTAGCTTCATCACTTTTGTATTTTAAAAGGTGTTTCAACAAATAAATTTATTGATAACACTTTACTATTTTACAATTTATACATCTTTCAAGATTCAATTGTAGTATAGTATAGGGTTATGTTGAACCACAATGAATTGCCTAATATAATGAGTCATATGAACATGTCAATGCACAAATAAATAGAGCATTAGGAATTTCTCAAACAAATAAAATTAACCAAAGCACAACCTTGAATGATTAAAATTCAAACTTTACAATAAAAGAAGAAGTAGAAATACATAACCATATTCAAAAGAAATTGTTAGGAGCATGAGCCATCCATCCAAGGATTGAATGCTTTGAGTTCCAAATGAGATTACGAAATTGATTTTTGCATCTCATTTGCCTTCTCCTTTTCTCCTCTTGAATTATAAACTAAAATTACAAAACTTACTTAAATAAAGTTCCTATGAACTAAGAACAAGAAGAGATAACTTCAGGGAAGAAGAATTTCAAGGCAAGAACGTGTATGATGTATGATATATATTTTTTCGAATGAAATGTGCCTCTATTTATAGAAATTTCCCTAGAGCCGCTGAGCTGCTTGTTGGCACCGCTCAGTAGCTGACCAAACCCTTCAGCGTGGGTTTGGTCACTTGATCAAGCAGTTTTGTCACCTCCTTAAGCTTGACTCTCCAAAGCTAGTTGTGAGCTATGGGACCAGCTACGGTGAGCTACTTTGAAAAGCCTATGGTGGGCTACTTGAAGTGATATCATTGGTGACTTCATGGTTTGCTTGATGGCTAAGTCAAGTCTGGGTGCACACCGCTTAGCATACCGGCACCGCTAAGCTGCTTGTTCAGCAGCTTTGACCGTGCTGACTGAGACTTGGCTTGGTATGAAAGTGATGTAACTTGCAATCCAATCAACTTTGAAAGTAATAATGCTCTTTATAAGTTTTTAAACTTGAAACACTTTCACTTTAAGCAACTTCAGAAAAATCAACTTTGAAAGTTTAAGAACTTGTTGCCAAAAGTACAGAAAATAATTCCAGAATATGTGTAAAAGCTTTTGAAATTTGTATGAGAGTTGTGTATATATTGTTTTTAGTGATTGTGAGTTTTAATGCATTTATATAGGCTTTCCAATCAGTCAAAATGTCTCTTTGAAAGGGTAGGAATTGATTGGAATGAAACCATGTCTTTTGGGTTGAAACTCATTCACTTTGAATTTGAAAATCTGATGCAACAATTCTCAGTAACTGATTACAACATCGAGTAATCAATTACCCAAATGTTCTATCCTCTTATCATTTATTTTCGAATTAGAGTAATCGATTATAGCAAGTTGAGTAATCGGTTACTCAATTTTAATAACACTGGTAATCTGGTACTCAAAGACAATAATGGATTACTCTGATCAGTTTTAAGTTGGATAGCTCTTTTCTCACACTCTAACCTGTTACTTAGACGAAGTAACCCATTACACAGTATTTTTTCAATTTTCTTTTAAAAATAGTTTGAGCATTCCTACTATTGTATAATCAAGATTATAGGATAGAAGTCCCTATTTTAGACTTAGACTAAAAGTCTTGAATATCTTGAAGCTTGAATCTTCATTTGCTTATTTTTGGTGATGTTAGTGTCTTCATCAAAACTGTGCCAAGGTCGGGAGTAAAGATCTTCCTCACGGTTTCAAGTGAAGTTACTTGCTTATAAAAATGTGGCAAATGAAATATCTTAAATAAAAATGCAAGAGAAGGTCATGGTGTTATAATTTTTTGTTATTGATTTTTAAAATGTATTGAAAAACAAAACCAACCTCATTATAAAACATTAAACTACATATAATATGAGGTTGAAGGGGTTATAAAATTTAGTGAAAATAATGTAGAATTTGAAGGAACGAAACGTACATCCAGCTGAGTGAAAACTAAGAATGGGAAGAGCCAATGCCAAAAGAGAGAGAACAATGTAGAAAACTATAAGAAAAAGTCTGGTATACCAGACAAGAGAAACCTTTATATTAGGTGTGTACCTTCACAAACTATACAAAACATCAATTGCCAGAAAAAGCTCTCCACATTTTTAAAACCCACAACTTACAACACTATAATGTTAAAATTAGAGAATATCCCCCAAGCATCCCCTACAATCCAAAAAAACAATTATTTACACACATACATACATGTTACCTTGCACTCAGCCACCATATATAATGTAAAGTTGATTCATCCCCTCTTTTATTCTTCATTCTCATCAAAACATTTCGCTCTTCAACCTAAACAAAAAAACATGGGTTCAACTTGATGGAATACCTTCACCATGATCCTACTCATATTCACTTACTTACCTCATTCATAGCATTGATACAGTATTGGGTGTTGAGATTCAATTGTAGTATAGTATAGGGTTATGTCGAACCACAAGGAATTGTCTAATAGAATGAATCATATGAATATGTCAATGCACAAATAATGAGTGGACATGTTGGTTGTTTTTGTTTTGAATTGCATATAAACAATTAACAAGAAATATAAACTAAGTATTAACAAATTCTTGAGGAGACAAGATCATTTTGAATGATGAAAATATTTCTCAACTTCTTATGTATTTGAACTACTTAGACAAGTTCTTATGTTTTACTTTGATTAACTCCAAACACCAAGGTCTGAAATCCTCCTTTAAGTGTATGTCCTAAAATGGTAGAATAATGATCACTTATATTCACTACTAAACAATACTACATCCACAAAGAGACTAGGTTGTCACACCCTAATCTTGGCTACTCTAATATTGAAGTAGTAATGAATATAAGATCTTAAGAAAAGCATGCTTAACTTGGCAAATAAACTAAGTAGTACAACTACTTCTTAGTTTATTTGAAGGAGAAGAAGAAGAAGGAGGAGAAGGAGAAGGAGAAGGAGAAGGAGAAAGAGAAGGAGAAGGAGAAGGAGAAGGGGAAGGGGAAGAAGGAGGAGGAGGAGGAGGAAGAAAAGGACGAGGAGGAAGAAGAGGAGGAGGAGGAGGGGGAAGAGGAAGAAGAAGAAGAAGAAGAAGAAGAAGAAAAAGAAGAAGAAGTATAAGATCAACATTCAAATTAATTTGTTAGGAGCATAACCCATCCATCCAAGGATTCGATGCTTTAAGTTCCAAATGAGATTACAAAATTAATTTTTGCATCTCATTTGCCTTCTCCTTTCTCCTCTTGAATTATAAACTAAAAAATATAAAACTTACTTAAAAAAAGAACTTCTATGAACTAAGAACAAGGAGAGAGAATTGTGTTTTCACTTCAAGGAAGAGGATTTTCAAGGCAATAAGTTATATTTTTGAATGAAATGCCTTCCTATTTATAAAGTACCCTGCCACCGCTGAGCTGCATGTTTGCACTGCTCAACAGCTGACAAACCCTTCAGCATGGGTTTGGTCACTTGGTCAAGTAGCTTGGTCACCTCCTTAAGCTTGAATCACCAAGGCTTGTTGTGAGCTATGGGACCAGCTATGGTGAGCTACTCTGAAAAGCCTATGGTGGGCTACTCTGAAAAGCCTATGGTGGCCTACTTGAAGTGATGTCATGCATGACTTCATGGTTTCTTCATGGCTAATTCAAGTCTGGGTGCACACCGTTGAGCACACATGTGGCACCGCTAAGCTGCCTGCTTGAGCAACTTTGACCATGTTGACTGAGACATGACTTGGTGCTTGCTGACCTGGTTAGGTGTCTGATTCATCGTTGAGCACACATGTAGCATCGCTGAGCTGCCTGCTTGAGCAGCTTGGGCGTGTGCCAGGCTTGTGTTTGGCCGTGCCAAGCTTGCGTTATGACCATGTCAGGCTTTGTCTAGTGCTAGGCTGAGCGGTCAAGCAGGTCCGCCAATTTGTCTGCTTGAGCACTTGGTCTGTGCCAGGTTGGTTAGACCGAGCTAAGCTAGTGTCTAGGTAAGCTTAGCGTGGCTTGGTCCATGCTAAGCTGCCTCCTTGAGCACCTTGAGTTTGACTTCTTTTTCTTCTTGGACCATGAGTCTTTATTCTCTTTTCTTTTTCTTTCTAAATCCTACAAAACACATTAAAGAGAAATACAAACACAAATATACAAAATTGTGATATTTTATCTAAAAAGTGATAATTTAAGTTAGTTTTCTCAATTATGCTTAAGATAAGTCCCATAAAAGTGTATGAAATTTAGGTATGTTTGACACTTATCAATTACATAATTTTGTTTGGTTGTTTTCAATGTTGAAAAAGACTTTTATGCAGTAGCTGAATTACAATAGCCAAGATAAGATGAATAACTTGATAAAACTAACGAGATATAGTTTAGAAATTTTCAAACTTGAATGAGTAATAACTCCAAGAAAAAATGATGCAATTGATTTATAGGATATAATTTTGGATAAAAAATACATATGTTATTAATATTAAACAACATATAAGGATCATTAGTGTATATATTATTAATACATACATATTCTCTTTATCAAGTGTAAAATCATTATAAACTCAAAAGAAATCATATTATTATAAGTTATGTCTTTATCTATGTGTGTAAGAGAATTTGATCATCATATATAATTTTTAGAATACTATACAAGTTTCACTATGTTTAATTATCAAGCTATAAAAGTGTGTTTGTCACTTTTATAATTTAAAAGTTTAAAAATTAGCTATTTTTCTAGTCAACCTCAAAATGACCATAAAGCAATACACTTCAATAAGATAAAAAGGTAAATAAATTTTTAAAAAAATCTAGGGTCATGAGTTTTAAATAAACAACTATATTCCAAATAAAAAATAATTAAAAACTATTTTATCACCCACGTGACTTTTATGAAATTATTATAGTAAGATCATGGTTCGAGTCGTCTCTAATTTCTCTGAAAATGGGAAGATCTACAACCAATGTTGTTGCTAAGCTATTAATTCCATATAAAAAATGATTAAAAATTATTTTTTCACCCAGATGAATTTTATGAAATTTTATAGAAGGCCATGGTTCGATTCATCTCTAACTTCTCTAAAAATGAGAAGAAGGTCTATGACCAACATTGTCTCTGAGCAATTTATTCCATATAAAAAATAATTAAAATCTATTTTATCACCAAAATGAATTTTATGGAATTTTTATAGTTAGGTGATGGTTCGAGTTTTCTCTAACTGCTATGAAAATGGGAAGAAGGTCTATGACCATACTGTCTCTAAAGTATTAATTTCATACAAAAAATAATTCAAGATTATCTTATCAGTTAATGAATTATGGAACTTTTATAGTACGGTCATGGTTTGAGTCGTCTCTAACTTCTCTGAAAATGGGAAAAATGTCTTGTTAGGTATCAGTGGACAGAACACACCTAGGGGGGTTGAACAAGTGTCGCGGTTACCAATTACCGCTTTTTGCACTGAAGCCCTGTTTTGGAAAAAGACCCAGTTAATCGATTAACACTCTGCCTTAATCGATTAACTCACAGAAAACAACAAATTGTGAAGTGCCTTATTGCTCAGCCACTCACCGATAATCAGATACAAATAAGGCAAATATACTTGAACAAAATTAAAGTGTATATGACAATCTTACTGTATTCAAAATTATCAGCTACAATTATGAGAGTGCAAAGCGTCAAGGATCGCATTAACAACGTTTGTCTATGTTTTGATGAAGACAAGGAATTAGTTAAACTTTAAGATGGCTCAACAATCAACATGTCGAAGGCTCAAGTGGTGTCTTATTATACTTATGTTATAACTCTTTATTATCTTTTTAGAAGTCTAAGATGCTTGCCATAGATATTGAGTCTAGGTTAGGTAAACCTAGGTGTGAGTCTCACAAGACTTAATAAAGTAATTAATCCACTAAAATGAGACATCATCTAGAAATATATGATAATTAGGTTCATGCATTTATATACATTGATTTTGTGCATTAAAGGTATTACATTTTGGAAATCATGTATTGCATGAGCAAAGATCATATAAGAAGTTTACCATTTAATCATGTATTAAAAATACACTGGTTAATCGATTAACCCCATGGCTTAATCGATTAACGTGTATATTTTTCTGTTGTTTCAATAGCATAACTGAAAAACCGTTTTTGAGAGCCAAAAACTGTTTTGTATAAATACTGGTTTAATTGCAGAATCTATTAGAGAATGTTAAATTAGGAGAAAGATTAGATCATGCTAAGACTTTAGTTTTCATATTCATATTGCATGATTCTTTCAAAAGCTTTCTTGCATCATTCTTATGTTTTCTTGAAAGAAAAAGAGATAGTTTGTTTTGATAGCATATTTTCATAAACCTCATGCATGAACATTCATATTAGACTAGGACGTCTTGTGTGTTCTTGCTTAGGTTTTAGGCTTTGATTCTTACTGTAATATCTGAGTATTAAGTACTCATTCATAACTCAAAGCATTGTTATTCAAGGATTGGGAAAATCCTAGTTTCGGTTAGGTAAGGTGTTCTTCACACAAAGACTTGGAGATTTTGGGATAAAGAGCGATACCTTGGCTGAGGCCGAATCGCATAAGAAAGGTTTTCTTGGGAGGCGGTTTTAGGAATGGTCAAACCAAGGGTGGCGAAGTTCTTTGGGTTCCAAGAAGGGAGCGTTCAAGTTTTGTATTTGGAAGCGTGTATCTAACGTACATTGTGTTCTATAGTGAAGAAGGAAAATCTCCCAAATCAGAGGGGAGGACTGAATGTAGTTTTGCAGTGGGCAACAAAACGAACTAAGATAAAATTCATGCGCAATCTTTTCTATCCTTTTCTCTTTTATATTTCAAGATGTTTTAATGCGTGTTTGGAGCTAATATTTTGCATACTTGTTCATTGCTATGTTCTTGTTAATCTTGCATAAAAGTATTTGTTGTATATCTGTTTGTGTGTTACTTAATAACTGTGCAAGTTTTTGTTCCGATCATTCTGTTTTTGTTACTGGTTAATCAATTATGAACAATGCTTAATCGATTAACTGGGTATTTTTCAGTAAGTGTTTTAAAACCATAAAAGTGGAACTTGAGCTCTGCCACACCTATTCAACCCCCCCCCCTTCTAGGTGTATTCCACCACTGATACCTAACAAATTAGGCAATTATAACAACTTGAAATTAAAGAGATTAAGGATAGAAAAAGCATGCAACAAGGAATTTTATCCTGGTTCGTTTGCGGGTCCACTTGCAACCCACATCTAGGCCTTCCCTTCTGATCTCGGGAGATTTTCTTCACTAATATTGAAACAAATGTACTTTTACATGCAGAGTTCCAATACACAAACTTAGATGCTCCCTTCATGAATCCAAGAACCTAATTTCTCGGTTTGACTCACCAAATCGCCTAAGTAAACCTTTTTTACGACCTAGCCCCAGCCAAAAAACATTCTAAACTCAAGACCTCTAAGCCTTGGTGAAGACTCACTGAGTTTCTTTGGTGGTATGACACCAAGAGATGAATTCCCTTATTATAACACTAAAAATAGAACAAAAAACAGAGTATTACCAAGCATAATATAGCTCAAAATATCACAATTAAATTTCAGCTAAAAACCTTATACAAGACTCACAGGTATGAATATATATGAGTTAATTGATATGTGAAAACAAAGAATTTCAATCTCAGAATTCATCTAAAGAAATGCAAAAATCATGTAAAAGAAGATAGCAAATGTTAACACATTAATCACATGCAATTAGATCACAATTAAACCCTAACCATGATATCATCTCTCACTATCTCACTATGCATTTCTCTCTGCCTAAAATGATACAAATGAGCATGAAAAATATGTAACTTAGCAATTCTAAAATGAATGATATGATGTGTGGTGCAAGACCTAAAAACACAGTTTATATAGAAAAGCTTTCTGATACCCAGTTAATCAATTAAGTGTCATTTCAATCGATTAACAGGTTGTTTGAGAACGTTGGAGAATAACTGAATTCAGTTTTTCAGTTATCTGTTAAAACTGATTTCACGTTAATCGATTAATTCATTACTTAATCGATTAACTATCATATTTTTCAGTTAAATGATAAAATAGTAAACTACCTATATGTTATACTTATCACCTATACATGTTTTACCAATATATTATGCTTATGATGCACAAATAACATGTCTGATTTATGCATGAACATATAATAATCTAGATGGCATATCTCATGTAAATTCTTTGATTATTTTTAAGATTTGTGAGAATTGCACTTAGGTTTACCTAACATAGCTTTGATTTCTATATTGCAGTTAGAGATACATAGGACTAGGTATTCACCTTTCAGGCACAAAAAAAATAAAATAAAAAACTTTTGGTCTTTCTTTATTTTATTTAATAATGTGACGGTAAAATTAATATTTTGAATGTATATCCATATAATTAATCTAGGTATCATTTTTTATAACGGGAGGTATGAAGTGTCTAATACCTTCCTCATCTGTAACCGATTCTTAAACTTAATTTCTCTCTACGAGCAGACCAATCTTTATTTTAAAAATCGGTTTTTCTTGTTTTCCCTCTGAAAAACATTGATGACGACTCCATTGCATTTATTTGCATTATTCTCATCACGTCCATGAAAGTGGGATAGCGACATTATTCATCATTCATTTATATTGTTTATATTTAAAATTCAATGATGATTAAATATAAATAATAGATAATCCAATGATAATTTATCTTGCTTGAGTGAGCACATGATGTCGTGTTGGCATCAATGTCTTGCCCTTCACCACACGTCTTATATGCATATGTGACTTGCTACACACCATTTCCTGCAAATTGCTTTCTCGCTGCACCTCTCAAGCACTCATATGTGATTCATGTAAAATTGTGTTCGATGGTGCATTTGTTCCTGTTGTTGACATGTGGCCCTCCACCTGCAATTGCATCACCCATTTCTCCATCTCAACCCTGATATACTCCATTTCCATGGAGTCACCTATATTTGTCAATTTTCTTTCCTTCATTTATGATCTATATTTTTTAAATTTATTATTATAATAATTAAATTACTATAAATATTAGTATAATAAAATTATTGACTATATTAGCAATTTCAATATAAAATAATTAGTGACAATTATTTATTACTTACCACAATATTCATGATCTTTGAGTGACAGATAATTCCAATATTCAAATGGCAATTACCCCTCCAAATGAATGTTGTTTATCGGGATTAATAACGACTTTTCCTAACCACTAAACTCACTCTATATTGTTAACAATGATAAACACTGTTTGTTTAGAAAATATAAATTGAGCCCAAGATGATTTTTACTGTATATAGTATTATGGATTGCAATAATGTATAATGAAGAGAAAACATTATATATAAATTTTTTGTTTTCAACTATAAAGTTATTTATTTTGATAGTTACATTAATATTTCCTTTTCAAGATAAAATGTAAAAAGTAAAATTTTGGAACTATTTGGATTGTATAAATGTTTGTTTAATTTAAAAAACTATATTAATTTTTTGTTGTAATATTTACACTGTTTTTTTTTTCATTTTAGCAGCATTATTAAACTCAGACAAGTCATTCACTTGGTCAAACTATTGGGCCAATACAACACTAGTCGAACTAGTCGGTCACTGATCGGACTAATTCACTTCTTTCACATTAAAAAATCTAATACAATCATAATATAACATTATTTAATAATTTTTTATTCTGAATATACAAATTTATTATTGCACAATTATCTTATTAAACAACAAATATGACAGATTTTACTATAACAAAATGTCTCTAATAATTTGAAAATGCTATTATACAATATAGCCTTTACGCTTTAATCACACACAAAAATGAATAAGTAAAATTTAAACTTAATTAAATAACAACGATTTTGTTCCAATAAATGCTAACATATAAGAAATATAATTACAATAAACATAAAATAGTTACAAATAAGTTGAAAGAACCAAAATTTTCCTATCTCAAAATAGTGTCCTTTTGACGTTTTTATGCTAATAGCACTAGTTGAGTCGAATCAGTTCAACCGATCGAGTCTAACTAGTCAAATTAACCGAGACTCCAGTTTTATGCTCAAATTTATCAAGTCGAACTAGGTCAACAAGATTTTGGTGCATAAACGATTGGAAGAGTGACTCGAACTACTTAAATGATTGGTTCTTGATTAGACCGATCAGTCTGAGCCGAGTTGAACAACTATACATTTTATTGCATAAACTTCCTACAAGTTTTATGAAAAAATAGAATATCATTTTCAATTATTTTTTTATTAAAACAAATCATGATTATTTACTAAGTCTTTATTTTAATTTTCTTTCTTTTGAGGAAAATGTTTATAATAAAAGTTAAATATATCATTCCCTAGAATAGTACAATAGAGTTTTTATTTGTAATTATCATCTTATCAACCTATTTATCCTTTTCCCTAATAATATGCTAAATAATATTTTTGCCATTATAATAAATTCTAATTATTTTAAATAATGACTATAACAACAGATTAATCACAAATTATTTGAATTGTTATTATTATAAAAAAATTCCATGTTAAATATTATTTCACAAAAATGTTTATATTTTTATATTTCACAAAAAAAATTATATTTTTATATTTCACATTAAACACATGTAACCCCATCATAAATTATGTTAATATTTGATTGAGTAAATGGATTAAGGATGAACTTAAAACAATGACTTTCACCATTTTGTAATGTATAAACCAAAATCTATCATTATATGACCAGTCTTTGCAATGATTTGGTTCGGAACTTTGTTTGTAATTAGACCTTTAACTTAGTCAATTCCAAATATTGACTCTACACCAACCATAAAGTAATAAATATTATCACTAACATAAATGGGATAATACAATTTTGTACACTAAAATATCCATGATATATATATATATATATATATATATATATATGAGAAAAAATGTATATATATAGATTGTGTATTGACTATGTATATATTGGTAAACTAATAATACATAAATATTGCCTTATTGATAATTTCAGTCACTATTGGAAGAAGAATGTAATGGTTTGTCAATTGATACATTTTTTATTCTTATATACGTCTAGGTACAGAGTAAGTGCTCAATTGTGTCATTCTTCCAATGAAAAAGCATGGCATTTGTCCCCCAGGAGCTGAGTCGTAGGGGTCTAGTGGATACTACCTATGCATTCAACTCATATACATTCATCAATGACAATTATCATTTATCCCTTTTATCTCATTTTATGTGTTTGCTTTGTTATATAATTTATATTAGTCTCATAAATTTTTAAATAGCATTATGTGATACTTTTTATTCTATGATTGATTAATTGATGTGAACACCTTATCAGTTTTTTTAAAGAAAAAATAACAAATTCTATCATATAATACATCCTATCAAAATTTGATACAAATAATAATTTCAGTCTAATAGAAAATCCTATCAACATTTTCTGTTTCCTTATATAATTCATATAAAGACATTATATTATCCTATCAACATTTTGTGTTTCCTTATATAATTCATATAAATACATTATATTCATTAAACAGTATCGCTACTTGATTTTTTGTTGGAAGAACTGATTTTGTTGCTTAGGAAGACGTGAACTCAATTTCGGCCTCTCTCAAATGATTTGGAGTCGTCACTATGTTTTTTTGCGGTTAAAACGTAGAAAACTTTCTATTAAGCCCAAACTGGATAAAATAGTCTTTAAGCAAAGATTTTAAGCTCCAAGGTCGATTATGGATCGGGGAAGACCCGTAATAAAATGATAATCTCGTTAATTGCATGAACTTATATATATTTTTTTTGTCTTACAAGAGTTTATTTTGTTCCTACATATCCCAAAATAAAAAAAATGTTTGTTATTAATATGGTTAAGTTGATTTTTATTTATTAGAAAATATTGATTTGGTTGATTTGATTTTTATTGATTTGTAAATATTTATAATAATTTAATGGAACTAATAGTAAAGAGATATTATTGATCGTAGACCTTCATCCTATTTTCAGAAAAGTTAGAGAAATGTGTATCTTAACTAGGCTATAAAACTTCATTTAAAATTGTTTAATAATAAAATAATTAATTAGTTTTAAATCAATTATTAATTTTAATTGGTATTAATAGTGAAAAGATGATGTTGACCATAAACTTTCTTCCCATATTCAAAGAAGTTAGAGATGGTGTGAATCATAGATGGACTATAAAAATTCTATTAAATTCATTTAGTAAAATATATTTTTAGTATTATTTTTTCATTAATTTGAATCAATAGCTATAAGACGACACTAGTCGTAGATGACTTTCCACTTGAGCAGTAAGGAAGAGATGACACAGACCACGATCAAACTATTCAAATTCTATAAATCACCAACAAATTGTTGGTCTAGTGATGTAAACTCTTGCTAGATCTTCAAGATGACTAAAAGGTCAATGGTTCAATTCCTGTGAGCGACACTTGTTGGGAGAAGCAATGATGAATTTCAAAAGTGATTATTAGTTCTTTACCTATAAAGTGAGGTGATACCATTGATAATAGCAAAAATTCAATAAACCAATTAAAAAGATAAAAAAACATTCTTATTTAATTTCAATTAATAAATGTAATAAATAACAAAGAAATGGTGTTGGTCGTACACAGACCTTCTTCTAGAGCAGAAAGGAAGAGATAATGCAGACCATATCTGGACTATTCCATAGAATGATCAAAACATTTTTTTAAGTTTTTTGTTAAATTGTATTTAGTTATACAAAATAAATGTCTGAAAATATTTAATAAAGTAGTTATTATATAAAAATAAACAAACATGATAAAAAGTAAGAAATTATACTTGCAAATGTTGATGTAGTGCATGTCCTTGCTATTCCCATTTACCTTGAACAGTTCCTTAATACTCAGGGAGTATCATGAAGGAGCTAGAAGAATAAACCAACAACTTCTCCACCATTGCAAAATAGTAACGATATTGGGATGTGATAAGTGTCAAACATACCTAACTTTCATACACTTTTATGGTACTTATCTTAAGCAAAATTGAGAAAAACCAACTTAAAACAATACTTTTTTTATAAAATATCACAATCTTGTATATTTGTGTTTGTATTTCTTTTTTAATGTGTTTTGTAGGATTTAGAAAGAAGAAGAAAAGAGAAAAAAGACTCATGGTCAAAGAGAAAAAGAAGTCAAAATCAAGATGCTCAAGCAGGCAGCTGAGCATGGACCAAGCCACGCTAAGCTGCCCTGGACACCAGCCTGACCTGTACCAAGCAGCTCAAGCAAGTAGCTGAGCGAGCCTGCTTGGCCGCTCAGCCTACCACCAGATTAATCCTGACACGATCAGAACTCAAGCTTGGCACGGTCAAACACAAGCCTAGCCCACGCCCAAGTTGCTCAACAAGTAGCTCAGCGGTTTCACATGTGTGCTCAATGGTGAACCAGACTCCTGCCCAGGTCAGCAAGCACCAAGCCACTTCTCAGTCAGCACGGTCAAAGCTGATGAACGAGCAGCTTAGCGGTGCCACTGGTGTGCTAAGCGGTATGCACCCAGACTTGACTTAGCCATCAAGCAAACCATAAAGTCACCAATGATATCACTTCAAGTAGCCCACCATAAGCTTTTCAGAGTAGTTACCATAGTTGGTCCCATAGCTCACAACTAGCTTTGGTGAGTCAAGCTTAAGGAGGTGACAAAGCTGCTTGATCAAGTGACCAAACCCATGCGGAAGGGTTTGGTCAGCTGTTGAGCGATCAACGGCTCCAGGGAAATTTCTATAAATAGAGGCACATTTCATTAGAAAAAAATATATTATACATCATACACAATCTTGCCTTGAAATTCATCTTCCCTGAAGTTCTCTCTTCTTGTTCTTAGTTCATAGGAACTTTATTTAAGTAAGTTTTATAATTTTAGTTTATAATTCAAGAGGAGAAGGCAAATAAGATGCAAAAATCAATTTCTTAATCTCATTTGGAACTCAAAGCATCCGATCCTTGGATGGATGGCTCATGCTCCTAACAATTTCTTTTGAATATGGTTATGTATTTCTACTTCTTCTTTTATTCTAATGTTGGAATTTTAATCATTCAAGTTGGTGCTTTGGTTAATTTTATATGTTTGAGAAATTCTTAATGCTATTTTTAGATTGCTCGTATCAATAATTTATTTCGTTCAAGAATAATCACTTTTTGTTTTGTTTAACAACAACTCAAGAGTTTCTTTTTTAGTGTTTTGGTATCCCTTAGTGATTTGGGCTCTTCATTATTGGGACATGCAACTATATAATTGAGGATGATTTATAAGGATTGATTTGTACTAATACATTTTCTTTAAGGGAGTCGATCACTTACGAACTTAATGGTTAAGTATATTGGAATTAGAGATCTATTTTCTATAAATAACTAGTTGATGAGTAAATAAATTAAACAAAGTGACGTGTTGTTCATATTGGATATCTAGTATGGATTTTCGGGTTTTAAAGGTATTTTTATGGTGGATCTATTTACCATTTTCACAATTTTTGTGGGTTACACACTCGGCATTATGTAAGTGTATATTAAGCATTTTAAATTGGACAATATTTGTCGGCCAATCATTATAGCACATAATTTTTTGTGGGTCCTTTACGTTACTCGTTTTACCTGGATCGTTTGACCACCAAGCCCATGAACCTTCATATTGGGCAATGCTAATGGCTCATGGGCTTAGTGTTTAACAAAAAAAAAAAAGAAGGTAAAATTTAAATATATTATGTAGGGTGTTTTATGCCTTTAAAAAAATTACGATATAATGTGACTTGTATCTCTAATATTAGGATGAAAATGAGGATGAGGATGAGGATAAGGATGAGATGAGGATGAGGATAGGATGAGGATGAGGATAGGATGAGGGTGATGATAGGATAAAGATGAGGATGAGGATGATGATAGGATAAAGATGAGGATGAGGATAGGATGACAATGAGGATGAGAATAGGATGAGGATGCGGATGAGGACGTGGATAGGATGAGGAAGAGGATAGGATGAGGATTAGGATGAAGATGAGGATTAGGACACCTCCTCAACAACAATTTGTTTCTCTCCCAAGTTTCGCCTAGTGTTTCATTGGCTCCTTGGGAGAAGACAAAAATTATTGGCTCCATGAACTTGGAATGTGGGAAAATAACCTCTTTCTGTTTTGTTGTAATGCTAAGTATCTAGATGCAAGTCCCAAGCAACAGTATCATTTTCTAACTACCAAATTGGTCAATTAAATTATGAAATCGGATTGCAACAAACAAGTATAAAATATCATCGAATCCATAAAGACTTGCTTAACAAGTATAAATCACTATTCATACACACTTGATTCAATAACACTTATCAATTTTGTAGTGTATGAATAAAGCTCTATGATCCACAAAACACACCTCTATGTCTAACAATTATGCTTGTGAAATTGAGATTTTAATGGAACACCTCAAATTTACTAATCGCCGTTCCTAATTTAGAAAGAGAAAGTCTTATATTTTTAATTTTGAAAGAGAATTTCTCCATTCATTCGCAATTACAAATTCATACAAAAAAGTGTCAATCTTAAAGTAAGCATTAAGAATATAAACAACTCATAAGAATCAAATCATAATGAATAAGCATAGATTTGAATTAAAGTGTACACATCAAGTTGATATTACATTCAATCCCAACAAGGAAGAGTTTTAGCTACACATTGTCATGGTGACAAAACACAAAGATACACATTATCATGGTTCCAAGCCAAATTAGTTGAGTTTTTACTTTATTTTCTCCCAAAATTCAAGAGGAGAATGAATTTGGCAAATGATGTGCAAAAACTTGAGTTTGTAACATCATTTAGAACCAAAAGCATGGATGACTAATGCTCCTAAATTGATTTGGATTATGATGTAGTTTTATTTCTTAACTTCTTTTGTATCAACTTTGATTTCATTTATAAAAATTATTACTTTGGTTATATTAATTCTTTGAGAAGTTCTTAATGCGGTTTTAGTTTGATCACTGAAAATTTGATTTCAAGATCCAAAATGCTTCTTCTTAAAGTGTTGAAAAGTGAACTAAAAAGTAGAACATACACCTTAGTTCAATTGCCACACTAAGCATCTATTTTAAGCAACTTGTATTCAAGGCTAATCAATGTTAATGAATCTGAAATAGGATGTGACAACCTACTCTGGTGAGTGATATTTAACTATTGATTAGTGTATTATACAAGGTTTGAAAATCATATTTCCCAGACTAGAACATTGGGAGAATGTTAAGACATGATTGTGGTTTAACCAAGATACAACACATAACTTACATAAAGTTTTCATGTTATATTATTAATAAATCTTTCCATCATTCAAACCATCATCTGCTCAAGAATTTGTATATACTTTGTCATTTATCATTTCGTTTTTACTTTTGTATATCACTAATTGTTAACCATTATTATTGATATATATATA
>NC_032013.1:4533087-4537243 GCF_001865875.1 Lupinus angustifolius
TATATATATGTATGATTACGTTCTATTAAGTAATTCTCTGTGGTTCAATATAACCCTATATTATAAAATTGAATCTTAAAAGAGATCCAAGAGGTAATATAATAAAGAGTCACTTATAAATTTATTTGCTGATATTGAAATCCCTAGTATAAGTTCAATCCAATCAATGAGTTGTACTTTTGTAAAAGGAGTAGCATACATAAGTGCAACTCAATCAATGGATTGTTACTATGTAAAAGAGTGATGAAATTAACTAACATCTAACTACTAACTCAATCGCAACTTCTCTTTCTCCCTCCTTATATTCCATCGACGCATTTCTGAGAACCTTCTCCCTCTTTCTTTCCATGACACTTGAGAATTGGCACAGACATTCAAAGTGAGAATTTCGTGGACTCACACTGGTAGTCAGTATTGTGAAAAAAGAATTGACACAAGTAGCCATACTGTGGAAATTCGAGAACTGATACTGGTAGTCATATTGCGGGTGTATTCGAGAGCGATTCTTATAGCATAATAAGAAATCATATAACAGAGAATTGTGCTGTTTTATCTTAGGGACGACGTGATTGATAGTCTGTTTGCACAATTTTAGCAGTACCCCGAAACGTCTTAAAAAGAGTGACTTAGTCGTGATTCAGCTAGTAATGATTATTTCGTGTCATTCAGAATTATTGTGAGCTACGGTGACAACAAATTTTAGCCATTAGTTTGAATCTAATAACTATAAATAAAAGTTCTCATTTCTAATAATAACACAATGTTTTCATGTAATTAGTCCCCTATATACCATAATTTTATGTTAATTCTTTAATTTTAAGATAAATTTTAAATCACATGTTTAATTGAATACCATTTATGAAACATTAACAAGCAGGATGTTTGGAACCAAATTTAACATACTAAAACTATGGATTACATGCAGAAAAGATTTTATTGATAATTGTTAATTAATAATATAAAAGGTAATGAATGAATAATGATTCAAACAGATTTAATGAAGGTAAAAACTTTAAATATATCTATAAATTTTTATTGCATAAAACGTGCACTCTACATTAAATAAACAAGACACATTTGAATTCAATTTGCTCAAATAAAATTGAAAAAATAAAATTATTTATAAACCAATTTTAATCAACGATTTTTTTTTATTTTGAAGTTAGAAGCCATTTTTTTATAAGGTTAATTAGTAGTAACTATACTGCAAAAGGATTTCCATTATTAAAATGTGACTCTACTTTAGAATAGATTAGAATAAATATAAATAATTGAAATTGAGAATAATTATAACTTCAACAAGGGAATTTAATTAATAAAATCTCAAATAAATAAAAATAATACCTTCATCAATTTCATTGATTATAAAATACACAAACCTAATCACTTTTTCGTTAAATTTTTTTGAGTAAAATAAATAATCTAAGTTGCCACCTTGGAGCTTGCTTATATTCTTTTAAATTAGAGGATAAAATATATCCTTAGGAGATAATGTATATATGTGTTATTATTTATTTATTTATTTTTTTTTTTTTTGTAGAAAATGGTTAATTAAAACATATATCATAATTTTAGTATTTGAATGAGATAACTAATTAATAATTTTAGGAAACTGCATTGAAATACCAGAATAAAATATCTCATTAAAATAAATTATCACATCCGACCAATAAAAATATAACATATGTCATACTTTTTTGTTTTTAGAAATATTTTTATAAAACATAATTAATATAACATCAATTAGCTAACAAGAACAATTGAATACAATTTGATGATAACCATTTCCTTATTCTCACATTAGTGATTTAATATTAACTTTATCCAGTAATTAATTTTACCAACCGACAAATTTTAAGACGAAATTAGGATGATAAAATTAGTGACTAACTCCAAAGTTTTTATGTATTTTACTAATTTTCCATATAACAATAGAATTAGAAAAAATAAACGCCGTCAAATCCTGCAGCTAAGAAAGTCATTAACAAGTGGTGTGCGTTGCCACAAAACATTTAGCCTCAGGTGTGTGGTTTCTGGTTTCTCCACGTATATTATCCGGATAATAAAGCACCCATTCCCGCCACATCATAATTTCCTAATCTTTCTTTTCTTGTGTCCTTTCGGGAACACGCAACGCAACTTCTACTATTTCACTCTTCTCTCTCGCTGCGGTAACTGAACTTCATTTTCTCTCTCGTTTTGCATCCACTACATGGCAGTTATATTGAACAGCAACAACAATTTTCTATCGCTAAGGTAATCAATTCGATTTCTCACTATTCTCTGTTAGTATTTCAGGTTACGATTCATTTTCATCTTGTTTGCTTAGTGAATAATGCGGAAGCTAGGTTTTCTTGATATATTAACTTAACCTTTAATTTAATAGTGTCGCAATTAGCTTACGTTTTCAATTTTGTGTCGTTGGTGAGGTTAAGAAAGATATTTGTTGCAAGTTCGTGAATTAGTAGTTATATTAGTATGTGGTATTATCAGGTTAAATAAGCTACGTTTGTATAATGGCATTTTAGTTTACAAGGATATATTGTGGGCTAATGGAGTAACTAGTTATTATTTTGAAGTCTTTGTGTAATCCTTATGGACTTGTAATGTGGGTTAGTGTCAATCAATAACTTTCCTAAAAGCTTACGCCATTAGGTGAGGGCTCACAATTAGTTTTGTCTAGAACATTGTATCAAATTGTAGACCGCATTAGGTGATGCAACCTCAATATTGTGGTTGCGGTGACCTTCGAAAAGGCATCACCTCTCACTCAATTGTGGTGTGATGCCGAATCACATGTAGACACATTAGGTCACAATGCAACAATATTAGACCACATTCGGGCCGCATTGGACTATATCAGGCTGCATCAAATTTAAAAACATTTTTTAATCACAAAAAGTTTCACGTCGCAATGTCCACAATCTACATCACAATGTTCAGAGTGACCACAATCGCAGTAGTCGCAACCGCAATTTAAAGAACTGGTCTAGTAGTTCTTAACAGTGATCAAGAATATTATGGTTGAACTATTGCTCTTCTCACATTTATTTCATTACTTTGCACTTTGTTGTCGCATATGATTCTCAGAATATAGCACTCTGTTTCTAATTGCATTTCATTTGGCAGCTCTTCGAATTGTTGGCTTTTGGATGGCTCCCCTTGTACAGGCAGAAAATTTTCAGATTTGCATTGTCTATTGCTATTTAAATGGGGTAATTCAAGAAAAGGACGCCTAATACGACATGCTTTGTTATCGAATGGTACTCATGGTTTGGTGGGCTGTAGAGAATACAATATAACATTTTCTAAACCCGGACGAACGGCTCACCTTTTCTCATTTGCCTCTGCCGATGACGGTGTGACTGTCAATGGGAGTCCCCAAGCTAGCACCAGTACTGACCTTGAGAAAATGAGGGTGAAACTTAATAGTTCACTGGAAGATGAAGACTTCTGTGATGGACTTGTCCAAGCTTTATATGATGCAGCCAGGGTTTTTGAGTTGGCAATTAAAGAGCATGAATCGTTCCCAAGAGTATCTTGGTTTTCAACAGCCTGGCTTGGGGTAGACCAAAATCCATGGGTGAAGACATTGTCGTATCAGGTATTGGCAAGACTTTTTGTTAGATGGTACTATTTTGGTCATATCATGTGTGAAGTATAACATGTATTTGTGAACATGAAATTTTGATAGACAGCCTTTTGCGATAGTGTGTTATCCTGTTGTCCTAGTCATTTGAGCTTAGATGCACGGTAGATAAATTGTAGAAGGAAGAAGTGTAACTATATGTATTATTTTGACAAAAACATGCACAAGTATATGGCAATGCACAAATATTTGACAATGCACAAGATTGGTCATGTGAAGAAGCTTTCCATAGTCACACATGTACTTTTGGGTATGGATATTAGATTTAATAGGATATATTATCATTTCTTGTTTCTAGTCATAATCATTGAGCTCTATCTAGTGCCACTGTGTTTGTATCATTTTTTAATCAATAACACTAGCTTATTTTTTATAACTTAAAATTGTGTTACATTTGTTAAGAAGCAACAGACATACAGTGCATCAATATGGCTAGAAACTAATTATGCTCTTTCCTGATGACTGTTAAAATCTAATTATTGAAAGGAATTATTACAGAATTGCAGT
>NC_032013.1:4537343-4561253 GCF_001865875.1 Lupinus angustifolius
GAATCCAGTAGTGACAAGTTGGAATGACACTTTAAAGTCATTACTGCTGAAGGAGTTATCAACCTAATTGGATTGATTTTAGTTCATCAACTTATCTCTTTTCACATCTGTACATTAAGTCTGTTGTGTTTCGATATTTGAAGCAATGCGATAGGTACTGGTATTGATGAGGAAAAATAGTTGGGAAGTGATAAGAAGCAAGCTCTAGTTACAGAGAATAGGAGCTGAAAAAAGGAAGAAAACAGTATGGAAAAGATAGGAAATCTCTGTCCTGGCCTAAACCCGCCCAAACTTCCCTAGTGAATTACCCACATCTCCTTCCCCTTAATATTTACGCCTTCCTTCATGATTGCAGTATCTTTCCCCCCACTCTCCAGCTGCCACATGTCCATTCTGTTAGTCCCCTCCAGAACAGCTTCCTCTACTCTCTTTTCCGTCTCTGCCCTTGACCCTCCTTCCTCCTTTCCGTCTCTCATATGCCTGGTATAGATGGCCCAATAGTTCAAGGCATTTCTCAATGCTTTATCTTTTCTATCTAACAAGTTGACCTCATGGCTGGATTTAACGATTTTCTTTTTGATAGAAAATAAATTTTATTAAGGAAGAGAATAGTACAATGAAAGAGGATAAACAAATTCACAGGGCTAAATTTAAATAAAGGTATCAAGTATTGAAAGTTTTCTATGGCTCTCAGGAAGCCCTTTTTATCGACAAGTGGTAGAGTCTCTAGCTTCGGGTAATTTAGTGTATTTTCTGTTTTTAGATCTAGAAATGTAGAATCATTTGGTTTCACCATTTTTTACTTCAGTATTTCACTTTGCAAAAATATAATCCAAATCAACATCATTTGTTTTGATGTTAAGTATATTGCTGATGCACATATATGCTTTATCATAAATGTATTTGGGTAATGTTTTTCTATCATCTTTGCTACTAGTACAGTTACTTTGCATTGGTCATATTTGATTTGATCTATTCAATTCCGAATTTCCCTATACTTTATGAAAAACTGAGAAACTGGTTGCATTAATTTTCTCAGGCGGCTGTGTTCTCCTTATTGTATGCTGCAAGTGAAATATCATCTCGAAGTGATGGAAGAGACATGAATGTCAATGTCTTTGTTCAAAGAAGGTAGCTTGGTTCTTTGTTTTTTGGTTCAGTTTAATCTCTTTCTTTTGCATTAAACATGTCACAAGGAAATAGAAATTGTTGAGTAAAATCGAGCTGTTTCTTTTATTGCAAACAAAAACATGCTACACTTATTTGTGTGTAGAAAATCAAAGTCTATTCTTGAACTTGTTTTGTGAAGAAGTGTTCTAATAGATGCACATTAAAAATTTCATTACATGATTAATTTAATGATATTATGTTTTATGTCATTATAGTGTTTTTTCTGTGGCTATTTAATGTCATGTTATTGTAAAATTTGTAATTTTAAGATATGTACTTTTTTGTTTTCACAATTGAAACTCTGAAGAGTGAAGAGAAAAGCGAGACACCCCAATCAACATATGAATATCCAACAATTCGTGTTTGACCTTTATCTTCATATACATGGCCTTTCCATGGATCTCCTATAGTGTAATTCAGGATACAAATCACTGCATTCTAACATCTTTCACAAGGTGAGTTGAGAATTTGTCTTACCACACCGACAACAAAGGAGAGATGTCTAGACTCTGGACAAGTGACTAAGAGGTAGTTAGGTTTCACAACTTATTTTGTAGAAGTTTAGCATTTCTATCTTCCAAGATGCAAAATGCTCCCCTAATATGGTTGAGATTTAGCATTCGTATCCATATAGAAGTATCAATTGGCTATGCATTCAACAGACTTGTTTCCCCATAATTTCCATTACATGCTTCCTCTATGAAATTACTATTCTATTATTGCATTATGCCACCTTTATTCCTATGAAGTACCAAAGTTTTGCTAGACAAAGTGGTCCATATAAGACATAGTGGTTACAAGAAATTCTCCCCGAGCAACAAACCTTGAGCATTTCTCCATGTAAACTTCTTTAGTGAGACCATCATGAAGGAAAGGATTCTTGATATCCAGTTGATGAAAGGGCTAATGGTGAATAGTAGCTCTAAATAGAAAAAAAGGGTGAAAAAGCCATATTTTTTTCTCTTGGAGATAAATTGTCCCCAATTAGCCTACAATAGACTCCCAAATGGAAGTGGAACAATTCCCAAGTATCGCCTACTCTGAAGGGAACACATCTATTAATGATAGCTTATCCTCATCCATGATGGGATGAAGTGCCACTTGGAGATTTAGGAATAGACTTAATAGATAAGGAAGAAAGACAAGCATAATGAAAAGATGATAGATGATGATAAGGTAAAGAAACATAGTTAGGAGAAGGGTTGTGATTAGATTGTATACTTTACCTGAGAGCAATGGAAGGTCAAGTTTAGGAAGCAATGTATGAGTTGGTAAAAGAATTGCGTTCAGTGGAGTTACAATGGTCTTAATAGTGGCACGAGGAGGGCGATGCTCTAAAGTTGGAGGTGACCAACAATGATATACCTAGATGAGGCGAATAATAGTGATGGGTTCCTCAATGTAGCAGGTATGAGGAGGAAGACCCAAAGAATGGAACGGATCCAAAAAGTGTATGATTGGCCAATGTTGGTGGCTGAGTGTGTAATCAATAAAGACACTATAAATGGACAAATTTTCAATACCAGGAGTGAGGTTATGGAAAAAATAGGTAGAAACAAATAAATGAGGTTGTAGGGAATGCATAGGTCGAGGGAAATGACAAAGTGTTATGAAGAATAAATGAGAGCATGCGTTTAACGAGGTAGCAAGCAATCAAAAGAAGATCGCCTGAATAAGGGAAAGGAACATATTCATGAAGTAAGCATGTCCATGTTGTTTCTTATATGGTGTCTGTAGTGATGGGTTCCTTAATGTAGCAGGTATGAGGAGGAGGACTGAAAGAATGGATCTAACCTAATAATGTATGATCACCTGATGCTGGTGGTTGAGTGTGTAACCAATAAAGACACTGTAAATGACAAATTCAACAAAATTTCAAAACAAGGAGTGAGGTTATGGAAAAAATAGGTAGATACAAATAAATGAGGTTGTAGGGAATGCATAGGTTAAGCGAAATGGCAAAGTGAGGCACCTTTTTATTAAGGACGGATGAGGGCATGTGATTAATAAGGTAGCAAGAAATTAGAATGAGATCACCTGAATAAGGGAAAGGAACATGTTCATGAAGAGAGCCCATGTTGTTTCTATATGTTGTTTGTTTTGAGTTTTTCAACCTTATTCTATTAGAATAATCAGTTCTATTATTCTTATAGTTTAGCTTCTTGTATAAGCTGTGTAAACGATATGCCTAGCTGTCCAGTTTGTTGTACTAGTTGCGTATAGTATTAGTGGCAGTTACATATTTGGAACTGCCAAAGGAACTGCATCAGCAGATTCAGTTTTCTATAAATAGAAGCTAAGCTTCTTCTCTTCTTTGTAATCAGAAAAACAGAAATCAATACTATCACAAATTCAGATTCTCTCTTCTTCTCTCTTCTTTAGTTTCTAAGTTTTACATATTCTATTGAGGGGTATGAGTACAACACATAGCTCAATTACGAGTAAGGATCCTCTCCATTAATGGAGAGGCAAGTACCGCATAATAACACACAAAAAACAACATGTAATAACACTTTTATCCCTTTGTTTACCATGAAATCACATTTTTGCCATTGAAAATGTGTAAAAATAACCACTTGCATGGAGAGGATCCTTGTTCCTCGATTACAAACTCTACTTGGAAAAGTACTTCCTTAGTTGGCATGACCCGAAAGCTATACTAAATAAACATCTTGGATAGTCTTGACACAACTCTCTGTTGCTTGGCAAGGCTACAATGACTTTGACTCAACATTTATTGTGATATGGTAAACATCTTGGATAGTATTGACACCGCTCTCTGTTGCTTGGCAAGGCTATGATGACTTGACTGAGCATTGATTGTGATCCGGTAATTTGTGAGAAAGCAAACGTGATATGGGTTGGAAAGCTAGTAACGACCACGAGACTCACTCCGGTGCCACCCATTTCTTTAGATCTTTAATTTCATAAAAGGAGAACATCTTTTGTCAAAGAAATCATTTATAATGCATTTTCTTTGGATTTTTCTCAAGATAAACACTTATCACTAGTTTGGTTAGAATTTTGAAAAAGTGATTCTTACAAAAAAAAAATGCTTTTGGCAGAATCCAAAATTCCTAGCTTATGGCAGAATCATTTATAGCAAGAGAGGAGAGAGAAGCTAGAATCACATGTGATGCTTGTAACTAGACACAATGATTTCTTATTTTACATAAATTATTTTTTTGAAAATTATTTATGGAGAATCATTTTTTCCCAAATCCTTAACAAATGGGCCCTCAATCAAGAGAATGAGCCGAGCAACTATTTAAAATTAAATTAAAGGGAGATAAGAAACATGACAGATATAGTCAGCTGAGTGGATGCATGGTGATTAGCATTGCCAATTCTTTGGGATTGTATTTTAGAGTCATTAGCTAAAGTGGCTTTAGGCAAATAACCAAATGGAGAAAGTTTGGAAGAAGGGTTTTATTACCCTAGTGTTTGCTCAAAACACTTCACGAAGTCTTCATAAGCAATAAGAGATGTTGTTCGCTGGTATGACAAATCAATTGCATGCAAGTAACACTGATCACATTTAGGATGAGGTATACTCAAGTTATCATTTTGAGAATAACCACAAATGTTACTCTAGGACACAAGTGCAAAGTATCAATTGGAGTAAAGCCATTACCAAATCAGAGGACCATTTGACTGGATCTAGAGCAAAGTGGTCCACGCCATTGTTAGAGTAAGAATTGTGGGAGAGCACAAAATCTAATCATGGGGTAGAGTATTGTGGTGGCAAACCATATAGGGTTAGCAACATCAAGAAGGCATTGTGTTGCTCAAGATCTTGCTACTGTTGGCAACGGTTTATTAAAAGCAAGTAGCATGCCGTTAACTTTCTCCTCATTGGCAGACATAAACTCATTGAAAATTTTGAAAGGCAATGACACTCATGAGGTGATGCCAAACCCCGTAAATACATTGAGTATTATTAGTGTAAAGGACATTTTTATGCTCACAAATTAACACACAAGTGATGTGAGCACGAAAGCTCTGCTCTAGAGAGGGATGAATAATGGATTTTATAACACTATAGAAATGGTTATTGATGTTAGCTCATTGTGTTTGTTTCTCTAGGGTACAATTTCAGCCTTTTTAGCGAGGTAGTTAGCATAGTCTTTGCCGTTGAGCCATAGTTTGATGTTGGAAACCCAATTATTAGAGCCAGACTCCTCTCCAGGGAGAGGACAATTATGGGTAAATGCACTAAAAAACCAAAAGACAATGACATTTATGACCTTTAATTTACATTGAAGTTACAATTTTGGCCTTAAAAATACACTACAAAATACAACTGTCATCTCCAGTAATGGGGAGGAGTCTTACTCCAATTATCATAGTTGCTTCCATCCAATTTGTTAGTGGGGAGAGGGGCACTGGCATAACTGGTAAAAAATGGGGGTTTAGAAACTAATAGTGAGTTAGAATACGAAGGGTAAAAACTGATAAGTTTTCACAAGGCAACTGAAAGACTCTACATGAGTATACGAGTCAACATAGAGAGTGATAGAGTGAGCCCAGGTCAGATTTGGGTAGAGGGGAGAAGGGCAAGTATCTTGCAACAACCGGTGGCCGGAGATGTTCTAACTTTCATATGGAAGTTTTATATTATATAGATGAATTATAAGTGCCATTTCAGTTTTGTAACCATTCACTATATAATTGTGTACTTGTAAACAGTTTTGACTGTGTTGCAATCTTTGATTCACTGATATTGCTGTATTTCATGGATGCATTTTGATTTCCTTCATTATTTGTTTTAAATGTTTCATACTAATCCATAGTTTCTTTGGTCATAAAACTTGTTCAAATGTTGCATTGTTCCAGTTTGCTAAGGCTATCTGCTCCCCTGGAAAGTTTAATTAGAGAAAAATTATCAGCCAAACAGCCTGAAGCATATGAATGGTTTTGGTCTGAGCAAGTTCCAGCTGTTGGGAGATCCTTTGTTAATAAGTTTGTTGGGGACGGACGCTTTACTGCTGCTGTTGCTTTGTAAGTTTACTCTTAACATGTCTGTATATTGATATGCTATATTTTTTGCTCAATATTTGTTCGTTCAAAATATAATTTAGAGGGTGAGCCTCAATGCAACGTTAACATTGCTACCTTGTGACCTCGAGGTTACAGGTTCAAATCCTAGGAACAACTTCTCTGCTTCTAGCGTAAGGCTATGTATGGTTATCCCCTCTCCAGACTCCACTAGGTGGTGGAGCCTCATGTACTGAGCAGCACTTTTTAATAATATATGTTTATATCAGTGCCTAAGTGACCTCTTAACTGATTTTTCAGGTCTGGAAGAAATATTAGTTCAAGTAGTGCAGGTGACTTGTCACTTCTCATGCTTGCACTAACATGCATTGCTGCAATTGTGAAACATGGCCCCACTAAAGTTTCTTGTTCACAACTCTTTTCCATGATCACTGAGATAAATGGTAGCTTGATGGACATGCTGGTTGGTTTAATTCCTGTAAGCCAAGCTTATAATTCTATAAAGGATATTGGTCTGCAAAGAGAATTTCTTGTTCATTTTGGTCCCAGAGCTGCATCTTGTAGAGCAAATGTTGAGTGGGGTTCAGAAGAGGTTGTTTTCTGGGTAAATCTCGCTCAGAGGCAGCTGCAGGAAGCTGTTGATAAGGAGAAAATATGGTCAAGATTGACAACATCTGAAAGTATTGAGGTTAGTTACTTGCAGTTTTGAGTGCAACTTGGTTTTGGCCCTTCTAGACAGAGGATGTTGGAATGCATGTCTAAAATTGATAATCAGTTGAAATGACTGTACTTAAAACTTAGCTGGCCATATTGGGACCTATAGTGTCGTGCTTGAAATGCAGTACTTTGCAAATTCTCATCGATCAATGTGGTTATTGTCTTCTGTTTGGATTTTAGTTTAATTATATTGACATTTGCAATTCGTCATTCATGACATTCTCATTCCTAAAATTTGTTTTATTGGTCTGAGCGTTTAAACAGAAACGTATTTCATAGTGTCCAGAGTAACGTTTTTCAGCGAAACAATATACTTAAGAATTAAGCTAAGTTGCTTTCTGTTATAAAGTTAAAAGAGAGTTTTTATGTAAATAAAATTAAAAGAATACTGAAATAATTTGAGTTGAATTGAGTATAATAGAGTTAAATCCTTTTTCATTGATGTATGTGCCTTGTTGTAAAGGAAAGCTTCAATTGAAAGTTAGCATAGTGCAGGTTTTGGAGAAGGATCTGGCTATATTTGGGTTCTTTATTTCTTTAGGCAGAAGTACGCGGTTCTTCCTTTTAGAAAATGGTTTTGACATTCTAGAGGAACCAATTGAAGATTTCATCAGGTACAACTTCTGTATATGTTACTCCTTTTCTTAGAATATTAGCTTTCTAATTGTTTTTTGCTGTTCAGGAGTGTTGTTATGTTGGTAGATTTTGGGGTGGGGATGTACTTGTTGTACCAGACTAGTAGATGACCTAGATAATTAGTATAATAACTGTATTATAGGGTTAGTAGCTTTACACACATCATGACATCAAATTAGCAATTTTCAAAGTTTCTTTTTCTCCCAATCCATCATTCAGACATTTCAACAACTTTCTATGTAACCTTATTTTTGCTTCCTATGACCTTTTGTTCATTTCTTTATTTATACAACAACAACTAAGCTAGTTCTATTAGGTGAAATTGACTACATGGGTCGAATGATGTCATTATATTCTATCATAAATCATGTTCATTGTCAAAGCATTGATAACTAAATCTTTCCTAATTGTTTCACAAATGGTTTTCTTGGTCTTCCTTTGTCTCTAGAAGTTGGGCTAACCTACATTTGATATGCTCTCCTTACTAGGGCTTCTAAGTTCTAACGGTCTCATACGCACATGCCTAAATCACCTAAGGCATGCTTCTACCATCTTTTATATAATAGGAGTTACCCGACCTTTTCCATAATGCTTTCATTCCTAATCCTATCTTGTCTAGTGTGTTCGTTCGTCTAACGCATCATTCTCATCCCCGTTGCTTTGAGTTTATACTCATGTTGATATTTTACTGCTCAACATTCAGTACCATATAACTTTGCGTGTCTTGTATTTATGCATTAAAAGTTTCCCTTAAGCTTGAGTGACATCTTTCTATCACATATGACACTTGATGCACTCCTGCCATTTCATCCGCCCTGCTTAAATTCTATGCTTCTCTTGCAATTTCCCTGTGTGTTGTATGATTGACCCAAGATACTTAAATCTAGTTACTTGTGGTATGATATGATTTCTATTCTTTACCTGTACAGTATGTCTGCTTGATGCTCTATATAGAAGCTGGTCCTAAGTCTGGATAAAAGGTGAAGATTATATTAGGCATTCGAGAACCAACATAAAGCTTTGTCCAATCTCTATGTTGTGGATCAACTATGATATGGATCATTTGTTTAATTGTAGAAATATAAATATTTGTTAACAGGCATCTTATTGGTTGTTGCATACTTCTACATTGTAGTTTGGCTGTCTCTTTTTCTTCCCCGTGAGGCTATCTTATGTTCTTCGTACTATTCTCTTCTCATCTAACATACTTTTTTTTATGCATAAAAAACAGGTATCTTATTGGAGGGAGTGTTTTATACTACCCTCAACTGTCGTCCATTAGTTCCTATCAATTGTATGTTGAGGTTGGTATTTTATTGTCATTGCATCTGACTGTTATGCTTCATTATTAAGTTATTCAAATCTGAGTGGCCCTTAATTGCATAGGTAGTTTGTGAAGAGTTGGATTGGCTTCCCTTTTATCCGGGAATTACGAGCATTACAAAAAAGTTACATACACATAGAAGTAAAGAAGACTGTCCTCCAAATGCTGAAGCAGTGCCCCAAGTATTTGATGTTTGCTCCCACTGGATCCAGAGCTTTATTAAATACAGTACATGGCTGGAGAGCCCCTCAAATGTGAAAGCAGCTGAATTTCTGTCAAAAGGGTAACTGGACCTTTGTATATTAATTGTTTAACAAAATACCATCTTCCAGGTTAAGTAATTTTTTTATGTTTCTTCTTTTGTCTTAGGCACGAGAAGTTGATGAAGTGCAGAGAAGAACTGGGGATTAGAAAGTAAGCTATGAGGCAAAGTCTGCATTTACATTGTTTTTTTGAATTCATTCGGTGCATATGCATATTGGTTGACATTAAATTCTGGTACCAAAACTACAATTTTTAGGGTGGAATATAGGATCATAAATAATGTGATAGATAAATCCAGCAATTGAAAGAAACTGGTGTAGTAACTGCAAATTGTCTTTGCAAATGGTTCTCTCACACTCACAGTCATGCTATGTGAAACTTCTAAGTCATTCAGTAAAACTTTGGATGGTTTGTAACATGTTGGCTGTTCTTCTCTGCGTAACTAGCTTTAAAGACAAGATTTATGAGCAATTTTAATTTTGCTTTCACAATAGTCATTTTTCTCCTATATGGGTTACCCTACACTGTTTTTTGGTTGATAATTTGCTTCCATTGAATAATCATAATCACATAAATGAAAGTAAATATGGCATGTTAATACACTTCAAAATAGTGACTAAATGCATGAGTAACTTAAAATTGGAAGACCAATAGTTTTAATATATAAGCTAGAATAACAATCATGAAGACAGGGGGCTGATTATTAAATTTGCATAATTCTTATGTCATCTGGGGCAATGACGTTACTCCTGGCACTCAAGTGTTTACGGCATTATGTCTGTATACACACCTCTGAGCCACATCTTTGTAATATATAAATCTATCTTGTCAAAGTCCAAGACAATCTCTTAGTAGATGAGCTTACAGGTAGATCAAGACAGTGTTACCTTTGTATTTCTCTAATATGATGACTTTTTGCTTTCATGTATCATTATCCTGTCATTAAGATTTGGTCACCAAATATCCACTTGGAAAAAGTATTTCTATGTAATGGACATGGGGTTATTTGTCATATTACAGTACAAAAGCATCCTTTTTAAATCTATTTTTTTGTTCTGAAACACATGTCACTTCATATCTTCGTAAAATGTAATGCAGGGATAAGACATTGGACGGTGATACCGCAAGAACAGTTAACAAAAATAGATCCACAATTCAGTCAACTACAGAGGAGTCAGCTTCTTTTGATGAGGTTTGATACCCACTTCCAAATTTTGACTTTGACTCAAAAGTTGCTTCCAAGTTTGTTAAATTAGTGATATATATACTCAGATTAGTATGAAGCCTATAAGCATAGGTTTAGTTATTAATAAGTTTTTTGATTAAATATTATAGGGCTTCATTTGGTGCACTAGATAGGATAGTAAACTCCATTTGGTACCTTGGATTAAATTGGGCATTATAGGGTAAGCTATCTTTTACCCTTTTATATGTTTACTGTATTAATTAGATAGTATAAGCTTATCCAGATGGTTTTCATAATCCTGTATTTGTTGTTCAACTCCTTGCTGCTGAATAGATGAGGCTACACTGGATAGGATAATAAGTTAAAAATCATTCCTGCTTTATGCATCACACCATCAGCATCACCCCTACCCTTCCCCGTTAACTGTCACCACCGGTCCACCACATTGAGTAGAATAGCAAACTCAATGTGGTACTTAAGTCATGAGGCTCTCCCACCTAATAGACTAGTCTTTTGGGTTGGGCTCTCCTCATGTGTCCTAACACATTGCCACTGCCCTTTTTATTTTGCTGCCACTCCATCGCCACCAAATCAATACTGGCCCCACCATTACTTGGTTTCAACAGCACCCTGCCCCTTTCTCATTAGTCACCCCGTCACATGACCAGCAGAAGGGTTCCTACCATCACCTGATTGACATTGTCGTCTACACCTGGCCATCATTACATCTGCCACCAATACTCCATCATAAGTGTGTATACATATGTCTATACTTTATATTAGAACACTAGAAGATGTTTATATTTCAAAACATTAATATCTGCACATTTGTCTATACTATCATGTGTTTATTCATTTGTGCACCAATCAATCAATAATAATAGAACAAATGTTTAGTAGCATCTTATCCAATTTGCCTTATCCATCCTATCTGTTTCCCCAAATGAAATAGGATAAAAGAACAAAAGATACAAACTAATTGATAAATGTTTACTATCCATTATTTGGTAAACAATTGTATAGGATAAATATTTACTTTTACATTTTCCTTTCCTAAATTGAAACCCAAAACATTAGCAACATGAAAGATGGAGGTGATAGAGGCAATTGTAGTGGTGAGATTGACAACAGGGTGATGACAATGGTGAAGCAATGATGGTGGTTATGGAGTTGGATTGGCAGCAGACAGTGGTGGTGGATTGGTGGTGAAAGTGATAGAAATTACACTGGTGGTCAAGAAGCTAGGCAGTATGGACTGATGCTAGGATTGGAATAATGTTTTATCGCATTCTACCCTGCTAATCCACCCACATAGGCTATACATAAAGTTATATAAGAAACTAATAAATATCCCATATTAGACAGGTAATTTTAATTTTTAAATAAATCCAACAACAACCAAGCCTTAATCCCACCGAATGGAGTTTTAATTAACTAATATTTTTAAAACCGAATTTAAGTTATATTATATTTTTATGTCATTTGAATTTAGATTGAATTTCCTTTTCTCAGAGCCATTTTTGTAATAATAATTTGAGATTAAGTCATCTTATATTTCTATTTCAATTGAATTTAACAATTAAAAAATAAAAAAAGGTAATTGTAGAATTGCTCTGATGGTGATTCCTAACACATTGCCACTGCCCTTTTTATTTTGCTGCCACTCCATCGCCACCAAATCAATACTGGCCCCACCATTACTTGGTTTCAACAGCACCCTGCCCCTTTCTCATTAGTCACCCCGTCACATGACCAGCAGAAGGGTTCCTACCATCACCTGATTGACATTGTCGTCTACACCTGGCCATCATTACATCTGCCACCAATACTCCATCATAAGTGTGTATACATATGTCTATACTTTATATTAGAACACTAGAAGATGTTTATATTTCAAAACATTAATATCTGCACATTTGTCTATACTATCATGTGTTTATTCATTTGTGCACCAATCAATCAATAATAATAGAACAAATGTTTAGTAGCATCTTATCCAATTTGCCTTATCCATCCTATCTGTTTCCCCAAATGAAATAGGATAAAAGAACAAAAGATACAAACTAATTGATAAATGTTTACTATCCATTATTTGGTAAACAATTGTATAGGATAAATATTTACTTTTACATTTTCCTTTCCTAAATTGAAACCCAAAACATTAGCAACATGAAAGATGGAGGTGATAGAGGCAATTGTAGTGGTGAGATTGACAACAGGGTGATGACAATGGTGAAGCAATGATGGTGGTTATGGAGTTGGATTGGCAGCAGACAGTGGTGGTGGATTGGTGGTGAAAGTGATAGAAATTACACTGGTGGTCAAGAAGCTAGGCAGTATGGACTGATGCTAGGATTGGAATAATGTTTTATCGCATTCTACCCTGCTAATCCACCCACATAGGCTATACATAAAGTTATATAAGAAACTAATAAATATCCCATATTAGACAGGTAATTTTAATTTTTAAATAAATCCAACAACAACCAAGCCTTAATCCCACCGAATGGAGTTTTAATTAACTAATATTTTTAAAACCGAATTTAAGTTATATTATATTTTTATGTCATTTGAATTTAGATTGAATTTCCTTTTCTCAGAGCCATTTTTGTAATAATAATTTGAGATTAAGTCATCTTATATTTCTATTTCAATTGAATTTAACAATTAAAAAATAAAAAAAGGTAATTGTAGAATTGCTCTGATGGTGATTATGAATTCAATATTTACAAATTATCAAAAAAAAGAAAATTCCTAGAATTACTCTAGTGAAGAATGAAGGTTGATAATTTGACAATTAAAAAAAAGATAATACCTAAAGTTGCTCTAGAGAAGATTCCTGATTTAACAATTAAAAATAAAAAATATTTCCCAAAATTACTATAATGGAGTGAAAATTCCTAGAAGCACTACTAGTTCATGTTGACTGAGATTCTGAATTAATATAGAAGGTTTATGTAGGATGAAAATCATCATTTGGATAAGTTCATATCATCCAAGTGTGCACCAAAAGGACAGCTTTTTCATAGGAGACCTCCCTTTTTCTCCCTGTTTTGTATGTTGAAGGATATGCTATCATGTTTTTTTCTGGTATCTGTCATTTCAGAGTGGATTTTGTGTATTTACTGCAGTTTTCAATGGTATGAAACCGTGTTGTCAAATGGTGGCCATGGCAGAAAGTGGTGGTATTTTTGCCAACGCTATTCGCTCTTTTGAAAAGCCCTTCAAATGGTGACGTCTGCCATTTGCTGCTTTAGGACCGCCATTGGGGTATGGCGGCTCAAGACAGAAAAGGCACTGTTAATGAGCTTCTGTGGGTTTTTTGCATGATTTGTGTTTTAATTTTATGTTTTAAGCCAAATTTTGGGTTATACCCAAAAATTGGGAACCTTAACTCAAAGCTGTCGTTGTCTGCTTCATTTGCAAGGATAATCAAACCCCTATATCTTCTTCGTCTGCTTCCTCCCTCTTGTTTGCCGTCTCTGTCTGCTTCGTCCGCTTCATTTTCATTCCACCCAGTTGCTTCCTCTTCTACCATGGCCCGTGCAACTTCATTTTTCTGCGTTTCAACTTCGCCTGTTTCGCTTAAAATTCGTGGGAAATGCTTCATCTTGCTTCTTTTCAACACAATCAACATGAAACGGGTTAGGGCCAAATTAACCCTACCCAATTTTAGCCCAAAAGCCCTTAGCTAACTTGCTTTTATATTTCTCTTTAACCCTTAGTGGGTATTTCTTTCAACCCTGCAGATTTTAACATTTTTTTGCTTCATTTATTTTTTGGTTGGGTCTCTGTTTTCATTTATTTATTAGTTATGTGATGGAGGGTTTCCATGTTGTGTGGTTTGGTTGTGGCTAGATAAATTACTTTTAGTTTTTATCTTCTGTGTTACACTTGAAAAAAGGAAAAAGTGACAAATACAAAAAAGATGTAAACATGTATATTTATTTATTATTTTTATTGTTTTCTGGGAATTGTTTCTGGGTTTGTCTTTTTTGTTCTATAGCCTTAAAAGTCTTTAATTTAATGATGTCACTATTTGTTAATTTTGTCATTTGTTTCATATATATATACACAATATAATATAACCATATAAATATATAAATGTTTATATATGCATGTAAATATACATAAATTTATAGAAATGTTTATCTATACAAATAAAATTTTATTATATTTTTTCTATAAAAATAATTTTTTTTCTATATGTACTACTTTTTTTGTCACCACCATGATGACGTCCACTGTTTGCTTGCAACACCATCCACAATGCCATGATGACAAATTTTTGGCAAACACCATGGGCTGTCATCCGCCAACGACAACATGAAATTAGGGGAAAGATGGATATAGATATTCTCATTTGATCTGTTATACAGTCACAATAATGATATAAAGTCAGTGTATTGCAGTTTTTAATGGTATGAAACTAGGGAAAAGATGAATGTAGATATTTGTATTTGATTTATATAATGTCACTGTAAAGATATAAAAGTTGTGGTAGAGTGTATGTGTGTGAGACTTAAAAGATGAATAAATATATTCTTATTTGATCTGTGTACAATCACAGTAAAGATATAAAAGTTAGAATAGTTGTTGGAGAGTGTGTGCATGCCCGTGTTATGTCCAAAAAATGTTCAAGCTGTTCGGATATATACGAAACAAAAAATGTTGACTGCCTAACACACAACTTTCACCTTTTATCCGCACTTAGGACTGACTGTGTATAGCATCAAGCACACATCGGCAGGTTTAATTATTTTATACTATACACAAAATAAAAACATAAGTCAAATCTAATATACAACTCAAGTAATCAAAATTACAATTTAGTAATATACCCCAGTCAATTCCAATAATACCTCAGTCCTCAAACCGAATATAACTAAGCTAGAGCAGAAGAGATGGATAGAGAGACAGATGTACAAGGTCTTTTTGTCACAATTGTTAGGAGGGAAATTTTTTTTGTCAAGCCTTCTCAGTTTCAGATCCTAATAATATTAGGTTTGTGTTGAGCCAAAAAGATCCAAATACCCTTAAAAAATTGCAATGTTTTAAATTTTGGGGAAGTTTTGATATTTTTTTGCCCGTGCATCTTTAGTGGATGCAAAGCTTGGCTAAACCTGCAATGGCGGCTGCTGTTGCAGACCGCCTCATCTGCTAATTGGCTTTGTGACACCCTGGGTATAGCATAGTGAGGCCAGGCCCCCTCCACTGCACTGCTAAACTGCTATAGCAGCACTATTGACTACTTACTCTCCCCTCATCTGTGGTGTGCATTGCCATATTAAAATTGTATCCATGCTGTCATCCTCTTTGTTTCATTGTTGTATAAATTGATTAATCTTCATAGCCAGGCATATCAATATTGTTTTTACTTTTTACTGCATTAGAGAGACCCCTAACCTTGTGTTTTAATGTATGATAATGTTGTTTAGGCCTTCTCTTTGGTATTCCATTTCAGGCATTGAAAAGTGTTGAAGAAGCTGTGCTAAGACTTGAAAGGTTGCTTCAAGAGTTGCACGTATCCAGCTCTAGCTCTGGAAAAGAGAATTTGAAAGCAGCTTGTTCTGACCTGGAAAAAATACGAAAACTTAGAAAAGAAGCTGAGTTCTTTGCGGCATCTTTTAGAGCGAAAGCTGACTCTCTGCAACAGGTACACTCACCCACCCACTTCCTTTATCAACTCCCTGGAACAACAAATCACGACATTGAGTAAAGGAACATCAAATTTGTGTCTAAATTACAGAGGGTAAAAGATATATCTGATGTAATAAATACAGAGTACAATTAGCCTAGTTAGCATTATTACATGATTTAATGAGCATATACAATGAAGCTAGAAACTATTTGCATAGCTTTCATCACTTCTCTCAAGGTGGAACATATAGGTCGTTTTTATTGACCAAGTTTGTTACATGTATTTCTAATAAGAGACTTCTGAAAGACTAGGTGAAACCATCTACTAGATCATTTCAATGGCAAAGGGTGTTGTTATGTTCCCAGATAGGATTTTCTCTAACAAATTGATATTTGTATAATCTCCGGAAATTGAAGCTCTCTTAAGTAATCGTTTTAACCAAATTAGTTCAGAATTGGCTAAGGTCATGCCTTCATATTCTGCTTCGTCACTTGGACATGCTTTCACATTTTTTTGTTGCTCTTCCCAGATATTTTGATAATCCCTGACAAATAAACAATATCTTGAGCCAATGAGTTGGCAAGTGTTACATTTATCTTTGCAAGATAATAATCATATACTCCAATGTCCTTCACAAGATGAATTGAGAATCTCATTTTCCACCCTTGACTAAGAATATTTGCATTGGTAACTAGCAGGTGGCTTATTTTTCAATTTAATTTTCTATATCTAAAACCTTCTTATGCATGCTTGAGCTGTACATAGCCAATCCTAAGTCCGGATAAAAATTGAATGTTGTGTTAGAAAGTCGACAACCATCATAAAGCTTTTCAATGTGGTTTTAAGAAGTTTAGAACTTGCTTTGCTTGATTGTTTTGTCGAATTTCACTTGTCTTGCTAAGTTGTGTTTTTAGCAACTCTCTCCAGCATCTCCACCATTCCTGATTTGACTTCCCAACCATTGTTTTTGTATGGATCAAGTTTTACATTTTTTTGTTTTTTAGGGTAAAACCATTAGTTGACTCCACCTAATGGGACTGAGACTTGGTTGTTGGTGAATCCATTATCTGTGTAACAAGCTTAAAGCTTACTAAATTTTTTAGCTTATTAAGGGTTATTATAGAATATGAGAAATATATGATATTATACTTTTATATCTTAGAAAATCTCTTAAGTTTATTTAATTAGGACTAGGATTCTACATTTAGTATATGTGGGACTATTAGGATTGTCTTTTTTTTTGTAATCACCACAACAAATTTGTTATTAGAGAATAAGAAAAAGAAATTGCTAACGAGGTTTGACCAAGTGTACCTACGTCCCTAGGAGCGTGGAACAACTACCAATTTGTTATTAGAGAATAAGGATTATAAGTTCTAGCACACATATGGGCCCAAGGCTCATAGGATGTTTCTAATTAGTGCAAGTTATAACATGGAACTTGATTCCAATAGCTTTGACCTTTGTAAACACCCAATTATCTCCCTCATTCATTCCAATACTAGGCAATATGAGACTTCTTACAATAATATATTTCAAGCAACCCAACAATCCCTACCTTGATTGAAATAGACCAATATTCCGCTCCTTAGGAAACCTATGCAACATTCTCCGCCTTAGTAAATATTCCGCTTTTCTCCACCTTACCAATGCCTAACTCTCAGTAGCAGCTCATCCACATTAGAGTCTATTCTTCCTTAAGGCAATAGTTTCATGTGTCTTTTCCAATTACAAACTCTCCAATTGTTTCCCTTATATCCCATGTGAGACTTGACAATTGAATATACCCAATAAAATAGGTTTAATATCAATTTCATATTATTATTTTTCTTTCCATCTTTTATCATGTTGGTTTGATCTACGAAGCGACACTAATTGGGAGGGACAACCGCTCATTTCAAAAGGAAATAGTTCCTTACTACCCTTAGCTAACATCATAAAACCCTTCCACTTAACATCATGAAATATAGAGTTAGTTTAATAAATACAAAATGACGAAGTTCTATGAGTTCTGGTTTATCAATTCCATGCACGACCATTCATATTGTTTTTATTTACTTCTATACTAGTTACGTGTTGTATGTTGTTTGAGAACTTTTTATACTCTTTTGAATTGTATTTCCGTCTCATTCAGGGAGTTAATGGTGGCCGGCCCCATGCACCTTCTGGTGAAGAGAGAGGGTATATAAAAGGGAAAAGCAGAAAGAATGCTAATATAAGGGTGGAAAGTAACGACAGGTATGATATTTTTATAATAAATTTGGTTTTCTTATTTTCATATCTTTTGACTGGTTTCTGGAGAAAATCATAATTGTAAGAGGTTACGTTCTGTTTTTGTTTCAGAAAATGTTACTTTTTGTTTGTTGATTTGTATAAAAAGGCACATTTGTCATTTTCAGAAGTGCTGGAAAATCTCCTGGATTCTGGAACATCATTGTAGGCCCTGCCACCAGAAAACCTGATCTGGAATCTGATGTGGATGCTTATGTATGCATTGTAAACCCTACTCACACAAGAACAACAAATAACTGCCTTTTTTTATTTTTCACCCAATACCCCAATATTGGTCATAATTTATTTTGCTTGAAGTTGTGTGAAGTATTTTTTACCTAATAATCACTCTTTCGAACTGCCTGTGTGCTTCATTTGGTGTAGCTGAGATGATAATTAACAAATTGGTGGATACTTTGTATAGCTTTGAGTAATAAGTATTTGATATCTTGTGTCCAGGAAAGTAATATTGAGAACTGTACACCAAAAGTAGGGGATTTTGTCCAAGAATCCAGTGAAATCAACCGCTTTGAATATCTAAGAAATGAGCTAATAGAACTTGAGGAACGGGTTCAAAAAAGTGCCTATCAATCAGAAAATAATGAGGTATTTCTGAATCACTCAATGACATTTAAGTTTAAAGTTTATGATTCTATGTTGCATAGAAAGATTTTCTTAGAAACTGCAATATTCCTCCTCTTATGTGAACTTCTGCCACACCCTAATGTCTATTTCAATTTTATGATCGTTTATTTATTTATAGCATTGTTTCCTAAAAATTCCTTTGCACGTTTCAGCTGAAAAACTAATTATATATGAGTACAGATATTTTTAAATTATCTTTTGCTTATGGTTTGGGAATTGGGATGGATGTTTTTGTTTTCTTCACTATTAGAATATAGTACATACTGTTCATAATGTAATTAGTTAGTTAGTTTGTGTAAAGTTAGTTAGAGGATAAATAAGCTTGCTTTGCAAGCTATCTTATGCATGCCTCTATAAACAGCCTTCCCCATATCTTTTGTAACTGATTTTCATTAATAAGATTTTACAGAGTTAGTTACAAATCTCTTTCTCTCTCTATGTTTTCTCTCAATCTCAGTATCTCCTTCTCTTCTCTTCGTTCTTCTTTCTTACATGGTATCACGCTAGCTATGGGTACCACCAATACTTGGACCTCTCCTTCTCCTCCACTCTCTCCTTCTCGTGCTTCACGATTGCAGGCAATTTCCTCTTCTCTTGTGCGTCCGCTTCCATCCATGAAGTTACAGAGAAAAACTTCCTGGTTTGGCACCATTTCATGCTAGCAACCCTAACTTCTAATCATGCTAATTGTTTTTGTGCTAGGCACTGAGATTCCTCAGATTTCTCAGTGATGATGACGGGCTCATCAACCTTGTCAGTCTTTCCTATCTTCGATGAGAGGAGTTGAATCAATCTATCATTTCTCAGCTTCTGAATTCACTTCCAGAAAACCTTCTCCCTAGGGTTGTTTGTTGTGTTCGTTCATGGCAGCTACGGGAGGAGTTACATTCCTTCTGTAACTCTCAAACCAAAGTTAGAGGTAGGCAATTGAGATCTCAACTTTGTTCAATTTCTCAAGGATCCAGCACAATCTCAGAATATTTCATGTAAATCAAAGACTGGATGCTCTCATATTCATAGGTTCACCTATTACAACTTATGAGCATGTTGATTACATTCTTGATGGTTTGAATGAGGAGTTTCAACCTGTAATCACCTCAATTGAAAGTCAACATGATCTTCCTTCTATTCACAATATTGAATCTTTTATGTTGACTTTTGAGTCTCGTCTTGAGAGAAATAGAAGCAAGGCTTTCTCTGATGCTTTTCTGCCAATGTTGTTGCATATACACCATCTTTGTCTGATGTGCCAGTGAATTCCTATTCACGACCTAATCAGGTGCCTTCATCTGCTCCTCCTTTGTTTTTCACATCTAGGTCCGAATCTGTTGTTCCAATGCATTATGGAGGTTATGGTAGCTATCGTGGGAGTCATGGTGGCAGAAGCTACCTTTGTCCACCACCGCTATTTTGTGAGTTCTATAATCGCCATGGCCATGACATCACCATCTGTTACTATGCTCCACATAGTTGTGGGGGAAACTATCATACTCCTCGTTTTGGTGCACCCATGCACTCCTCTCAATACCCTGTGCCATGGCAGCCTAATTCATTTTTTAACTCATCTACTGGGCCACAAAAATATTCAGCCCATTTGTTCCCTAGTGACATCTTTTGGTTATAATGAGCCTATACCAGCCACATATCCTAGGAATTCATCTCCTGCTTCTCTTCTTGGGCCTGTCCCATCATCTGGATCTCATTTTAATCCATTTGCCATGACTGCCCGTGTGAATAGCAAAGATTCCAGACATATGACTTGGTACCCTGACTCAGGAGCAACAAATCATTGACCTCTGATCCCTCATTGGTGCATGAACCAGTGGAGAATATTGGACCTGATCGAATTTTTATGGGTAATAGCACTGGTATTCCTAAAACTTCTACTGGGAACTCTTATTTCACATTTCACTTCTTCTTTTAACTCAAACCTCTCACTTTCTTTAACTAATCTTCTTGTTCCTTCCATTACTAAAACCCTTATCAGTGTGTCTCAATTTGCCAAAGATAACCCATCTTATTTTGAATTTCATATTGATGCATGTTTTGTGAAATCTCATGGTACTAATGAGCTTTTACTTCAAGGGTCACTTACTAAAGAAAGACTCTATGCATTTAATGGGCTTCTTTCATGCTATGACTCTAGCTGTTCCTTAGCTTCTACTAATGCAAGCTCTTCTGGTTTTACTACTGTACCTAGTTTTAGTACTGCTGAAATTCACAAACCTATTATGTCTAGTCTATATTCTCTTCGGCATTGTAGACTTGGTCATCCGGGTTAGACCATTGTCCAAAATGTACTTCATCATTGTAAGATACCCCATGCTAATAAAACCGTGTTAGAATTCATGCACCTAGCTCATCTACTGTTTATCATTCCCCTTTTGATCTTTTATATGTTGACCTATGGTGCCCTGCCCCCTGTACACTCACTTCAATTTTTTTTCCATTGTTGATACTTACACTAAGCATACATGGATTTTTTTATTAAAACAAAAATCTGAAATATTGTCTACGTTTCAGTATTTTCTGAAACATGTTCTGACTCAATTCAATCAAACCATTAAAGCCATACAAAGTGACTACGGGGTGAATTTAGACCATTTGGTGCATATCTAAAGTCCTTAGGAATTTTCCATAGATTTTCATGCCCTCACACACATCACCAATAAGGCTTAGTAGAAAGAAAACATAGACATATTGTTTAAGTGACTTAACTTGCTCATGCTCATCTTCCTATGATATACTGGGAACATGATTTTACTACTGCAGTCTTCCTTAATAACAGGCTACCGTCCCCATTTCTTAATCATCAGTCTCCTCATCAACTTTCCTTTGGTCTTAGTCTTGATTATACTACTCTTGGAGTATTTAGTTGTGTTTGCTTTCCTCTGCTTAGACCTTACAATAAGCATAAACTTGATCTTAGAAGCTCTGATTGTGTATTCCTTGGCTATTCAACCATTCACAAAGGATACAAGTGTCTATCTAAAGAGGGTAGAATCTATATCTCTAAAGATGTGATTTTTAATGAATTTTCTTTCCCTTTAACTCCAAGTCAATTATATCTTCACCCACTGTTTCTGGTTCATCTCAATCTAGTGAGGATTGTAAAAAGATAAAAAGATGAATATACTTCAAAACTTTATTGATGAATATTCGATTGATTACAAAGGAGAAGGCTTCTCTCTTTAAATAAGAGATAGCAAAAACAGAAAGAGGAAATCAGTAACTAACATAAGTTAGTTACTGAAATAACAACCTAACAACTAATTAGACATGTGATTAATTGGGTTATTGAGCATATGACTAATAACCCAATTTACTCAGCATAGGAAATATAAGAATAACTAATTGTTATTCTCTAATATACCCCCTGAAACTGAGGGTAGTTGACTAAGGATGCTGAGTCAACAACTCTGAGTTGCTTTCTTAGGTTTAGAAACTTATCAGTGGCCAAAGGCTTGGTGAGCACATCTGCTGTCTGAAATTCAGAAGGGATGTGTTTCACTTTAAGAGTCTTAGCCTGAATTCTATCCCTTACAAAAAATAGGTCAAGTTCTATGTGCTTAATCCTATTATGAAGCACAGGATTGTGAGACATGCTCACTGTGCTTAGATTGTCACATAGAATGAGAGGAACATGATGAGGGATCTTGAGTTCAGAAAACAAGGACTCAACCCAAATCATTTCTTGAGCAGCAAGAGCAAGGCTCCTGTATTCAGTTTCAGTGCTGGATCTGGAGATTGTTTGCTGCTTCTTGGACCACCAAGTAACTAGATTAGGACCAACAAATAAACAAGCCCCTGAAATGGACTTCCTGTCATCAAGGTCAGTGGCCCAATCTGCATCACATAGAGCTGTGAGTTTGATAGGAATAGAAGAATGAGGAGCAGCAGGTTTGAGATGTAGGCCAAGATGAAGAGTGCCGTGTAGATATCTTAGGATCCTCTTGACAGCAACCCAATGTTGTTCCAGAGGATTGCTCATGAATTGACATACCCTGTTAACACTATAAGCCAAGTCAGGTCTTGTAATAGTGGCATATTGAAGAGCTCCAACTATTGACCTGTACATAGTAGGGTTATCAAAGGCTCTTGAGTCTGTTTTGGTAAGCCTGCAAGTGGTTGCCATAGGGGTGAGACTAGGCTTGGCAGATTCCATAGAAGCTTTACTGAGCAGGTCTCTGATGTATTTAGTTTGAGTGAGAAACAGAGTACCATCCTTGATATGTTTAACTTCAATGCCCAGAAAGTAGTCCAAGTTACCTAGTTTCTTAAGAGCAAAGGCAGTGTTGAGTTTGTCCACAAGGGCATATATTTTTGAGGTTGAAGTACCAGTGATGATTATGTCATCAACATAGACTAGAACAAACAGTTGGTAGGTATTGGTGAGTGAGATAAATAGAGAATTATCACATTTGCTAGGCTGAAATCCTAAATGAAGGAGAGTGCTCTTGAATTTCTCAAACCATTGCCTAGGAGCTTGTTTGAGACCATATAAGGCCTTGTGTAACCTGCACACAGTGTTCTTGTCACCATTATGAAAGCCAATAGGTTGAGTCATATATACCTCCTCATGAAGAGCACCATTTAGGAAAGCATTGTTGATGTCTAGTTGTTGAATGGACCAACCATAAGTGACAGCCAAGGTGAGGAGAATTCTGATAGTGATAGGTTTGATGACAGGGGAAAATGTCTCATTGTAGTCAATTCTAGGAATTTGATGAAATCCCTTAGCAACAAGCTTGGCCTTGTACTTGGCAATGGAACCATCAGGATTTTCCTTAACCCTAAATACCCATTTGCACCCAATGGCCTTCTTATGAGGAGGTAAGGCACCTAGGGACCAAGTGCCTAGCTTTTGCAATGCATCAAACTCTTCCTGCATGGTTGCCTTCCAAACTGGATTGAGAAGAGCCTCTTTGGGAGTAGAGGGTTCAGTGTGAGCCAAGAAGAGGCTTGCAAGACTGGGTAAAATAGACTTACTGGTGCCATCCTTAGACCTGGTTGTCATAGGATGAGAGGGAGGAGGTGGAGGTAGAGAAGTAAAGGAGG
>NC_032013.1:4561260-4561369 GCF_001865875.1 Lupinus angustifolius
TAGGATGAGGACGAGAATGAGGATGAGGAGCAGAAAGTGGATAGGATGACGACGAGGATGAGGATGATGATGAGCATAGGATGAGGACGAGGATGATGATGAGGAAGAG
>NC_032013.1:4561469-4561795 GCF_001865875.1 Lupinus angustifolius
AATGAGGACGAGGATGAGGATGTGGACTAGGATGAGGATGAGGAGGACGATGAGGATAGGATGAGGACGAGGATGAGGATGAGGAAGAGGATGAGGACGACAATGAAGATAGGATGAGGATAGGTTGAGGACGAGGATGAGGATAGGAGGAGGATGATAATGAGGACAGGATGAAGAGGAGGATGAGGAGGAGGATGAGGATGAGGATGAGGAAGAGGAAAGCATGAGGACGAGAATGAGGATGACGATAGGATGTGGATGAGGATGAGGATAGGATGTGGATGAGGACGAGGATGAGGATAGGATGTGGACGAGAATGAGGATGA
>NC_032013.1:4561895-4563363 GCF_001865875.1 Lupinus angustifolius
CAATGGAACCATCAGGATTTTCCTTGACCCTAAATACCCATTTGCACCCAATGGCCTTCTTATGAGGAGGTGAGGCACCTAGGGACCAAGTGCCTAGTTTTTGCAGTGCATCAAATTCTTCCTGCATGGCTGCCTTCCAAACTGGATTGAGAAGAGCCTCTTTGGGAGTAGAGGGTTCAGTGTGAGCCAAGAAGAGGCTTGCAAGACTGGGTAAAATAGACTTACTGGTGCCATCCTTAGATCTGGTTGTCATAGGATGAGAAGGAGGAGGTGGAGGTAGAGAAGTAAAGGAGGGAGGACTGGATACAGTGGGTGAGGGTAAGTCAAAGGAGGGTGAAGTAACATGGTTATGGCTAGAGTGTGTAAATTCAGTAGTAGGGTGTAGGGTAGGTGATAAGGGAGGATTAGGTTGGGTATATGAGGTTACTGAATGAGTAGGATTTGATGCTAATTGAGTAGGATGTGTTGGTGCAAGGTTGGTAGGAGAGGTATGGATGTGGTTAGGTAAATGAGTTAGAGAGGGGGACAAATGATCTGTGATGTTGGGAGAGCCAAGTATGGAACTGTTTTTGAAGGGAAAAGCTGATTCATTGAATTTAACATCCTTGGAGATGTATAATCTTCCATCCTTGGATAGACATTTGTATCCTTTGTGCATGGATGAATACCCTAAGAAGGTACATTCAGTGGACTTGTAGTCAAGCTTGTGAGTGTTGTATGGTCTGAGTAGAGGGAAACAAGCACATCCAAAGACTCTCAAAGCTGTATAATCTGGAGCAGATCCAAATAGGTGGAAGTGAGGTGATTTATTGTTGAGGGTGGCAGAGGGTAGTTTGTTGATGAGGTACACAGCAGTAGTGAAGGCATATTCCCAGAATGATTGAGGTAGGCCAGCATGAGCTAATAAAGTCAGGCCTGTTTCAACTATGTGTCTGTGTTTTCTTTCCACTGTACCCTGTTGATGATGAGTGTGGGGGCAGGACAATCTGTGGAGGATGCCTAGGGTGGATAGGTAGTTAGTGAATGGTCTGAATTCTCCCCCTCCATCAGTTTGAACAGCCTTGATGTGTTTGTTAAACTGAGTGAGAACCAGTTTGGTAAAATTTTTGAAGATGGCAAGGGTTTCAGATTTTTGTTTAAGTAACAATATCCAAGTATGTTTGGTTTTGGCATCTACAATAGAGATATAGTATTTAAAACCAGACTCAGAGATTACTGGTGAGGGGCCCCATAGGTCTAAGTAAAGTAAGTCAAAAGCATTAGAGTAAGTGGTGATGGAGGTAGGAGAGTGAAGTCTATGAGACTTGCCATAACAACATGCATTGCAAAAATTAGGAACAATTTTATTTGAATGAGAAATATTACAAGTAGAAAGGACAGCGTTTACAACAAAGGTGTGAGCATGTCCTAAACGACAATGCCACAAGAAATCGGTAGAAAAATGCCTAGAAGTAGGACTATCTAATAC
>NC_032013.1:4563463-4670626 GCF_001865875.1 Lupinus angustifolius
TGGCAGAAAGGGCATCAGAAACTGCTTTATGCTTATTCTTGATGAGTCTTGACTCAAAGGTCAAGAGAAATTGCTCAAGGTCATTAATGGAGGGTGGGTTAATTTGGCTTTCTATAGCAGTGATGACAGTTTGAAAATCCTCACCCAATCCATCAATGACATAGTCTATGTGTTCAGCAGTTGAGATAGGTGTGCCAATAGAGGCTAGAGAGTCAGTGATGCATTTGATGCTTGAGAGCTATTCTGAGATGGTGTTGTTGCCTTGAGAAATGTTGCGCAATTGAGCCCTTAGTTGTCTGCTTCTAGCCTTTGTGTGTGCATTGCAGAAAGAGTGAAGTTCATCCCATAATTGAGTGGATGAGGTGCAGCCAATGACTCTTGTGTGAAGAGATTCAGAGATGGAATTGAGATAAGAGGGATTAATGTGATGGTGAGTGCAGTCAAATTCAGATAGGTATTTTGGTGGAATTTCAGTAGGATGAATGAATCTAATGGCCCTGTTTGACTTGAGGACAGAGACCATGAATTGGCACCAAGTGAGGTAGTTTTTCTCACTAAGTTTGATAGAGGGAATAGGAAGAGAGAGAAGGAGAAACTGCTCGAATTGGAGGAGCAGAGGAATGGGAGGGTGGTGGTGATGAAGGATCAGTGGCACTGGCCATAAGGGCGATTGATACCATGTAAAAAGATAAAAAGATGAATATACTTCAAAACTTTATTGATGAATATTTGATTGATTACAAAGGAGAAGGCTTATCTCTTTAAATAAGAGATAGCAAAAACAGAAAGAGGAAATCAGTAACTAACATAAGTTAGTTACTGAAATAACAACCTAACAACTAATTAGATATGTGATTAATTGGGTTATTGAGCATGTGACTAATAACCCAATTTACTCAGCATAGGAAATATAAGAATAACTAATTGTTGTTCTCTAATAAGGATGGTCATCATTCTATTTGGGTAGTCAATCGCACGCGATAGCAGTGCGATAGCGGAAGTTGCGGAGGTTACCGTCCCTCCCCGTGACGGAATAGCGTATAGCGGTGCGGCTGGCCGTCGCACAGTCGTGGGTTGAGTTGCAGCAGAGGTGTGGGCCAAAACCCACTGCAGAACCCTCTTCAGGATGAAGAATCCTAATTTTAATGGGAAATGTCATTTTTGCCCTTACTTTTTATTACATGGCATTGGTTTTTTAGAGTTTTTTTATAAAACACTCCTCTCTCATTATTTCCTTTTAAAAAAGACACGTGACCATACTAACCTAAAAAAAACAAGTGACTTCCCTTCCCTTCCCTTCTTCTCCTTCCCTTCTCCTCCTCCCTTCTTCTCCTTCCCTTCTCCTCCACCCTTCTCCCCCTTCCCTTCTCCTCCACCCTTCTCCCCCTTCCCTCTTCTCCTCTTCCCCTGCTCTTCTCCCTTTCCCCTCTCCCCCTTTCCTCTTCCCCCTTCCCTTCCTTCTATGAATTTATTTTTGTTTTCCTTCTTTACATGTTCAACAATTTCCGATTTTAATATATTACTTATAGTTTTTTGTTTTTATTTTTGTTTTCTCTCTTTCCATGTTCAACACTTTCAAATTTTAATATATTACTTATATTTTTTTGTTTTCCTTTTATTCCCCCTTCCATTCCTTTAGTGAGTTTCTTTTTGTTGTCAAAACTTAAAGAGTATGAATTACTTATATTTTGAATGTTTTTTGGTGTATTTGTATATTTATATGTTTAGGATATAAATTACTTATATTTTTTCTTTAGTTGTAGCGGTCATCCCACTACCCGCTATCCCACGATAGTGTTTTTGGGTTCGACCGCTATGCTCCGCTATCCGCAATTGACTACCTAGATTCTATTCTTCACAGTCATGATCCTTGTCATTCATCTACATATCATTCAAATTCCTCAAATTCAAACTACTTTCCACATAATTCTACTCTCAGTCCTTTCTTTCCTTGTGCTATTAGAATTTCTTCTCTAAGTGAGATCCCACAATCAACTTCTCCAAGTTCAATTCCTTCTTCATCTTCTCCTAGTTCAACTCCTCTAATTTCCTCTAGTCTCAATCCTAATCTTAGTCCTGATTCTACTTCTAATGTTACATCTTTACCTTCATCCTCACCACCCTCATCTATGTCTCCTGGTTACTCTCCTATACTATCCTCCTCTATTCCTAATTCCTCTAATCCTATGCAAACAAGATCCAGTTAATAGGTCCTACTGCTCATTAAGCTCTCTCTGAACCAGTTAATGCCAAGGTTGCTTTAACTGATCCAGTATAGCAGCAAGCAATGAAAGCAGAGTATGATGTATTGATTGCTTTAGGAACTTAGTCCTTGGTGCCACTACCCACTCACGAACAAGCAATAATTTAGAAATGGGTCTTTAGGCTCAGAAAATTCAGATGGTATTGTCAACGAGTACAAGGCAAGACTTGTTGCCAAAGGTTTTTAGCAAAAGCATGGAGTAGACTATATTGAAACATTCTATCCAGTAGTAAAGCCATTCAAATCAGGATCTTATTGACATCCATAATGCTTTCTTAAATGGATTCCTTGATAAGGGGTATATGACACACTGGTAAAACCTTGGTTTGTAAGTTACACAAGGTTATCTATGGTCTTGAGCATGCCCCTGGACAATGGTTTGAGAGGTTGAAAGGCTCACTTGTTAAGTTTGGTTTTCAGGTCACGAAGTGTGATAACTCACTCTTCATACACACATCTCATACCTATAGGCTCTATGTGTTAGTATATGTTGATGATATAATAGTCATAGGGTCCTCACCTTCTCATGTTAAACAAGTTATTAAAGATCTCAGCTCCACCTTTGCTCTAAAACAATTAGGTTCACTAGATTACTTTCTAGGTATTGAGGTCAAACACAAGTTTGATGGTTCCTTATTCATCCCTCATTTCAAACACATCAGGGATCTTCTGGAAAGAGCCCATATGTTTTCAGCCAAGCCTATATTTGCTCCCATGGCAAGTAATTGCAAACTTACTAAGCATGGAACATATTTTTATGAGGACCATGGTTATCAAAAGTGCGCTCCAAAGTGTTGAATCGCATGATTCAGCACTTTTCATGGTGGAAACCGTGTTAAAATGGGCAGAAAAGCGGACCAGTGGCCGCGCATGCAGAGCGACGTGTTGGAGCGTCGATTCGCAAAATCCATGTGCGTTTCCGAGTTGAGGAAGAAGACAACCATTTCAAATGTCTTATGCAATTTCGGGTTTGTTTTGACCCAGGTTCTGGCCCAACCCATTTTTAACCTAATTTTGACCTAATTTCAGCCCATTTTTAGAAATTAAAAAAAGCCTAACCCTTTTATCTTCAGCAACCCAAATTTAGAAACCTTTCATCTCTTTCTATACAACTGCTACCACATGGCCACATAGTGGAAACTTTGCATTTTATCAAAAATTCATTCACCCATTTCTATAAAAATCATGCTACACTATTTCTTCATTCATCTCTTCTTCTTAAATCGCAGAACAACAACATGGCTATGCTCTTTCACCCAAAATCTTTTTATTTCTTCTTGTTAGAAAAGCTTAATTGAAGCTTAGAGAAGAAAAGAGATAAGAGAAGAAATGAGAGAGAAGAGAGAGAGAAGAGAGAGAGAAAAGAAAAACTGAATGTTATTATTATTATTATTGAATCAGTTAATGAATGCTGAATAACTACTCCATATATATAGGAGTGAAAACAAAATAGGAAAGAATACAAGGGCTACCAATATTGCATAATCAACACTACTCTAATATTCCCCCTGAATCCCGAGGCATCCAGACATTTAGGCAGGTTGAGTAGAAAAACCATCAGTAACCCGAAGCTTGTCTCTGAGGATAGCAAATCTAGAGGAGGAGAGGGCCTTGGTAAGAATATCAGCAACCTGATGATCAGAGGGAACATGCTCAACAAGAAGGTGTTTGCTGATAACTTTTTCTCGAACCTAGAAAAGATCCAACTCAATATGTTTGGTTCTAGAGTGAAGAACCGGATTCCTGGAAAGTAAAACAGTGCTCATATTATCACAGTAAATGACAGGAGTAGTAGCCTGAAACTGTAACTCATGAAGCAGACTCTGAATCCAAAGCATTTCACTAGCCGCAACAACTAAACTTCTGTACTCAGTCTCGGCAGTTGAACGAGCAACCCACTCTTGCTTTTTAGACCACCAGTAAACAAGATTAGGACCAAGATAAACAGAAGCACCAGAAACAAACTTTCGATCATCTGGATCAGCAGTCCAATCTGCATCACAATAAGCATAGAGAGGAAGAGGATGAGATAAGGGAGTAGGTCGTAACAACAAACCATGATGAAGGGTGCCTTTGAGATACCGAAGGATCCTTTTAAGAGTCTTCTAGTGTTCCTCTTGAGGTTGAAAGAGAAACTGACACACCTTGTTAATATTATATGATATCTCTTGCTGAGTAATGGTGACATATTGCAAAGCACCAACAAGAGATCGATACAGCTTTCCATCTTCCAAGAAATTACTACCATGCTTAGTAAGTTTACACCCTGCTACCATGGGTGTAGGTAGACTCTTCAGATCATCCATATGAAACCGCTGAAGCAAGTTTTTAATGTACTTAGACTGAGTGAGGAGAAGAGAACCATTACGATGTTTCTGAATTTCGATCCCCAAAAATAGTCCGAGGCACCCAGATCCTTCAAAGCAAAGGCTAAGTGCATCTTATCAATGAGTTGTTTGATAAGAGAATAGGAAGTACCTGTAATAATAATATCATCCACATAACAAAGGACAAATAGCTTGCAAGTAGGTTTGATCATAATAAAGAGAGAATGATCACACCTATACTTCCTGAACCCAAATGACAATAGAGTTCCTGCAAGCTTGTCAAACCATGCTCTCGGTGCCTGCTTAAGACCATAAATGGCCTTGTTCAACTTACACACTAGAGTAGTATCAACAACTCTAAACCCTTCTAGTTGTTGAATGTACACATCCTCCTTCAAGACTCCATTAAGAAATGCATTGTTAACATCAATTTGCTGAATATCCCAACCATGAGTTAGAGCCAAAGTGAGAACCACTCTAACTGTGACCGGTTTCATCACCAGGGAGAATGTCTCATGATAATCAAAACCAGCTCTCTGATGAAACCCTTTTGCTACAAGTCTCGCTTTATACTTATCAATAATACCATCAGGATGTTGTTTCACCTTGAACACCCATTTACAGCCAATAGCCTCACGATGTAAGAGAAAAGGAACCAAGGTCCAAGTCTGGTTTTCATCAAAGCATCAAACTCAACATCCATGGCAGACCGCCACTCAGGAATAGACAAGGCTGCCTTGGGCCCAAGATAAGCAGTGAAGACACTAGGAGCATGAAGCTGTCTAGACTGATATGTTTTAGATCGGGTAAGCATAGGGTGAGAATTATGAGGAGGAACAGACACAACTAGAGACATAGGAGACACACCCTCAGATGATGAGGGCAAAACTGTGGGAAAGGGAGTAGTGTTTAGAGGAACAGACCTAGGTGAAGAACTAGAACCAAAAGTAGTGTTTAGAGTGGACTGAGACGGAGTAGTGTTTGGATTTGACAAAGACTGAGTATCCGATAAAACGGTAAGAGGAATACTGACACCAGTAGAGGAAGAGGGAGAAGGTAATGAAGGAGTGGTAGCTGAGTGAGGAAATTTAGACTCATTAAAAATAACATCCTTAGAGACATACAATCTACCCGTAGAAGACAGACACTTATACCCTTTGTGATGAGAGGAATACCCCTGAAAAATGCACTCTTCAGATCTATGTTGCATTTTATGTTTGATATAAGGTCTTAGACAAGGAAAACAAGAACAACCAAAAACTTTAAGAAAGCTATAGTTAGGAGAAAACTTATAAAGACAATTGTGCGGAATACCACCATGAATAGACTGACTAGGTATCTTATTAATGAGGTAAACAACCGTATCAAAGGCATGCTCCCAGTACTGTAAAGAAAGAAAAGCCTGAGCAAGCAGGATGAGACCTGTTTCAACAATATGTCTATGTTTTCGTTCAATCATACCATTTTGATGATGAGTGTGTGGGCAAATTACATGATGATGAATACCAAGAGAGCTCAAAAGAGAGGCAAAAGGTCCAAATTCCCCACCCCAATCTGTTTGGACAGATTTAAGAACACCTTTAAACTGGACCTGAATCATGGTGTGAAATTGCTTAAAGAAAACAATAGCCTCAGACTTTTGCTTCAACAAAAACAACCAAGTATATATAGTACATGAATCAACAATAGACATGTAATATCTATAACCCAAAACAGATACAATAGGAGCAGGACCCCACAGATCAACATACACCAAATCAAAAGGCGTCGAGTAAACATTAAGAGAAGGTTGGGAAGGCAACGATGAGATTTTCCCAAAGCACAAGCATTACAAAATACAACTTTGCTTTTATTCATAAGAGGAATATTACATGACCTCAAAACATGTTTCACAACCCCTTCATGTGGGTGTCCTAGCCTAGAATGTCACAAAGAGTACAAAGTATCATCTCTAGAGTGTTTATATGAAGAAACAACAAGGTTACAACCAGAACCTATAGAACCACTATCCCTACTAGTAGTGAAGACATACTTGGAAGCAGCAAAACGAAGATTGTTGAACTCATACAACCCTTCAGGTCCAACAGTCCCTTCTAGAAGAATAGAATCATCAACCTGAGATTTGACACAACAGTAGTGAGAATGAAACTCAAAATAAACAGAATTATCCTTAGCAAACTGACGCACACTAACCAGATTCTTGGTTATAGAAGGATCCAAAAGTAGATTATTAAGAGTAAGGGTATAGGTAGGGACACAAGGGGAAGAAAAAGTGGATACACCGATACCTGTTATGGGAACACTAGAACCATTTCCCATATGAATCTGCTCTGCACCAGAAAGGTCAGTCTGATGCATAATATTGGACGCATCAGAAGTAATATGATGTGTGGCCCCTGAATCCGGATACCAAAGCTGAGAGTTATAGACGTGTGGCTCCATAACCATTGCATGAGACTGTATCCATGTCGCGATTGCTGAGGAAGAGCTCCATAAGAAGGTGAGGAGGAGTGCATAGGGCAGGACCCAAAATCGAAGTCTGAGGATAACCAGGAGGATGCGAGGTAGGTGGTTGAGCAAATCCATACTGGCGAGGAACAAAGTGATACGACTGCTGAGAAGTATGTAGACCCACATAGGATGGGGCTGGAGGATGCTGAGCCGAAACAGCCTGCTGTTGTGTTCCCAAAACCAAATCAAACCTATACCAACATTGGAGAGCCTGATGTCCAGGTTTCTGACACAACTGACACCTGACACCACCTCCACCTCTACCAAATCGAAATCTGCCCCCTCTTCCTTTGCCGAAACCGTGACCCCTGCCTCTCCCAAAAGAATGAGGAAGCTAAGAGGAAGGGTCAGGAAGTCCATATGCATCAACACCCGAATGAACTCCTTGAGGAACAAGAGAATGAGGCCTGGACGAATCAGGAACATCATAAATCTGTTGTAAAACATGTGAAGGAACCGTTGGACGAGGCTTAATAGACGAATGAGCCACATTCACTGAAAAGGTTTCAATGACTGGAGGGTGAATCCGCTCTAAGTAAGTCTTATGAGCCATGAGCAAGGATTTAAGCTGAACAAACGAGCACGATTCACTTATGTTATTTATCGAGGTCACAAAGAACTCATATTCAGAGGGAAGACCCTCCAGCACTAGCCGAACTTGCTCTCTCCCAGAGATAACTTCACCAATAGCAGCTAACGAATGAACAAGCGCCTTGATGTGGGAGACAAACTCAGAGACAGTTTGAGTACCCTTCTTCAGAGTACGTAGTTCCGAGAGCAACAATTGACTCCTAGCACGAATCAACAAGTCAAAAAATGTGTGAATTTCATCTCATATTTGCCATGCATGACGAAGGCCTAAAACTTGGGATTGCACATTCTCTGATAATGATTGTAACAGCCAGAAACAAGGTGTTGATCCTGTTCTTCCCACTGAAAAAAAGCAGGATTCATATGGCCAACATCTCGATCTTCCTCAGATAAAAATCATAGAGGCACTTGTGGATTAATCACAAAACGTTCAAGACGATGAGAAGCAATAACTGCTTCAACCTGTTGCTTCCATAGAAAATAGTTTTTCTCGCATAATTTTGCCGAGATCACCTGAGTGAATGAAACTGTTTGTGGAGGAACAACCTGCGATGGACGAGGAGACGGCACAGACGTATAATCCTCCATGAATGAAAAGCTGAAAAATCAATGGACAAATTAACGGCAAACTGAACCAGCAACAACTCAACAAATTCAGCAAGAAACAATTCTAATGAATTGAAAAAACTAGGTCACACTTCACTATAAAAGCAGAATCAACTTATAATAGTGATGAAGCAACAAATCAACTCACCACAGGAAGCCATAGGTAACGCATCAAAGATAAAGGTGATACCGTTCATGAAACAATAACCGACGGCAAAAGCAAACAGAGAGAGCTAAACCGCACAGCAAGAATCGAAGCACCTTACCAAACCAAAGACGAACGGAGCAAAAAGAACGCAACGATGGCACACCGGCACGAAAACCACGAGCTCTGACAGTAGAACGCAGCGACGGCACACCGACACGAAAACCACGAGCTCCGGCAGTAGAATCGGTGAAGAAACATAACTCCACGACGAATCAACAAGAAGAAGAGCAAACTGAAGAACCCTAGGTCACGAACCCGTGACAAATCTTCAAAAAATTATGGATGAAAATCGAACGAAAAAGATGAAATAACCGACGGAAATTCTATCCAAGAATTCGCAATGAATCATCAAAGAATCGTGATCTCAATCTTGATCATAGCAAAACCAGGAAAGAGAAGCTCTAGATATCATGTTAGAAAAGCTTAATTGAAGCTTAGAGAAGAAAAGAGAGAAGAGAAGAAATGAGAGAGAAGAGAGAGAGAAAAGAAAAACTGAATCTGTTATTATTATTATTGAATAAGTTAATAAATGTTGAATAACTACTCCATATAAATAGGAGTGAAAACAGAATAAGAAAGAATATAAGGGCTAACAATATTGCATAATCAACACTACTCTAATACTTCCCAAAAAACATTACTACTGCTCCTCCAACTCCCTTTTTTTATCTTTTCCCTCTGTTTTTTAACAAACCATGTCAACTACCACTGCTCCTCCAACCCTCTGTGTCTTTTAAATGTAACTTTGTATTTTAAGTGGAGCTATACTTCGTGTTACGCTCCACCACTTCTACGATCCTACCCCACCCTCCCGCTCCAAGGTTGACTCTATGCTTTAACAACCTTGATGAGGACCCTACCTTTTACAAATCCATTGTAGGAGCAATACAGTATGCTAGTTTTACTAGACTTGTGTCCTTATCCCTAATAGCCTACTATGATGTTGATTGGGCTTTTAACTTGGATGATAGAAAGGCAACATCTGAAGCTTGTTTGTTCCTAGGGCCTAATCTTGTCACTTGGTGGTCAAAGAAACAACATACCATTTCAAGGTCTAGTATTGAAGTATAGGAGTCTAGCTCTATTCTCTCAAGAACTTATGTGGATAGAATCTCTTCTTAGTAAACTAAGAATTACATACAACTCTCCAATTATATTTTGTGACAATCTCAGTACAGTTGTTATGTCACAAAATAATGACGTAAACAACAAAACCAAACATATTGAGCTGGATCTATGCAATAATTAGTTAGTTAATGACAACAGACATTCTAACAAAACCAAACAAAACCAAGACTCTCAATGTGAAGTATGTTCCCTCAGAGTTTCAGACAACATACATTCTAACAAAGCCTCTGCCAAACACCAAGTTTGTGACTCTTAGAAATCAATTACAAGACTACTACAACACACAATCCTGACAAGTCAAAATATCATTAACTTAGATAAGGATCCTCTGTTTCAAGGGGGGTATATTAGAATATAGTACATACTATACTGTAATTAGTTAGTTAATTTGTGTAAAGTTAGTTAGAGGATAAATAAGCTTGTTGTGAAACTATGTTATGTATGCCTCTATAAATAGCCTTCCCCCTATCTTTTGTAACTGATTTTCATTAATAAGATTTTACAGAGTTAGTTACAACTCTCTCTCACTGTTTTCTCTCAATCTCAGTATCTCCTTCTCTTCTCTTCTTTCTTACATTCACCAACTTTCTTGGTTATCCTTATGTCACTTTTCTTGTGGTCTGCTAATTACTTTCTCTTGATATATATGGTCTTTGTATCACCATCAGGTCATGGTACAAAGACCATCCCCATACATAGGGATATCAAACTTGGTAGAATTTTTAAGTTTTACCGAGATTTCAAAATTTGAATTCGACGCCTTTGCTTTGTACTTGGTGATGATTTTACTAGATCTGCATGGTGATTGGTATTGACTACTTCATCTTTTTCTTTCTATGCTCTGCATTAAGTTTTATTTTCCCTTCAACATTCTTTTATATTAATCATTGTATATTGTTACAGGAATTGGTGGTTATTGATGGTGGTGCCCGCTACAATGATGATTCTGGAGCTGTTCAAATTGTCAGGGGTCAGAAGAAAGAAAATTTCATAGAGAAATCTTTGGACAAATTAAAAGAAACAGGAACAGTATGATTTAATCTGATGCTTCTCTTTCTTGGAAAGACTATCTTTGCTTATTTGACCTGTGAATTCATCTGCACCATCAGATTGTTTACATCAACTACTTTGTTTTGTTCGCATATCTTCTCTAGAAACTAAAAAAATAAAAACAATTGGCATTTTAAAATTTGTAGACCTTCTCTAGATGATGTTCACTATGTCCCCTGTTGCATAAAAAATATATTGGAGATTTATAGTTGAGTCCAGGGGGCTTCTTGTCTCTAACACCCGAGAACTGAAGTCTTCTACTTGATAATCAGGACGTCTGGCAAGGAACTCAACTTCTAGCTATCGATGTTGCTGCTGCCATGGGTTTGTTTAGAAGGTCCCTGACAGGGGATGAATTGACTGAGAAGGAAAAGAAAACACTTAAAAGAACCTTGACTGACATGGCTTCTGTTGTTCCAATTGGTATTTTAATGCTGCTTCCGGTGAGTTAACAACTTTTTCACATCTTAGATTTGTTCTCATTTACTATATCTGCTTAACATGTGCTGTTTTCTGAATTATCTGTTTTGGCTAGAGCAGCATAAGTGATTAATCAAATAGATATTGGAAGTAGCTAAGGGTTCTAAATCATTGCAATGTTTGAATACGGATCAATTTGATGTGACCCATTTAACCCACACCTCCCAGGTTGACAAGTCAAAATTTGGAAGAAATAATATTATTTTAGCCAATCATGCATAGCTTCGTTACATCATTTATAAGCCTGCACTGTCTTTGGGCAAGATGACAAGGTCATGGATGCAGCAGACCAACGAGTGCAAGAAAATTTATATCTTCCATTGGTCCAATCATATGTTCAAGAGCTAGAAGATGGAGTCTTTACTTTCCCAGAGAAGAATATGTTTTTTCTGCTGGTTTATAGTGTTAAGTTGTGAACTTGAAATAGGTAGTGTGCTTATTTTGGTCTGAAACTAATGTCTAAATATATTCTCATGTCGATTACGATTTTAGTCATGTTATTTATGTGTTAACTTGAGTGCCTCTTGGTTTTCCTTATTAAGTGGTCTGCCACTAATCAAGAGACACTCAAGTTAAAACAAAACATAAATTACCTAACTAAGAATGTGTTCCACGTTATACATTGTATTTGGACATTTAGTTTCAGAACAGAATAAGTGCTGTACACATAATTAAGCATTCCAACCACCTATTTCAAGTTGCTTAACAACTTAACAATGTAATCCTGCCCCATATATGCTGTCTTTAATAGAAAGTTAGAAACCAATGTTTTAAACTGCACTATGCAACCACAATTGTGGCTGCAATATTGCGGTTTTGGGAGTCTCTATAATAGTACCGCGACTACAATTTCGGCCTTATCAGCCACATTTTCCTGCAATTTTCCACACTTGCGGTAAACACGACTGCAACCACAATTTAGAACGCTGATAGAAACTAAAGACTCCATCTTCTTAGCTGTTGAACATGTAATTGGACCAACAGATGAAAGAAATTTACCTTGCACTCCTTGGACAGCATCCATGATAATAACACAAGAGCCCTATGGGCTTGAAGTCTGAACAATGTACAGGCCAAACAATGTGGGCAACTCTAAACCAATTACTCTTATGGAGGTTGAGTTTTGACAACATGTCAAGACCAGCTCTCATCAGCTTAGACTAGTAGATTAATTAAAGGTTTATGACTACCTTTTGTTGAGATCCCACAGATGAGCAATGGGGTTAGTTATGGTTTGGACAACCTTCACCCTGTCTTTTTGGGTTAGTTAGCCCAGAGACACCATTAATAAGATGGTGTTAGCCCGGATAAGATGGCCTGAGGATGAGGAAGTTGCTTTGAGATCCCACATCAGATAGCCAATGGCCAAATATAGTCCTTGTAAGGCTTGGACATCCCTCACCCTACCTTATTATATATATCTCCATCATTCTCTAACTTAAATTTTTGAATCTATGGTTACTTTATTTATTTAATCCTCAATTCTGCATAGTTGAGATTCTTGCTTCCTCCATTTTTTCCTGCTGGTGAATCTGACTCTGCCAAATTTGAAATGATCAATTCATTTTCCCCATTTAAATCTTCTTATAAATATTGAAAAGAAAAGATTAAGAAGAGTTTCTGCTTGTAGAAAATAAGTAAGAGAAAATATAAGTAGAACGAGCTTCTTACTATTTCATACTTGTTATTTCTTAATATTGTGTAACTGCCATATTATCATTTCCAAATATTAGATGTGTTTCCTTCCTTGGAGGCTATAGTTCCAGTGAACCTACTAAAGAGGACAATATTTATTTTGAACAGGTTACTGCCGTTGGTCATGCAGCCATGTTGGCTGCTATTCAGAGATATGTACCATCTCTGGTATGTATATCATGGCTGGCTACTGCCTTTTCTTTTTCTTTCCATTTCATATTCCGATTTTTTTCCTCCAATGATCACATCATAAGAATTTGATGTCTTCTTCCTTGCAGATTCCATCTACTTATGCTCGGGAAAGGTTGGATCTCATGAGGCAGCTTGAGAAAATGAAGCAAATGACAGCTATTGATGTGGAATCGGATGAGGAAGTGGATGAAGTTAAATGATCAAGAAGCAATGCAGATTTATGTACAGCTAGTTAAACTAAACATTCTATGGTCTCTCAGAAGTTGGATTGGCTTTGATCTCCACTTTCTGGGTTGATTCCAAATTTCATGGAGAGTAAGTAGTTGGGCACACAGAAGTTCATTCAATGTGTCCGGCACTCAAGGTAAGCACCAATGGCTACAGTCCTGAGGAATGTCCCGTGGAGTGCCTGATTGACCATCTTTCCTCAATTCGAAAAAAATGTGATGTTCAAAAACTAGACTTTCCAGCTCCCATGTTGCATCTGTTTGACAACTTCAGATGTAAATGTGTTATAATATGGTTCTATTTCGTTTTGTAAAGTCCTTTTCTGATTCTGTTTACCTGTCACAGTTTCAGCTTTCATTCCATGTACCATTCTTACAAATTCTCAGTGGAGTTATGACAATTTAACCAAATGAACGCCCAAAAGGAAATTCCACTATCCTATGTATAGATTGCAATATGGGCTGCATCGCCCGCAAAAAATTCGGGCAGGGTATTCAATATTTTGCCCAGTAGCCTATCTTCCTGACCTGCTTGCACGTTAAATTTGCGGGCATTTCAAGCAGGCTAAATGGGCAGCCCGTAGACATACACTAAACGACCCAAAATCTTCATTCTTCAAGGTCTAGAATCCTTTCTTCCATTTCATTTCTTTCGTTTCTCAAAACTCAATTTCTCATTACTTTCATTCTATTTCAGTGATAACTGGCAACATCATGCTCATTACTTTCATTCCATTTCTCATTATGTTCCATTCTTCCATTTCATTTCTTTCATTCTTCATTTCTTCCCTGTTCCATTCTTCTATTTTGTTTCTTCCATTCTAACATTTATCCCCTTCCATTCTTCTCCCATTTCTTTCAATTTTCCCTAATTCAATTGTCATGATTATGAATCAGTATTTTCAATTTATTACCCAATCTTACTTCTGGATTGTTTTCAATTTATGAATATGTTTTCAACTGTTGGCTCTTGCTGAATATCACCACTACCATGTTTAGGTTCTGATAACACATCCCACGTGAGCTCTTGCTGGATATCACCATTGTCTTGTAATACAACCTTTGCCACACGATTCATCTTTATATTAATTGTGTATCTAACTGTTGGTAAAGTTGCATTATTGGAGGCCGAGAAAGAAAAACTAAGAAAACAGATTTGTTGTTTTAGTTAAATTAGTCAGGGTCCATGGGCTGCTCGTATTTCCTTTGTCCATTTTAAAATGGGTAGGGCATGAAATTTTATCTATTAAGTATATGTGGACATTCTTGTGTCTGCTTAAGTTTGTGCTGGTATGGGTGAAATGGGTTGGACAATCCATTTTGTCATATCTAATCATAAGGTTTGCTTCCTTTCCTATGCATTCCATCTCGTCCCCCACTGGTGCTGCAATTGCTGATAAACTCATGAATTAGGGAGTCATAAGGTAGTCATGTGGTTAGGGTGCAGAGTTTAACGAGTAGAGTAATAATGAGGATTAAGGTTCAAATCTCATTTACTAAAATATACTCACAATTGATGAGATCTATACAAAATATCACTACACATGCATTATGTGGGAAATTTGAGAAAACTCAGCATATCAAACAAATATAGGTATTGTGTCCATGGCAAAGCTAGTGCGCATGGTATTATTAGAGATGTAATTTTTGGTTTAACTAAATGTTTTATCTTTTATATGATAATTGGACGAGGATCCTCTTCATTACTAGAGTACATTAAAAGTAAAAGGAAAAACAACATAATATGACAATTTTAGTGAGATGACAAGATGACACTTTTACATTAAAAGTAAAAGCAAAAATAACTTCTCTCTCCATATTTGATTCAGGACAATTCTAATAGTTCAATGTAGTGATAAATTCCAATTACAGCTTAACAAAAGGCTAAGAATGAAGTAGACAATCTACTATCTTGGTATGCATTCTACAACCTTGTTTATCTTTAACTGACCATGACTAACTAACAATTATAGCTATCAACCTAATTAAATATTATTACACTTGTTAACAATGTAATTAACATAAGATTCAAGTTCATAATGTCTATCAATGGGGAAGTTGGGGCATTATTGTCACAGGGAATATGTGTACATGGAAAATAATATTTCTAGAGAGGAAAATTTCTCATGTTCTTAAGTCAAGTAATAGGTAGTAGTTTTTCTCTTCCCTCAATCTAAGAAAAAAAGACATCGGAAGGAACCATGACTGAAATAGTTCATCAAAAAGATAGCAACATCAAGAATGGTCTGACACAACTCAACAACTTTGCTAGAGCACTTAAAATGTTAGTTAAACATATATTAACATATAACTACTTCAATTCATCTACTGCAAACCATTCGCAAGATTGAATCATGAAGATTCACAAGCTCATCTGGTCAAATTCTATGAATTGCATGGGACTATAGGAATATCGTAGGATGGGGAGAAAGCTATATTTATGAGGTTGTTTTCCTTCTCTTTGATTGGAAAAGCAAAAGAATGATTATTAGACCAACATGCTCAAGCAATTGTATACTGGAACCACCTAGAAGAGAAGTTCCTGAACAAATTCTTCTCTCAATCCATGTACATGAAGGCTAAAACAAGAATCCCGGTATTCACTCAAGGAGGGAATGAATCCTTGTGTGGTGCATGAGAAATATACAAATCACTGCTAATGAAGTGTCTCAGTCATGGCTTTGTCAAACTAATAAAGATTCACGTTTTCCACAATGGACTGCAACAACAATACAAACTGATCCTTATGCTACAACAAGTGGTTCATTGATGAGAAAAGTTATGAAGAAGACATATCAACCATTGAAGTAATGACCATTAGTGATGAACAATGGCAACATGGGAAGGGAAATCCATCCAAACAATGAGTATTGGAATTGGGCACTCAAGATACATTGTTGGCTCAAAACAAAATATTGACTCAAAATTGGAGGAGAAACTAAGCAAATGACTAATCTTCCAAAACAACTGAGATGGATGCAAGAATCAACAACTAACCAACAAGTTTTTAGATGTGAAGTTTGTTTTCAAGACCATCCCACCAACTACTATACTCCTCTAATCTCACATAAGGAGGAAGTGCAATACATCAGGATTCAGCTAAGGCATAGACAAAACCGACAAAATCAATATAGAGATAATTATCTTAGGGGAGACAACTAACCTTGTACTCAACCATGAAGACACAATGTCGGACCTTCTAATGGACTAATGACATATGAATATTATCAACCACCACAACAAGACAAACTTTCTAATTTAGAAGATACCTTGAACCAATTCATATAATTGTATATGGCAAATCAGTAAAATACAAATGCATCTACCCAAAACCTAGAGTTTCAGGTAGGACAACTAGCCAAACTAATGTTAGAAAATCATTGAGGCACATTCAGCGCCAACACTGAACCATATCCAAAGGAACATAATAATGTTATCACAACAAGGGGTGGCAAACTGGTTGGTTATGATGTTAATGCTCATGTAAAGCATGAGAGAGAAGTTGTTCAAAAGGAAGAAGAGAGTGAGGAAGGGGAGGAAGTGACAGGTGAACAAAACAATGAATGATGAAAATAAAAAGAGAAAAAAAGAAAATGTGAGTAGAGAGGAAAAAGAAAAGATAAAATAGATGAGTGAAAAAAATGGCAAGGAGTCTGAAGTTAAATGCTCTTATGGGCTAGCATTAACTTATGTTAATTTCTATGCTGAAAAAATAGGTGACTTGAAGATAAGGTCAAGTAGAATGTCATTACATTTAGCATACCGATCAATCAAGTATCCATATGGTGTAGTTGAAGATGTATTGATGAAGGTGGATAAATTCATATATCATGTTGGCTTTGTGATATTAGACATTGATGAGGATGTTAAGGTCCCTCTAATATTATATTGGGGACACCATTCATAAAAACTATAAAAGTTATTATAGATGTTACTAATTATCCTTGCTTTTAATTATCTATCTGATAAACAAAAGATGAAGAATTATGCCATGTATGGCAATAAGAAGGCTGATTTTGATATAAAATATGTTAGAGTATGTGAGATTTTGTAAGAGTTAATTGATTAACATTATAGTTAATTGATTATCTGAGTAAGAATATCTTGTTAAAGTTTGGTATGAGTTATGGATGAAACTTCTTGATGAAACAAGAAGTGTGAGAAATGAATGAATGAGAAAAGAAGCTTAAAGAATGAAGAAGGAAAAAGAATAAAGAATCCAAACTCTATTGAAAATGAATAACCTTCTGAACATACGTCATTGCTCTCATTATTGAATTGAATACAAAGATTAGAGGAACACCCGTTTATATACATCAACTACTAAAATAGAAAACGGAGAATGTTAATCAGATAATCGATTAACTCTATTGTTTAATCAATTATCACATACAAAGTTCGCCTTAACAAACTGAACTAACTAACCAGTTAATCGATTAACTATAGTGTTAATCGATTAACTCTTATACAGTTAATCAATTAACTACAGTGATAATTGATTAACTTTTACATAATTTCACATATTCTAACATCTCTGCAAGCTGGAATGTATAAAACATTCTGAGCTTGAAATGATTTTGTTGAACACCATATATACTTTAATACATTCTCTTGCTGATAAGCGAATCTTGATCTCCTTGTCTTGAAAACAAAATATGAAGCAATACTGACGTTTAACCACCATACTCAATGCTTAACCATCTATTTGACAGAAGTTTAACCATCCAATGTTTAACCATCTAATACTTAACCAAGCAAACCAACCATAATGAATGAAATAGAGAAAATTGAATTTGAATCTTAATACTGATATGATGTTTTAATAATGTAAAATATACACTATAATAATGTTGTGTATTTAATGAGAGATATAGAAAATAGAGTATGTAGAAATTCATTGCAAATCACCCAATGACAAGAGCTATATCTCTCAAAAGTCAAAACTACATGCAAAAGCTTTATAAATGATGGAATAGAATATGGACCATGCATTCCCTTCCAAAAATTGTGCACCTTTCAAACCAGGATAGTGAAATAATATGTAATCCGAAAACAGTACAATTGGAGGATTTTCTAATGCAAACTTGACTTTGTCCTTTATCAAGAGCAGAATTGCAATCCTAACCAGAACATCTTGTATTCAGAGTAGCAGTTGTTTTTCTTGTCATTGCTATTGGAATCTCAATTATCAAGATTATAAGTGGAGGCATTGGGATGCCGAAACTATTTCTGGATGTTACTTATGTGGCATCAGTCTTAAAACTGTTTACTTTAGTCCCTGTGTTTGTGACTGCCTATATCTGCCTCTACAATGTTCACACCATCGATAATGAACTTGAAGACTCTTCACTTGGCCTCTTATCTTTAGTGTATATAATATATGCTTCTTTGGGTTCCTCCTATTTGGTGACGGAACTCTTGATGATGTGCTTGCTAATTTTCATACCAATCTTGGAATCCCATTTGGTTATGTGCTCAATGACGCTGTTCGATTAAGCTATGATGCTCATCTCATGCTTGTATTTCTAGTGGTATTCTATCCATTGTGGCTCAACATAGATGGTCTTATCTTCTCTAAATCAAAGTTTTAAGTAAATATAACTACATTTCTTATTACTAAATTGATATTACAAAGATTAGGGAAATACTTTTTTATATACAACTGTTGGGTTTATTCAAGTGTGAAGTCTCATATTGAATATGTGGATGAGCAAAAGAGTTTATAAGTAGGAAAGACCTATGAAATAGTTTTGGTTTAAGATGTACTGTCTCACTTGTAGCTCTCCACTCTTCCCATACTCCGATAATAATGGAACTCATCGGTGGTTGGAGACTCCCTAATCGCAATCTGATTCACAATGGAACTCCTCGGTTGGAGGATTCTAAAATGTTAATCAATTAACTCTTACAAAATTTCACACATTCTAACAAAATGGATGATTCTAAAGTGGAAAATGGTTGCTTCTATGAGACTATGTGACATGACTCTCCTTGTAATGGATCGTTTTCGATCTTGTAAGATGGAATTGTCTCGTGAAATTCGTATTGGGATTCATGTTGTTACAGCGAATGATGATTAGGATAAACATACAAGAATTCTAGGAAGACAACGAAGAAGCAAAGGGGATTTTAGTGATTGATGCTACACTCAAGCATAATAGATGAGTCCAGAGGTGATTGCAATAAAAAAAGTCTTTGATAAGACCAATAAGTGTAGGAATGACAATGAGTTAAGATAGGTTCAAGTAATGTATTATTTGTACCCCTCCTTCATTATTTTTGGGACCTGGACGTGCGTGAATACTTGATTGGTCTAATATACATGTGGGTTTTTGGTACTTACAAATTTAGAAAATATTAAAAATAATTGTGTACAACTAATATAATTGTGTGTTTGTTTTCAATAATCTTGTATTTTATTTTAGGCAATAAAAAGAAGAAAAAATAATAAAAATTTACAAAACATAATTTAAATTTTTGGTTAAATACAAGAGTGTAATATCTATGCATTAATAATACAAAAATTTATACATAGTAAGTGCATTATCAATAATTCATTTGTATTGTTTTTATTTAATAGTCAATCTTGAGTGATAATGAATAGTGGATGAGAGTGACAGTGTAAAAAACTCTTATACTGTCAATGCATACATCATTTAGACTAAATACAATTCTCTTTACTCAAACACACATTAAAATTTTGTAATTTTAACATTATGATGAAAAATTATTTAGTAAGAACAATTTAATCAACATAACATTATAACACAATAATGAATTAAGAATATAATATCATTGTTTAAAAATATAACATCAATTTATGATGGAGAATTTATTTTGGAAGAGTTGTTTAATCAATATAACATTACATCACAATTTTTGACCAACAACACAATATTAGTATTTAACAACATAGCTATTATAACATCACATTTACGAATTAACATGATATCACAATTATGGATGAAAAATATAACATCACAATTATGATTAATATGATACTACACTTGTTACTAAATATATAGATTTAAGAATTGTACATGTGAAAACATATAAGTCTAGGTACTTTATTACCCAAAACGATTTAACAACGAATTTCAAAATCTTTTATCCCAGTTACCCACAAATTCAAAAACGCAACTCATACATGACCCATTTCGTGTATCCATTGGTCCGGATATCCATTACCATTCATAGATAAGGGGTTCAATCTATAATGTGGAAGAAGAAACTCTCATCAATGAAAAAACTCAATTTTGATTAACCTCGCAAACTAAATTTAAATTCATGTTTAATATGAATATAAAGGAAAAATAAACCCAAGGTTGAAAACCTATTGCCCTAAACACATCAAACAACCCAAAACTAATTAGGGGGCATTTGTTTGAGGGTATAAATTTATAATCTTAGGAATCACATTCTCATAAATGTTATTACTAGGAATGTCATTTCTAGGTATGTTAAAATATATGTTTGGTTGACATTTATATTTTTTGGAAAATTTTATTGACATTCATGGGAAGAACTTGAAACCATGAAAATGATCCTATGAAAATGCACTTCTCTAACTACACTTCTTTCATGAAAATCACATGCTCTCTTTCGCTTTTTCAACTGTTTACTAAGAAGGTAGCATATAGTTATTATCATCAAAGTGAATTAATTCAAAAACTTCAAGTATATGATTAATAATGCTAACATCCTCATACTCCTTTGATGGAGTTCCAATAAATGTGCCATGTTCAAATACTTTTTTTAAGTTCTGCAATATGAATAACACCATCTTAATTATATATGTGTGTGTTAGAGAACAATTTCAATTAGTGGAAAAAAATAAGTATAACACCATAGGAAAAGTAAGGTGCCTATAACATATAAATATGTGGATTTATTTTACATGCACTTGTGTATTGACTCTTCTCTTTCTTTGAGGATGCCCCCTTTAAACATCAACCAAGACACCTTGAACATCATTGTTGACAAAAAAGTATCCTAGTACAATAATTAATCCATTCAATGCATAAAAATAAAGGACAGGTGGAGTATATGTAATGCTTGAAAGTCTCTTATTTCTTCCACTGCTTCAAAAATTGCATATCCCAAACTCCTATTTCTTCCACTGCTACAAAGTTTCCTTAGTGTCTATATTTTCATACAATTACACAAGAAATAGTTTTTATACTTCTAATGAATTAAATAAGTGAGTAGTACACATTTATTTCCACATGAAAAGTATAACACTTTTACGTAGGGAATAGAAATAAATAAATGAAATAGGAAAAAATAGTACCTATAAGCAATTGCAAATGAATTTAATATGTACATACTGACGATATAATTGTTTTTTACATTATTAACAAATTATTCATCATTCATATTTTAACTACCATTTACTCTCAAACAAATGTAATGCAAATAATGATAATGATGCACCGACAATATAAAAACTTTATACTAACAATACTTAAACTTTAAACTCATTTCAAATAAAGCTAGTAGCAATTAATATTCCTCCAAAAATTTAATGAAGAGCATTGACCATGGAAAGAAAAAGTAAGAGACAGATGTATTTTTAAGTGATTGACATATTCTACTTTCAATTTGAGTTGAAGATTTGCATGAAGTCACTTGAAAGAAGGAGAAAATGGGTGAAATGGAAAGTTGGAGGGAAACATAAGTATAATAGGAAAATTACCATTTTTAGACGTGGGGATGAAATATTCTCAAACTATTCCATGAGAATAAAAAAAAATTAAAAAACATGTAAATATATTTTCTTTGAGAAAGTTTTATGCTAAGGAATATAAACAAACACTACTATATATTATTCTAACCAATATTCTTGTAAATATTTTTGTATAAACGGAAACAAATACCCCCTTAAAAACAAGTAAAATGTTAAAACTTGATGGTGGTCACTATCATGTTGGAAGTGCAATGGGCTCGGGTGGGCATGAGTATTACTTTTTATTCCGAAATCCACACTATTTGAGTGTATCTATTCGAATAGTGGATATCCGTGAATTATTAATTTTAATCATATATTTATATATTTTGTAAAAATTGATATATAAAAATATTTATTATATTAATAATAAAATATTTATATGATAAATTTTTTTTTATAGTCAAACTATTATAATTTATTATGAAATAGTAACAAAACAAAATAATATATAACCTTAAAATAATAATAAAGTATAATATATAAAAATTAATTTAAAAATATGTGGGTCTCATGGGGTGGCTATCATAAAGCATGTTCTCGCCCATAAATTATTATTATGGGTATTTATTGTGGACATTTATATGTGTTCTCACAGGTCGGATTTTTTGTCATCTCTACTAATAAAGAATACACGCGTGTTGCCTAACATAGTCAACCTCTGTTTCTTCCCGAACTCCAACTTCAAATATTTAACAAATGCGCCCGCATGTGAAAATATTAGTTGCACGTGTTTTGTGGAGACTTAATTCCCCATATTTTCAAGGCTTTTAAGTCATTGCAATGCTTCAGTATCCATTTCCTCATGAATCATATCACTATTAAATTGCTTTAAGAGGTTTTTGCTATCTTCCATATGTGTATATTAATATCTCTAATATATAGTGTTTAATTTTGATCAGATTTTATTTGTTATGTAATGAGATTAAAAGTTAGCTGAAATTCATAGGCTTAGGTTAATTATATTTATTTTTATAGCTTGAGAGACATATATTTGTATTGAAATCTTTGTTTTGTGGGAGTAGCTTGATCCTATAGTTATTGTCCTCTCATACAAATCTACTTAGAACACTCTAAAATAATTCTACTCCTATGAAAAGAGATAAATTAAAAATTAAATTCTTCATATTTCATTTTCTAATTATGGATGATAATAAATAATTAAGTTATTAATATTTTGTCTTTATTGCAGCCTAGTATTGCCCTTGTTAAACATAAGTGAATTTTGATATATCAGCTGCTTGAAGACATGATCAAGGCATGTTACATCAGCATTGGACCAAGGCAGCTTGGAGTCTGCATCAGCATTGGACTAAGGCAGCTTGGAGTGATGGTGCACCAGACCAAGGCATACTGTATCAGATTGGACCAAGGCAGCTTGGAGTGATGATGCACCAGATCAAGGCATATTGCATCAGATTGGACCAAGGTAGCTTGGAGTAATGATGCACCATATCAAGGCATGTTGCATTAGCTTGAACCAAGACAACATGATGTCTTGATGCACCATAATAAGGCATCAGACTGAGCCTTGTTGCATAAAGTTGGATCCGTTTTGTTGTTTTGGTTTTCCATGTTTTCTTCTAGAAGAATAGAATTGTAGTAGAGTTTCCTTTTAGACATGTGATTAAATGCAGAGTTAGTTAAATTTGTTAAGTAGGATAGGTTAGTTTTATTTGTCAAGTGGTTGAATACTTGAGCTAGAAGTAATGTCTTGTAAGTTGTATAAATATAGGTGTTTTTCCTTCTATTAAATTCAATTTAAATAATACATATTTTATCTTGATTCAATACGCCTTTCAATTCCAATAGTAGGGGTGATGATATTTTAGGAAAACAATCCATCACGACATTGCACAATAGTCTACTTCAAAATTAATCTCTAATCCAAAATAATTTTCTCCTTCTACAAACGACACAACTTCATCTTCAAATTTTTTGGTGTCCAAGGTACTATTGTTGCCCTTGAAGTTTCTACTTCTTTGAAGATATAGTCAGTGATATGATATTGGTGACAAAGAGAGTCACTTGAACTAGTGTGGTAGCAGTCCTAGGTTGTATAGCAGTTGTGGACGATGGAGATACATTTGACATTGGTGGAACATTTTCCTTCCCCGATGTGATGGTGACACCTATCGATGCTTCAGATGGCGGAGGTATAGTGTCCACCTATGAAGCTTTTTCCTCCGGTAGTTTGATGCATATACAAGTCTAGATAGCAAACGAAGAGAGAGGTGAATTACTTTTCTGTTTTTTCTGCAACTTTATGCAGTTTTTTGCAACTTGTAAAATATAGAATCCAACTATGCAATGGAAAACTAAGTTAGCCAAAATCAAAGTGCAGAATATAAAAAAATAAGGAAAGAGATAACACCAATGTATCGTAGTTCACCTTTTATCTACTGAAGGATACGTCCAGTCCTACTGAGATTTCACTATGTAATGAACGTTAATCTTACAAATCTTACCCTAAGACTTTTCCTTCACCACACCTTATAGTGATTTAGAGTAACTTGATAGACGAAGAACTTTGTATCTAGGTTAAGTATTGCTATGAAATATAAATCTTAAAGCTTTCAATCCTTGTAAGTCAACCGCTCTAACCAAAAAACAAATTCTCAAGTGTTTTCTAAAAGAAATCAAGTGCAGAAAACTTGGTATGAAAACATTTTAACAACTGTACAAGAAATCATAAATTTTGCTTAAGTTTTTGCCAAATATGTTATAAAGTTATTGTGAATGGTTTGTTTCTAATTTGAATGCCCAAGGGGTTTAAATAGGCTTCCAACTAGTCAACATGCCCATTCCAAGATATAGAAGTCAATTGGAGAGGTATTGATTCGTTTAGGAAGAAGGTGTTTCACTTTGAATCTAAAAACTTCTATAACACCTATGACTAATCAATTACTTACATGATGTAATTGGTTAGCTTAAGCTTCTTCCCAAATAGAAATAGGTTAAAATTGATAGAGTAATTAGTTACTCTACCTTATATTTTCTTGATAACTTGTTACTCTGTTTGGGTAGCCGATTACTTTATCCTAGTAACATATTACTCAATCTAAGTAACATGTTAATCAGCTTTTTGAAAATTTGTTTTCATCCTTTTCAAAACATTTTCAAACCATGTTAACTTTTTCAAAAACTTTTGAAAAAAAATCCTAAGCGCATTTTAACATTACTTTAAGTAAAGAGAATTAGGATTAGAAGTATCTAACTTAGAGCGCAAAAATTCTTGTTCACTTGATGAACATGTTTCTAAGTCTTCAAGGTCTTCAATCCTTTTTCTTCCTTTTGTTGATGTTGGTTTCTTCATCAAAATCTAGCCAAGGGTTGAAACAATATCTTCTTCACAATCTTCCCCTTTTTGATGGTGACAAACCAATATCATGTTGATATTGAGTTTCTTGATTTGTATACTTGTACCTTTATGTGTAAGCTTTTAAGTTTGTGTATGCTCCCCCTATTTTTGTCTCGAAAATGTTAATCTAGAAAGCAACTTCATCTTATGTTCCCTTTTGACTTCATCAAAAAGAAGGAAAAGAGTCAGGTTTTCCAATATACACATAAGTATGGAATGGTTGTGAAAGAAAAATGATATAAACTATTAAATTTTATAGCATTAACATTAATATCAAACATGTTCATACATAACCTGGAATAGTTAAAATAGTACAACCAACCAAGTCAAAAACATAACATGAAAAGATGATTTAAAAAAATTACAACAAAAAAAATCACAATCCTAAGACTAAGAATTCTCCTACTCATCATCTATGTCCATGTTGTCCAATCAATTAGATACTCGTGTGAGTTCAGTCCGAACTTGTTTGTTCTAAGCATCAAAGACATACATTATTATGGTGATGTAGCCTCGAAAATTGACCAACTCGTCCAAGATCATCCGATTTGTTGGCTCTCTAGAGGATGAGGAAAGATCAAACTAAGATTGAGAGGGTTAAGGTTCAGGCTGAAAAGTAGGGTTATCAGATGGTTCAACGACACGGTCAATTTGATGCTTGAACTACAAATTGACTGGGTCTTGAAAGAAGCTTATCTTGTGCATAACATCCAGATCGATTTTTCTATCTCGAGTATCTAACTCCATCTTGGATTCTCCAACGTTAGAGATTCCAAATTTCTCAAGTAGAGCAATAAGTATTATAGCATGTGGTACTAGACTGTTCTTATCTTTAAGATAGAGCATTTGTTGCATAAGTATGAATGCCCAACTAACAAGTTTTTTTTCTTAAGGGCATAAATAAGTTGTAGTTCTATATCAGTAATCTTAGAATGATTGGAAAATTTTGGAACTACAACACAACTCAAAATATAGTGCAACAAACAATAATCTAGGTTGAGATTTCCCACAGATAGGATATCTCAATGTTTCTTAGACTCGACCACTACATTATGCTTTTTTTCTCACTATTTCTTCTTGAGGGAATCTACACAAGGAATAGTAGAACCCTTTCCTATCAAACTCCTCCAAAGGACAATGCAGTCCAAAGCTGAGTTTAGCTTCAGTACATGATATTTTCATACAAACTTATCCAAAAGTCTTTATGTCCATGACAATCTCTTTTCCTTTAACAGAAGAAAATAGTTTGTCTTTCTTAACTTTGAGATTGTAGTCAAATACCCTCACTGGTTCGGGATAATAGGCACTCTTTTCAAAACAGAAATCTCTAAGTTTTTGCTTCCTAAGGAGTTCAATAGAAGCCTTGACAATTCCAAAGTATTGATCTCGTCTGCACTTGGTTGATCTCTTTGAGAAGGCTTAGTTCATAGCTTCTTTCTTCTAGAGGAAGAAGCCATGAATTTGAAGTTATGAGTTTCTAGGGTATCTCAAAAATTGAATTTGAGGATTTTTTATTTGGGGCACAAAAGATTAAATTTGTAGATGGAAAGTGTTTTAATGATGAAAATGTAGATTTTTTGCCACAAATTTCACTAAAAACGGTAAAGAAAGGAGGATTTTTGAGATTTGGGGGTAGAACGGCCATGAGGAAGAAGAATAAGATACATAAATTCTAGAAAAATATTGACGTTCCTATATGAAGAATCATGAGAGTAATCGGTTACTCTAATAGAGTAAGCGGTTACTACTTCAATGAATACACAGATTTCCAAAAATGTTCATGAGGTAATCGGTTACTAGATTGTGTAATCGGTTACTTCCCTTAAATTTTCGTTTTTCAGGTACCCCAATACCTGGTAAGCGGTTACCTAGAAAGGTTATCGGTTACACACCCAAAAAATTTGAAAATTCATTAAATCAAACAATCATATAAACAAGTAGGCATACATAGTACATCATGATGCAAACATATAAACATGTAATAATGAATTAACTTAGATCTACTTTATCTAATATGCCTAGTTCTCTCCTAATTTTTTAAAGAGGTTATTTTACTCAAGGTTTAGTAAATATATCCGTTATTTGATCATGTGTGTCAACAAACTCTAATTGCACATCTTTATTTTGAATATGGTTCCTAAGGAAGTGATGTCTTATATCTAAATGTTTGGTCCTAAAATGCTATAGTAGATTCTTAGTAAGATTGATAACATTATTGTTATCACATTTCAAGGGAATACAATCTAAATCTAGATTATAGTCACATGATTATTGTTTGAGCCACAACACTTGTGCATAACAACTACTTGCTACTATATACTCTACCTCCACAATATGCAAAGAAATATGTTTATGTTTCTTACGTGACCAGGAGACTAAGACATTTCCTAGAATATGACAAATAACACTATTACTCTTTCTTTCAGTTTTGCATTCAGCAAAGTCTAAATCTAAGTGCCCGACCAAATCACATATGCTTCCCTTAGGATACCATAGTCCTACATCAGCCGTTCCTTTTAGATATTCAATAATTTTTTAACTACAACTAAATATGACTCTTTAGGTTTGGATTGATATTTAGCACACATACGCACACTAAACATTACATTAGGTATACTTGCTATAAGATAAAGAAAAGATCCGATCATAACTCAATTAGTAGTGATGTCAATACATTTTCCAAACTCATCACTATTGATGTAAGTATTTGAACCCATGAGAGTTACAATGACTTTGTATTTATCCATTTCAGATCATTTAAGTAGATCTTTGCAGTACTTGGATTGTTCCTCGAAGATGCCATCTCTTGTTTGTTTGATCTATAGTCCAAGAACGTAGTTCAACTTTCCCATCATTGAAATTTTAAACTCACTTTGCATCATCTTCGTAAACTCACTACACAAATCATTGTTATTAGAACCGAAAATAATATCATCAACATAAATTTGAACAAGTAGTGTATGATCATCAATTTTCTTAATAAATAATGTAGTATCAACCTTACCCTTTTTAAAACTTCATTCATATTAAAATTTAGCTAATCTATCATATGCTCTAGGAGCTTGCTTTAAACTCTAAAGCACTTTCTTTAGTTTATATACATAGGAGTAATGTTTATAATCCTCAAAACTTGTAGTTGTTCAACATAAACTTCCTCTTGTATGTAACCACTTAGAAAGATACTTTTAACATCCATTTGATATAGTTGAAAGTTTAATGAATATGCATAATCTAATAACAGTTTTATAGCCTCAAGTCTAGCCACATGAGTGAATGTTTCATCAAAATCAATTCCCTCATCTTGGTTATAGCCTTGGAATACTAGCCTAACCTTATTTCTAACAATAGTGTCATTTTCACCTGATTTGTTTCTAAATACCAATCGAATTCCTATGACTTGTCTATTTCTAGGTCTAGGAACAAGCTCCAAAACCTGGTTTCTCTCAAATTGATTGAGCTCTACTTGCATAGCAAGAATCCGATGCTCATCCTCTATAACAATAATCTATTTCAAATGTTTCTATATGAGAGACAAAGGTCGTATTAAGATACACATCATATAAATTAAGTCGAGTGGATACTCCTTTTTTATGTCGTCGTTGATGTTGTCAATAGGATGATTTTTATGGGTTCTCCATTCATTTGGAAGATCAAAATGTATTTGTTCTTCTTGTTGAGGTAGATCATCATTAGATTTCAATTGCTCCATGTCATTGAGTTCTCCAATAATTGGAACTTCACTTTGTGATGTATTTGGTTAATCATCATCATCATTAAAAACAACTTTATCCTCCTTGGAGGGGCTAGTTTCATCAAATGATACATGCATAGACTCTTCTAGTTTAAAGTTCTCTTATTAAAAATTCTATATGTTTTGCTAGTTAGATAATAACCAAAAAATATGTCTTCATCTAATTTAACATCAAATTCACCAAGCTTATCTTTTCCATTATTGAAAACAAAACATTTACACCCAAAGACACACAAATGGCCTATATTACGTTTTCTAACTTTATAAAGTATATAGGGGGTTTTCTTAAGAACAATTCATATCAAAACTCTATTAGAGACATAATCACTGGAACTAACTACAAGATCCTAAAAGTATTTGGGCAAGTCAGTTTCATTCAACATAGTTTATGCCACTTAATCTAATTACCTTTTCTTCTATTATACGACACCATTTTGTTGTGGTGTTCTAGGTGATGAGAAGTTGCTTGTAATACTATGTTCATCACAAAACTCCTCAAACAAGGCATTTTGAAATTCCCCCCATGATCACTACTAATAACATTTATTTTCAAAAAACATGAAAAGTTTTTTTTTATGTACTAAAAACAATATCCATGTAAATATGGAAAAATAATCCACTATTACAAGAGTATAGTAGTGGCCTCCAAAAAAAATTCTCTTAAAAGGACCAAATAAGTCTATATGCAACAAATGTAATAGCCTATATGTAGAAACTATATGCTTTGGATTAAAATGCACCTTTGTTTATTTACCCTTTTGACATGCAACACATAGTTTGTCTTTAACAAACTTCATTATGGATAAATCAACAACTAGTTCATTTTTAATTAACTTATTCAAATGGTCCATATGAATATGTGCAATTCTCCTGTGCCATAACCATGCATTATCATTGTGATGTGAACCATTTTGGGAAGGTTCATTATTGTGCGATCGTTCTCGGATGATGTATCATCTTTGGTCGAGATGGCTTGAACCATGGCATATGCTATCTTTATTTTGGCCAAGTCAAATTGAAGACAAAAGCTTGGCCTGGACAAATTTCTCTTGGACCGAGCCAATTTGTGGGCTGGTGCTGTTAGGCCGAGTTAGGATGCAGTCTTGGCATAGGCTGGCTGTTCTGACCCTGACTAGGTGTTTCTGGCCCTATCCAGGTGAGTCTGACCGAGTCTGGTTGATTCTAGCCTGGTCTGCTGACTCTGACCGAGTCTGGCTGATTCTGGCCGAGTCTGGATGAGTTAGAATTGGTTTTGGCCAAGCCAAATTCTGCATTGGCCAATTTTATATGGGCAGTAGAGATGTATTTGATAGGATAAAAAAAATGGAGAAGATTGAAGGGTGATGGCGCCACAAACAAGTGAGTTGCTTGATAAGCCAAGTGATAATCGCCACAAGGAAGGATCCTTGATAAGATTGATAATTCTTGGTTCAACCAAGAATAGCTTTAGGAGCCTATGCTCAACTAAAGGAAAACAATTCCAACAAAATTCAACTTGTTTATTCCATAGTTTCACACACATATATATAGTGGTTTGGCTTGCTTTGCCTCCATGAAAATACAATGGAAATAAAGCCTAATAACTTGCCTAATTAAGACTCCTAAAGCACTACTTAATGACAATCTAACATATGATGCTTATTGACTAAGAACCTACACGCTAACAAGGCCTTATACATGTGTTTCATGGCCATGGTTATGGACTATATTCCTCACATGTTTAATTAGCCTACATTATTACATTTAAAGATGGAAATAAAGATAAGTAACATAGGATGCTATTTGTTGCTTGAATTCACGGCTTCATGGCTTCATATGTCGCCCTTATGGCTATGAAGAGCATTGGATTATCTTTGATGTTACTCTTCTATGTTCTCCACGACTAAGCATGAGTTAATCATGAAATAATTCCTCCATCAAGTCTCTTATGGATAACATAAATGTTGGCTTTATCATAGGATTCTATCTTGGGCAATTCTTCATGTTGTTCACGTTTTCTTGAGTCATTGAAGGCTAGAAACCTTGGATTCTATTCACCATTGAAGCTCACGATCTTGAGAGTAATTCCTTTGAGCACATGGTTGAAAACATGTCATAATGCCTTCATAAAGTCTCCACGACCATAATTGAATGTGGGTTAATATGGATTCCTATCTTCAAATGGTCTTCATGGCTAGCATAAATGTGAGCATAGGATTCTTGATTCTTCATGGTCAAGAAGTGTGGCAAATGAGCACATGGCTAGTTCATGGTCTTGACTTGCATTGGATTCCCAAACATAGAGACTTTCCCAAGTGTCTTTGAGCTGCACGGCTGGACAAGGCTCCTAACGGCTAGCCCACACACAAACAACCACATTTGCTCCATCATTTAGTTATGATGGTTACACTTTAATGACATTTTTACTCATGAATTACAAGGCAATTTATTGAAATTAAAATAATTAAAATATGTTGAAAATAATTAAATTTAAGTGCAAGGGTATGCCAAAATATTGCTCATGGGCCCCACTTATTTATTGACCCATATAGGCCAAATTATGGTTGGGCCAAAGTTGCCACGCCCAGCTGGCCAGGTTGTGCGACTGGCTTTGTGCTTGGCCACCCCCAACTGGCCTGTGTGCCACACCCACACCCAGCCTAGTGCCTTCTGTCTCGGTCAGGCCTGGTCCTGCGCCTATCACTAGGTTCTGTGTGCCTAGCACCATGATCAGGTCTGGTCCCTGTGCCTCGGTCAGACTTGGCTCAGTGCCTCGGTCAGGATTTGTCCCACGCCCAGCGCTCTAGTGCTCTTGTCCAACATCCTGGTGCATCTGTCCAGGCCATATGGCCCTGGTCCTTGTCACCTTGGTCAGAAACTTGGTCTGGCCTGGTGCCTGCTTGGCTTGGACAGTTTCTTGGCCAAGGTCAAATTTTTGGCTTCTGGTCATCTTAAGGCATTTTAAGGACTTAACCCGTGGAAATTGGGTACCCCTTGAGTCACATCATGTTATTTGCTACTAGACACTTAACTTTTAAGGATTTATCATTTAAGGAAATCATATAAATATTATTATTAATTCTATTTCCTACGAGTTTAACATCATGAGTTATGTTATCTTCAATGATGCATTTATCAGAGTAGATACCCACAATGAAGTCTATCACAAAGTTTACTAATACTTAGAAGATTATGTTTGGGGACTTCAACAGATAACACTCCTTCAATTATGGTAGAAGATGGTTTTCCAACTCGACCAACTCCAAGTATTTTACCTTTGTTATTTTTTCCATGTGACAAAATCATTTTTCCCTTGGAGTGGGGACTGAAAATTTACTATTGTCACTCGTCATGTTCTTAGAGCAGCCACTATATGGATACCACATTTCATTTGCATCCTGCAAGTGCTCCGACAAAACATGTTAAATGTTTTTATTGGGTACCTAGTACGATTTGGGTCCTATAGGGTTAGTACCTTTCTCAACTCATTTACATCGGTCAGTTAGAATACAAATTTTTTTAATATAACATGAATTAGGTGTATGACCTATATTTTTACAATAAAAACAAATAGGTTGGGGTTGATGTATCCTTGGTTTTGTTTTAAACAAAAGATTTTTATGTATACTTCCCTTTTGGAAATGTTGCGTGCTAACTTTACTAGCTTTCACAACGACATTTTTCAACTTGCTATTTGCATGTTGACTATTAAAATAGCCTAGACCTCTTCAGTCATTAGTATTTCTTTGGTTATTTAAAATATTTTCCAAGTTATGACTATTATTTTTAAATTCATTAAGTTCTTGACTTAATAATACAACTTTTGCTTATAAAGTGTCACACTCAGGATATTTAGAATATTTAATCTTTAATAGTACCTTTCAAAATATTAATATCATTTTTCTATTTTAAAACAAGTTTTGATAGTTTCATATATTCTCTATAAAGTTTAATGAAAGCACATTATAAGTTCATCATAAGAAGTTTGGTTCCTTGTTCTCTTGTTCAAAGTTCGAATTAGTATCGTTATCCTCTCATACTACATAGAATCTCCTTGTTGTCTTCTTTTATGTTTTCCCTTGAAGGGATTCTTCTTTAGAGTAGGGCAGTCCACCTTGATGTGATTAGGATTTCCACACTAAAATTAGTTGAAGTTAAATCATGTTGTTGATGCTTCATTGCTCCATATGTACCTCTTACTTGGGCCAACTTTGGTGCCTTTGTTTCTCTTGACAAACTTGCTGAACTTCTTGACTAACAGATTCATGTCTTCCATTTCATCATTATCTAACACTTATCCATATGTGTCACATCAATCTGCCTTCACCTTTAAGGATATGGTTTTGTATTTCTTCTATTGTTCTTCATGTTGTTCAAACTCATGTTTCTGCAATATACCCAAAAAAATCAACCAATGACATTTTTGAAATACTATTCTTTTTAGTTATGGCTGTTGCATTTGGTTGTCATGTTCTAGTCAAAGACCTCAGGACTTTAGATTAAGGTCACTATTATATGGACTTTTCTTAGAGCAATAAGGTGATTGGTAGATGAGTGATTCTCTTTTGGAGATCAAAAAAATTTTCTCTTAGTTTCATCTTAAACATCTCATACTCTTTTGCTAAACTATTAAGTCATGACTTCTTCAATCCCCTCATGATTTATTTCAAGAGTATCCCACATTTCCTTAGAAGATTTGCAATTTGAAACTTTGAAAAACTCATATATGTCTAATGTGGAGGTCAAGATATTTTTGACTTTAAGGTCGTATTTGACTTTATTTTTGCCATCATCATTTCAGACACCTTTTGGCTTAGGTTCCTTAAACCCATTTATAACTTGGCTCGGAGCATATGGATCCTCTTCTATTGCGTTCCATATATCTAAATCCATATATTCTATAAAAAGGACTTAGAGGCCAACTTATAATGTTAGGATATAGGAAATAATTTACTCAACCTTTGCTATGGTGCCAATTGCAAGTCTATATGACAAACTAAAAGGGGTAAAATAGTTTTATGGTTTATGTATGCATATTTTTACAACATGTAAAATATAGAAATCAGATATGCAACGGAAGACTAAGTTAGCTAGAATCAAAGTAAAAAATATAAAAGATTAAGGAAATAGATAACATTGATGTATCATGGTTCACCTTCTATTCATCGAAAGCTACATCCAGTCCTCTTGCAAAGTTACTTTTTTGCTTACCATTTTTTTCTTAAACCAACCTATAAAGACTAATCCTTATCTTATCACATTCTAATTATACGAATATTCACATTTCAAAATTGATCCGATCAACATTTTGAAGTGGATTAGTAATAAATCTTATCCATCCTAACATATCCTAAACTCACCAATGGAATGTCCCCAACTCCCCTTTCTCATTTTTTTAGAATAGATAAATTGTAACTAACAGAATACTGGGCCAAAATAGCAATATGGGCCTAAGTCCAGAACCACATTTGATATTGTGAAAATCTTGAATCCTCCAAATCCCCATAACCTTACTTTTCCTTCTTTCAACCCCACTCCCCTTTCATCACCTCAGATTCTCCTTTCCCCTTTCAGCATTTTAGTTCTCTTTCCCTTCAACAAATTTCGATTCTTTCCAATCAGATCCACACCGGAAATTCTCTGTAACTCATCCATGACGCTTGGTTCAGGAGGATCCAGTGTTGTGGGTCAGTTTCCTTCTCCTTTTCACCCTTCTTCTATTACGCTGTTTTTTTAATTCTTTTTTTTTTGTTTCAGTTTTATTCTTAACCCTTTTATTATTTTAGGAAATTGTTTATATTTTGATATTTACTTGTTGCCGTTGAACTAAGACATTAGATGCGAGCACTTTTTGTAATCAAATTATTCTATTTATTTTTAATCTCTGTTTTTACCATTTTCTCCTGGTGCGGTTGTTGATCGATGACTGCAGTTTCATACCTCGGATTTTAGGGTTCGTTAGTTTTGGATAAATATTGGTTTTTTATATTTTTCTACAATTTTGGTATGTTAATTGACATATAACTAATTTGCCATGTATCATAATTTTGAATTCATTGCTATAAGGTTTGTGCAGTTTTTCCACTTATGTTTAATGTGTATTAAACTTGTGTATTGAAGTTGAAGTTATAATTGTGTGTTTGAAATTTAGACTGCTACATTATGTTTGGTTTGGTTTGGTTTTTAACTCAGGGAGTGAGTGATACATAGAAGCTGTGCTAGCTCGGTGCGCTCTTGTGTGATACAAAAGACATTTTTGTGCCAAAACTACTCTTATATAGAGTATGCTTCAGTGCTTCAGTCTATTTTAATAGCCCATCTATGCAATGAGAAAATGCATATATGGTGAAAATTAAATTGAAGAGAATTTAAATGAGTATATAATTGTTGGTACAGTGTAAGAAAAAGAAAATCATTGTGGCATCTGTACACTTTTTAGTTTTTTTAATCTCTGACATGTTTCTTGTTGTATGCTTATGTGTTTTATTACTTGTTTTTTCTTGAAGGTGTTGCAAATCTGAAGTTCATTATATATGTTTGTCTTGTGAGTGAAGAAGTGTCCTATCTGTTGTATGAGTTCCTTATACAAAGTGGATTTTGAAATATTTAAACAATGATATCAATGTTCAAATATGGCACCCTTATCCTCGCCCTTGACTTTAGCTTTTTGACATGTGCTTGTTAAAAAATTGGATAAAGGATCATATGTGCATGTGTGGATTATATAATTGCATGTGACATTATTTAATTTTAACTTATTTTTAAATTGTTAACTGTGTTTTTGCTAAATGTCTTTTTACTTAATGCAGTTCCAAGGAACTTCAGATTGCTCGAGGAACTTGAACGGGGAGAGAAAGGGATTGGAGATGGTACTGTTAGTTATGGAATGGATGATGGTGATGACATATACATGCGCTCTTGGACTGGAACCATTATTGGCCCCCATAATGTATATTTATCTTTCACTTGTCTATATTCATTTTATGCATGTCTCTGTAAATATGCACAGTGCAATTTGCTTAATTTATCAGAACCAGATCATGTGGGGAAGTTAGACATTCTTAAGCTGAAGTACTTACTTCCATCTAATAGCAAAAGAACATATATTATGTGTTTCCAAGAACATACTTTTGTGTGTATTTACACCAGCATGTTTTTTCATGATCATGAGCATGAACTTCTTTTTATTTATACATGCACACTGGCTCTCATTCTACAACATTGTGCATATTATTGACAGCCATTAACTTAGGTCTAGTATTATTGCAATCCTGCAATTTATCTTGTGCTTATAATTGATAGCTTTGTTGGCTTTCTAATAAATAAGAAGAACTAACTAGGTCGTATTCTATTTATGCCCTTCAAATTTCCGATTGTCTGTTGGATTGTAGGCACAGTAGCATATTTATACCAGTTGTAGATAAGTCTGGTGTATGAATTATTGTCCTATCCTTAAATTTGGAAGAATGTTGGCCTATCCTTAAATTTGGAAGAATATTGGTCTATCCTTAAATTTGGAAGAATATTGGCCTATCCTTAAATTTGGTCTGCTTAATGTTTTTGCTTTCATTTGTTTCATAATTAATAAGCTGCCTGCTGATTCAATAGCTGCATTCTTTCTCATTTATCCTTTTCTCTGTCAGACTGTACATGAAGGAAGAATTTATCAATTGAAGCTGTTTTGTGATAAAGACTATCCAGAAAAGTCTCCAAGTGTTCGATTTCATTCACGGATCAATATGACTTGTGTTAATCATGAAACTGGAGTGGTATCGTATATAATTATTCACATGCTTTCAGCTTTTAAATATTTCGTGGAGTGCGTGCTGTGGTGGAATATATAAACTATGTTAACTGCATAGTTTTCCTCCACTTGATTTTAAATTTTGTGATATCTTTGGGACACATGATAACAAAGATGTTGTCGAGAATGATATGACTTTTTGAGAAGGGAACAATGAAATATTTTATATATTTCATGCTTCCTTTATGAGAAAGTAAAGGGCTGCCTCATCACCACCCCGTCTTACATCTCATACTTATGATATGAACTTCAGTCCACTGCAAACTTATAACAAATAATCTTGTAGCAAGATTTATAGACTTGTAACTGAAACAGGTTGAACCGAAGAAATTTGGTCTTCTTGCAAACTGGCAAAGAGAGTACACAATGGAGGACATACTGACTCAACTGAAGAAGGAAATGGCAGCTCATCATAATCGGAAGCTTGTTCAGCCTCCAGAAGGTACCTACTTTTAGCATCCTAGATCATATAGACGTGGGACCATATTGCATTTGAAGTATGTGTTATATATTATGTAATGATTTGTGGATCCTTCTGAATTCAAGAACATATTTCCTTCTCCGTGGCTTCAGAGTTGTTTTGTTGTCTTAATTTGTCAACTATGCTGCAGGGGTGTACTGTTTGATTAATATTATGTGTCAAATATTAAAAACGACTCTTTAAAGTACTATTACCTTCTTAATTACAATGGTACTTTGAATTTTAGTCTTGTTTCCATTTGCTTTTACTTTTAGCCAAATGGCAAAGTGGCAATAACGATTTGGATTTGTACCTTGTGTTTTGTTTTGTTTTGTTTTCGTTGGAAAACTTTAGAAGCAAGTGTTGAACCAATTCAACGATACATGGTTCAATCTCTTTAGTCTTGGTTCCGACTATGAGATTGATAGAGAATTGTGCATGTGCCCTGGCCAGTGTCTGGTCCATAGTTAATTGCTTGTGGTATCAGATCCGTTGCGGGGTACCCGTTTTTTATTCGGCTCCATACTTTTTACATTATTAATATAAGACTTCTTCTGTAAGGAACTATGATCTCGTCTCTGTTCCAAGCATGTTTGGTTTTGTTTGTGCCTTGACTAACATCTTATCTTGCTCATTGCTATAAAAAACCTCCTACAATTTTTTAATAAACAATGTTGATATTATATTATCCATTTCAGTCCTTGTCTTTTAACATTACCACCAAATTGAGTAAGAGTGGATTGATGAAGTGATAATATTTAAGATTCAACTCCTATCACTACTTTATTGATATAAATGATAATATTAATTTATCTTCTAAATAATTTAACATCAATTTAGCTGTTCAGTTATTAAACTTAGATTAAATAGCGTATTCTAAATGAAAATTAAATGTACAATTTTCCAAAATGTTAACACTGCTTAGAATTGCTTATTTATTGTCTTCTTACTTTCTCAAGGGGATATAAACACGAAATTAGTTTAATCTGTCGGTCAATACTTATAGTATTCTACTTAGGTGATAGCAGTGGTTTAACGGAATTGGTTAAATATAAAAAATAATCTTGGGGTAGAATGCTTGTTTTGTTCGGGGTTCAGATTTTTGGTTTTGAATTTCAAATGTTATTTTAAATATTAAACTAAGAATAAAATATCTTAACTAAGATAATTTATCTCCTTAATTTACTTATTGTTTGATGTGTTTTTTATTTTTTTGTTATATATTTTAAGAAAATAAAATATTTCCTTATATTATAGATAATAGATCTCCTCTGGCTAGTAAAAATATGATATGTGTATTGTTTAGTTTAGTTTTAGAAATATTTGTTTACAAAATGATTAATAGGATGTCATGATTTTAGTGGCGGGAGAAGATAATTTATCTTTTTATATAAGGAAATATTTTATTCTCTTGTTTTAAAATGAAATCTTCAAGGAAGGAAAATCAAACACATGTTAAATAATATGTGAATTTAAAAAGATAAGTTATTTTATGATACGAGGAAATACTTTATTCTTTTAAACTAAAGAGTTGATAAAGATGAGGTAGTGTGATGGTAGGCAAGGTTTATGGGTAATATGGGTATGGGTTCACCTTACCAATGTTGGAAGAAAATAGATTTTGCACACACCTCACTCTCACTCAATGGCAGAATTATCAAGAAAAGTAGAATGAAGATGAGAAATGCTTTATGAATATGAGAAGAAAAATGCTTGAACTTGTTATTCACTCTTACTTTGAATACAAGGCATACTTACTATTTATAGTTTCAACAACCATAACTAACTATAACAACTATCTAAAAATAGCTTTTTATTGAATTACAAATCCAATACTCTCCCTTAATTCAAAACAACTACAAATATACTACACTTAACATCTTCCTTAACTCTTTAAACCTATCTATCTTCAATGATTTGGTCATTACATCTGCAATTTATAAGGCTGTCCCACAATGCTTCAATCGTATCTTGCCTTTTTCAACTTGATTTCTAAGGAAATGGTATATCTTTTCTATGTGCTTGCTTCGTCCATGACATACAGGATTTTTCGCCAAATTTATTGTCAACCAACAACTCTACTATACCTCCAAAATCAACCCCCAATTCTTCAAGCAAAGAAGTCATCCATAGAGCTTGACAAGCAGCATGACATGCTGTAATGTATTCTGCCTCACAAGTGGATAGAGCCACCACCTCTTGCTTCTTAGAACACCAAGATGTTGGTGAACCAGATAGGAAGAACACATAGCCCATAATGCTCTTCCTTTCTAGTGGATCTCCACTCCAATCCGAATCAGAGTAAGCAACTAGTTGAACTCTGTTCTATGTTTGCTTATGGAATAGAATTCCAAACTCAGGAGTACCCCTTAGGTATCTTAGAATTCTCTTGGTAGCAATAAGATGTGATTTTCTTGGATCATTCATGAATCTACTCACAACACCAACATTGTGTGCAACCTCTGGTCTTGTATGACAAAGGAATCTTAGGCATCCAACAATCTGTCTAAACAGTGTGCTATCAATCTCTACTTCATGTTCTTCTTTATCTAGCTTTAGATTAGTCTCTGCAGGTGTCTCGGCAGAGTTGCAATTCAACATGTTGAATTTTCTTAGCACATCTTGTGTGTACTTCCTTTGGTGCATGAAGATCCCTTCCTTGACTTGCCTGAATTCGATCCCAACGAAGTAAGATAGTTTGCCTAGATCAGACATTTCAAATTCAGACTTGAGGCCTAGCTTTATTTCTTCAATCCTATCTGAGCTGCTACCTGTGATTAATAAATCATCCACATAAAGGTAGATAATCAGGATGTCATGCTTACTCAGATTCTTCACATACACACCATGCTCTACTTCACACTTCTTGAATCCTGAACTCAGAAAGAATGCATCTATTCTTTTGTTCCAAGCTCTTGGAGCTTGTCTCAATCCATACAGGGCCTTTTTCAGTCTATACACCTTATCCTCATTGCCTTTGATTTCAAATCCTAGTGGCTGCTTTACATACACTTTCTCCTCAAGAGGGCCATTGAGGAAAGCTGACTTAACATCCAGCTGCTATATGTCCCAATTGTTCCAATTTGCTAAGGCAACCAACATTCTTACAGTTTCTAGCCTTGCAACTGGAGCAAAGATTTCAGAGAAATCAACTCATTCTTTCTGCATAAATCCCTTAGCTACGAGTCTTGCTTTGTGCTTGGCAGTGGTTCCATCTGGATTGAGTTTAGTCTTGAACGCCCACTTTACTGCAATGGGTTTCTTGTCAGTTGGGAATTGAACTAGTTCCCATGTTTCATTCTTGGCAATTGACTTTAATTCTTCCAACATTGCTTCCTTCCACACCTTACTATTCACTGCTTCATCTATTGAGATTGGTTCAGCATCTGCAAATAGTGCAATATATTGAACCAATTCTCCTTCATTAGTTATGTTATCATCAGGAACAATTGGATACTCCCTGAGTCTGGTGGGCAAGTTTCTAGTTCTACTGGGCCTTCCTGACTCACTCCTATTAACAAGTGTCTCTGCCTGATGCTCATCTTCATCTGGATCATTAATCTCTGTGTGTGGTTCTTGTGAATTCCATTTTAGTTGAATCTGAGTGGTTGGTTCTGGTGCTGAGTTCACTTCCTTCCAGGAGCTTGACTCAACAAAGTGCACATCTCTACTGAACATGACTTTGAGAGTCTTTGGATTTAGAAGTTTGTAGGATCCTGTTGAATTGTATCCTCTAAAGATCATTTGTTCACTTTTATCATCCAGTTTTCTCCTCTTTTGATCAGGGATATGCATATAGCATAATGACCCAAAGATCTTAAAGTGCTTGATAGAGGGTTTCCTCCCTGACCAGACTTCTTCAAGTACCTTGAGTTCTAGCCTTTTTGTAGGACAATGGTTTAACACATAGGCTGCAGTTGTTGCAGCCTCACCCCATAGGTTCTGTGGTAGATTTCTTGTCTTGAGCATGCTTCTCACCACGTTCAAGATTGTTCTATTCCTTCTTTCAGATTATGTTGAGGAGTGTAGGGTGCTGTTACTTCATGCTAAATTCCATTTTTGAGGCAAAAGTCTTCAAATTCTTTGGATACAAACTCACCTCCACCATCTGTTCTTAGTATCCTGATTGACTTTTCTGATTGCTTCTCAACCATGTTTTTGAAGATCTTGAACATGCCAAACACATCACTCTTAGCCTTGATCAAATAGAGCCAGAGTTTCCTGCTGAATTCATCCACAAAGGTGACAAAATATTTGTTTCCACCTAGGGAGGGAATCTCCAATGGTCCACAGACATTTGAGTACACAATGTGCAACAGATTGTTGGCTCTTGATGCAGTGAATTTGTTGAATGAGGACCTTGGCTGCTTGCTGATTAGGCAACTAACACAAGCTTTCTTAGGTACCTGAACTACTGGCAAACCAAGAACCAGGTTTTTGGCTTTCATGAGACTTAGGTCTTTAAAGTTTAGGTGACCAAGTCTCATGTGCCATAGCCATGTATCATCAGTTAGCATTTCAACATTAAGGCATTGAGATTCAATTGTATTGAGATTCACCTGAAATGTTCTGTTTTGTGTGAGGTGAGTTCTCAGGATCTTCCTTGCTGTAGGATCAAAGATCTCTAGGTGCCCATCTTGCATATTCATTGAAAAGCCTTGCCCCAAGCTGATGAGATTGTTTCCTCATATTTGGCACAAATAAAACATCTGTGATCATTGCTTTACCTCCATCCTTCTTTGTGATCATCACATCTCCCGTGCCTTCAACTTGGATCACTCTATAGTCTGCAAATCTGACTTTACTCCTCTTGCTTGAATCAAAATTGACAAGCCAGTTTCTATGACCTGTCATGTGGTTGGAGCAGCCAGAGTCTATGTACCAAGTTTCACCACTTCTGATTTCTTGATTGGTTGTCATCATTAGCAGAACATGGGTCTCACCATCCTTGTCAATTCTCTCCTCCTTTACCATATGTGCTTCATTGTGGTGTCTGCCATTTGAATCAGATTGACTTGGGAGGATTGGCACTCATATGAGAAGTGTCCAATCTTGTTGCAATTGAAATACTTGATCATTTTTCTGTCTAATCTTTTCTTTCCTCCTCTCCAACTGTTAGCTCTTGTTTTCTTGATTGAGTTTAATGAGTGATCTTGATTAGGTCTTTCTTGATATTGCTGGTTTGAACTCTTCCCTCTATAGTCTCTCCCTTTGCCTCAGTTCCTGATTCCACCTCTGTAAAATCCTCCACCTCTCCTGGTAATCTGAGCCTGCAAGGCTTGGTTAGTGGACTTCTCAGTCGATCTCTCATGAGCCTCTGCTCATGAGCCTCGAGGGAACCTTGTAGTTCCTCAATCTTCAGTTCTGCAAGGTTCTTGGATTCCTCAATTGCCACGACTATGTGATCAAAGTTTGGTGTTAGAGTTCTCAAAACCTTCTCTATGATTATTTGATCCTTGATCACTTCACCACACACCTTCATCTGATTCGTTAGGCTGATAATTATGTTAAAGAATTGCGCAATTCTTTCACTCATCTCCATCTCCATCAATTCATATTGGCGCCTCATAGTTTGCAGTCTAACTTTCTTTAGCTGCTCTGCACCCTTGTTACTTTTATGCAGAATTTGCCATGCTTCATGTGAGGATCTTGTTGCTGCAATCTTCTCAAAATGTGTTTCATCCACACATTGATGGATGAGGCACATTGCCTTGCAATCTCTCTTCCTATTCTCCTTGTATGCAATCCTTTGTAGTTCTGTTGAAGCTTCATCAATCTCTCGGTATCCTTCTTCCATAATAATTTGTTGGAAATGAATTGCTTTGATGACTCATGATGTTGAGGAAAAGGGAAGGATGTGATCTTACTCTAGCTCTTGATACCAATTTGTTGGAAGAAAACAGATTTTGCACACACCTCACTCTCACTCAATGGTAGAATTATCAAGAAAAGTAGAATGAAGATGAGAAATGCTTTGTGAAGATGAGAAGAAAAATGCTTGAACTTGTTATTCACTCTTACTTTGAATACAAAATACTTACTATTTATAGTTTCAACAACCATAAATAACTATAACAACTATCTAAAAATAGCTTTTTATTGAATTACAAATCCAATGGTTGTAGCAGATTTACATGAGGTTAGAAAAGGTCGACTTGGAAAATGAAACTCATCTTTAATGAAGTTTAATAAATTAATTATTGAAATACTCTACCCGATTAACTTATGTGTTAGTTAATGTTTATTTACACTAATTAAAAATGATTATTTTTGAACAAAATTGGAGGATATACCGGCTTCTATATAGAGAGTTTATCTGGAAATTTGACATTTTAAATAGATCGTAGAGAATATATTCAAAGACTTCGAGCATAAGCATGTTTTTGGATGAGAAAATGATGTATACACTAACAGTGTAACAGATTTTTACATTATTATTTCATCATTCACCATTAATTTCTAATCATTGTTGACTTATAAATAAAAATAATACAAATAAATGATGAATAATGTACTAATGTATATAAATTTGTATACTATCGGTGTATAATTATTACATTCTTTTTGGATCCCATTTTAGGATGAATGATAATAGATTTTATTAATATTTACTCCAACTAAACATAGCATTGGAAAGAGATGTTTTCCGTGAAATAAGTTTCTTAAGGTAGTGTTTAGCAAAATAGTTATTTTTTCCCATTATTTTAAAGATATATTATCATGTTTTCAAAACTCAAATAGCTAGTTAAGTAATCAGCCAAATCTCATCACAAATATGTGATGTATGAAATATTTGATTGTTTGTTTGTGTAACTTCTTTGGATTGAGATTCATAACAGTGACATAAAATTGCATTACCAATATCGCCTAACGGGAGCAGCGAGAGGGATTCCAATTCTCATAAAGCGTTTACCAATCTAAATGACAATATACCATCGGAAAAAAAAAATCTAATTGACAATAGACTTTTGTTGATAGTAGTCTTATTAATATCATACAGTGACCAAGCTAATATAATCATATAACTCAATTAGAGGGTAAAAGTTCGGTTCGGTTCAATTTTTGGTGTATTTTAGTGACTGAACCGATCAAAAACATATGGTTCGGTTTTACTCAACTAACCGCAAATTTAACTTTAAGAACCGAACGAACCGCTCTTGAATGGTTTGGTTCAGTTCCACGGTTTTTTCATTTACTTTTTTATAAAATATCTTGCATCAATTAAAAATTCAAAATGTATTACAAGAGATATCGTTTATCCATAAAAGGATAAATATTACTACTATTATTATAGAAAATTATGAATTATATATAACAATACAATCATATATATCAATTAGTAAAATATATAATAATTACATTTATAACCTTACATTTCATAATTAATAACACGTGTAACAATACATGTATAACAATATATGATATATGTTAGTTTCAAACTCAATATCACATAAGTTGGAATATATGTTCCATATCATAAGACACTAGGAAACAATTTAGTAACTAATAACATATATAATATTAACTTAATAACAATTTAGTAACATATATAACACTACAATTCATATAAAAATTAACAATTCAAGCTAGAAAATTTGTTGAAGAATTTAAACAATAATAAAATATTATTCCCTAATTTCTAGTATATATTTCTTTAATATGCGGTTCGGTTCCAACGGTTCCTAAATGTTTAAAACCATAAATCGAACAGAACATAAACGGTTCCTTAAAAAAATAACTGAACCGAACCGCGAAACCGAACCGAACCACATTTACGGTTCGGTTTGGTTCGGTTCCGTCAGTTTCAAGGTTTAAACCGGAACCGCTTACACGCCTAAACTCAATAATGTGAGGACTTGACCGTCCTATTTATGACATTCTGCTCAAGTTTCACAACTTTTGTTATAACTATTTGGTTAGTAGTTTAATAATTAAAATGATATTATAGCAATTGATATATATATATATATATATATTATATATATATATATAATAAATTTATAATATAAATATTATTCTTTCAACATAGAAACAACTACAAGTTAAATGTTTGAATATTTAAATTGACATTTTGATATATATTTTTCTTATGCAAGCCGGTTTTAATTCAGTATGATATAATATAATTTGATTATTGGTACTTTCATATTGTAATTGATTTAATTGCATACAATACTTATATAATTAAGTTGGATTCTAAGGCACCTAATGCTTTCACATCCCCAAGCATGCCTTTTTCCTTGTCAAGCTATTGCCTCAAAAATAAAATTCAAATTGAGATAGCATGCGCTACAAAATGAAGACCATATTAATAATGGATTTTATAATTTTACTCTTATGTAGGTAATAAGAAATAATGAAACATAAAATTATTTGCTCCGTTTTCTAAAAATTATGCTTTTCTTCATAGCAATGTAGTTTGTAGTCTTGTACGAACTTTCTTGGGTTAAACAATTTAAAATGAAATTGACCAATATTATATTCTAGAAGTGAGTGTGAGATGTGTCGGGATAGATTAAGCATGTCCCTCACCCGTCCCTAAATATTGTGAGTCAATTTTTGAAGCCGAACCCGTCCCAAATTAGGATGAGACATGCGAGGGACGGGTCCAAAATAAGACGGGCATAGATAGGGACGAGTCCAAAATAAGACGGGTCAAAACAGAGACGAGTCCGAGTTAAAAAATGACAAAATGATAAACGTAGATTTTTTCTCAAATTTTTAAGCATGCACAATCAAAATTCTCATAATTTGTATATAAACTCAACTAAAACCCGTATTCCACATACATCAGTATATAAAGTATAAATTGCATTATTCAAACTAAAAATTATCACAATCACGTGACTGAAATTATAGAATACATTGAAATTTTTAGAATTTACACTATCAAGTATCAACATAAGCTGAAGTGTTCTTGTAAATGACAAAAAGTATACGAGAACTGAAATGATAATAACATGTCAATACTCAAAAGTTCACACAAAAATGAATACAATAACTAGCTATTGACTTAAAAATGAAACTTAAATTGGAGCTCCCACAAAATACACAAAAAAATAATAGTTAACTGGTTTTCTATCAATCAAGATTCATCATTGCATGCTCATCTTTAACACATTGAGTTATATGGGCTGAACATAATGTGTATTAATAGGTACTTATTCAACTATTCTTGATATATAACTATAAGGGACGGACCAAGTAACCTGGACATAGGCCCGAACCCGTCCTTTTTTCACCACGGGTCTGTCCCTTTAATCGGGTCTATCCTTTTTTATTTATTTAGACAAAGACTCGTCCCTAAGCCATCGATTTGAGACGGGTCTACGGGTCGGGCCGGATCTTGGTCACCTCTAATTCTCTCCCTTCCTTTTTAATAATTCCTTGAAAAATAGTTCTTTTAATTTTACTTTTTGCAAAACCAAAATAATCCTTTTGCAATAAAATCATATAGTTTTTTTTTGTATTACCAAGAGTATCCCTCCCATTTTTTAAGTAAGGAACCAACTTCTATTGGGGTGCGTGGATGTCCCTCCCAACAAATATCGCTTTCTAAAAATCGAACTGTGGACCTTTTGGTCATAGTAGGAATCTAGCAGGGTCTTATACCACTAGACCAAAACTAAAAGGTGAGTTGAATAGGTGTCGTGGATCACTTACTCTACTTTTCCTATATTTGCGCAAAACTAAAACAGACTGCAGTTAATCGATTATATGTAGTCTTAATCGGTTAAACAATGTTCAGACTTAATCGATTATTCTTGTGGATAATCGATTATCCTAACACTTGCACACATTGATTCTTTGGTTTCTTGCACAACAAGTTACCGATTCTTTACACAATTAATTGATTAACGAGGTTACAGAAAAAACATAAGCAGATTATAGCATGCAACTCACATTAACACAAATAATCAACAAAGTAAAGATAGAAAGTAAAGAGATTAGGGATTAGAAAGAGACGCACAAGAAACTTTTATCCAAGTTCATTTGCGGTCCACTCCAAACTACATTCAGGCCTCCCCTTCTGATCTTGGGAGATTTTTCTTCACTATTGCAATTGTAAGTTTACAAACACACTTCCAATTACAAAACCAGAAAAACTAAGCCGATCCTTACTTAGCCCCTATGATCTTGACAACCAAGGTTTGACCTAACTAAATCGCCTACTAGGATCTCCTATCCTTTCACGATCGGCCCTAGCCTCGGTATCGCTCGAACTAGGACCTCTTAGCCTCTCAGAAGATTATCAATATCTTTCTTGTAGTGAAACAATTCACAAAGAGATCAACTTCCTTGTTTAAACAGAATCTATTGAGTTGAATACTTAATACTCAGATTCAATAATTGAAAAATCAATCTAAAACACAAAGCAGAAAATCCACACGAACCTAATTCTAAATGAAATTTAATGCATTAGGTTTTCCAAAGTGGTTCACACTCTTTTTAGAAAAAATATTTTTCTCACAAATCTTTCAAAGAAATCAAGAACTAGATGCAAGAATTCAATGCCTAGAAAACTAGAGACAACATGCAATGATATTAATCTCTAAGCTTAAATCATGATGCTTTCACTCCCTAGGTTTTCTAAATACACTTTCTCACTACAAATGCAATCTATGAAAATGTAAGCTTTCTAACAATTTTCGAAATATGCAAGTTATGTCACATTAGCAAGAATTACAGCATTTATACTAATCCTACTAATACTGATATTAATTGATTATTCATCCACTTAATTGATTAACAGGCTGCTAAAAATCAGTTTTCTATTATGTCTTAATCGATTATATGGTGTCTTAATCGATTAACGAGCTAACAACATCAGATCGGTTAGTAACTGAATTATAGATAATCGATTACACAAACTACTTAATCGATTATACTGAGTTAAAAATATTTTTCTTGATTTATGGTAAACTACCTATATGATATGCACATGCTATACATAGCTTTTCAAAAATATATTACATTTAATTCATGAGACTATGTATGTGTATGCATGAGCCTACTTATCATAAGATATTTAAATATTATGTCTCAATTTTAGTCTTATTCAATTTTACTTCTTGTGAGACTTTCCACCTAGGTTTACCTAACCTAGACTCAATCTAAGACAATCATCTTAAGACTTCTAATACAAGTAAATATAATAAAACCCTAAGTCTATAGATGCAACCTATGAGTCTTCAGCTCGTTGCTTGTTGTATGATCTTCAAGCTTTCTTGTATGTGCGTTTTCTTCATCAAAATTTTGGCTAGCCTTAAATATGCAGGTTTTTACTCTTTGCACTTTCAGGTCTTATACCACTAGACCAAAACTTTATTGGTAATAATATCATATAGTTTAATGAGTGAAACCTAATGACTATAATTATTATATAGAGATAAAATAAATTACAAAAATACTTAAGTATAATTAATAAAATGGATATATTAATTGAGGAGAAGTTTTTTACACCAAGTTAAATTATATAAATTCTTACTCATGTAATAAATTATTATATAAAATAAATTTAATCAAATCAAACATTGAATTGAAAGTTCCAATCTTATAGGTTTCATATACATCAAATATTGTAACAATTGCAACAATATTGTAATAAGATAACGTGATATAGTCCACAATTTGAATCATTTGCTTGTATCTCGAATAGCAATGGTTAGATACATCAATATGCTCATTAACCTTTTGTAATTGAAGCATCACATAATGGAGTATCGTGTGTGTGTGTGTGGCATTAAACTTAAGATTAGAATCAGTGGATAGGGAGGCTTGATGCTAGAAGTTCTGTATTCTTCAAGAGATCCAATCTTTCAATGTATTGTCTGTGAGAGTCAGATAAATGCCAGTAGACGATTTTGAAATTTCTAGAGCAGGGCAAAGATCATTTGCAACATTCAGTTCAAAATGTCTTTGGATGATAAGTTGGACCGGTTAGGAATTTGGATCCTTAGGGTGTGTTTGGGAGTACCATTTTGGAGGGGGAGGGAAGGAAGGAGAGGGTTGAGGAGAGGGATTCCCTTGTTTGGGAGTTTAGTGGAGGAGAGGGGAGAGGTTTTAAGGATTTTTCAAACCCCCTCAAACCCTCCAAATGCCAAAATACCTAGTTCCCCCAAATTGGGGTGTTTTGGGAGGAAAATAAACTAAATTACCTAACTACCTTTACTAATATTATTCTATAACATATAATACATAACATATTATTGATTTTTTAAAGGGGGAAGGGAGTAAAATAGTATTTTTGTATTACATTAACCCTCCATCCCCTCCTATCTAAATTCCACACTCCCAAACAAGGGAGGGGTTTAGTTGGATTTGCCCTCCCTTCTCCTTCCTTTCCTCCCCCTCTTTACCCTCACATCTCTCTCCTTTCCTTTCCCTCCTAACTCCCAAACAAAGCCTTAGTCATTAGGGTTTGAGAGATTTGCATCCATTAAGTTAAGTGAAAAATCACATGAGTGAGTTTGTCATAAATCTTGATCTAAAATATGAAAACTTTTGATTCATAGATCTACCCACTTATATGACTCTCTACTTGTTGATTCATTATTAATGTAAGATTTTTTTTTACTTACACTTCAAATTTTCAATATGAAGCTACACATGCATCATTCTTTTACATTAACGGTCATTTGAGTCAGACATTTAACTATGAGAAAAAAAATGTCAGTATTGATAATTGGAGAGTTTTTTACATTTCACTATATCATCCATATATTTAATCATCATGCACACTCAAATATAAATAATATAGCTAACAAAATATTGATATAGTGGTGTAAGACCCCATTAAATTCTGAGGTAAAATAATAGGCTAAAGATCAAAGGTTTGATTCATGTGAGTGACATTTGTTATGAGAGCTAGTCACGCACCCAGAAATGATCGATCCCTACTCATAGGATAAGAGGATACCCTTTATTATAAAAAAATATAAGTAATTGTTTTTACCACAACTTGCAACAATTCTAAATGATATGAAAAATACTTACTAGTTGAGTCACGACCATGTCGATCTTTTTAAGATCGTTGTACTGTCTAAAATGTGCAAGAAGACTATTAACCACGACGTCCTCCGGATGAAACAACCTAATTCTCTGTTATTGAATTCTTATTGTACTATGAGAATTGATCTCAAATACATCCACAATATGACTACTAGTGTCAATTCTCAAAATACCCACAATATGGCTACCTGTGCCAAATCATTTCTCACAGTCGAAATTCCCAAAATTTTGCTGTATGTGCCAATTCTTAGTGCCATGAAAAGACATGGGGAGAAGTTTGTCGGAAATGCTTCGATTGAGAGTATGAGGGAGAAAGAAGAAAATCGAGGAAATATTGCTCAATTGGTGCAAAAAAAATATGAAGGGAGGAGGCCTCTATTTATAGCATGAGGCCTCCAACGACCATCTTCATTTGACGACCTACATGGGAGATGCATTCCCAATTGCCACATGATCCAACATCCATTTCCCTAACGGCCATATTCCCAACGACCATATCTCCAACGGTCATATTCGCAACGGTCATATTTCCAACGTCCATATTTTGTACTCTCCTTTAGTGTGTTTTCATTTCATACCCCAAAAAAATCCTCATTAATGGCTCACTAAATTATGGTTGAAACCCATCAAATTCCAACAATCCAACTTGAAATTAAAAAAACGATTTCCAGGATTTTCTATGGTCTCAATAAGATTGTGCATAAACAAAGGTGCCATGTGACTTGAACCTTTGCATAGTGAATAAGATCCAGATTTTACTAGAGTGACTCGTAGTCTTGAACTCTATCTCTAACATCAAACCACACACAATATTTTCAATGGTGTATACTGTAAAGCTTGTACGTTAAAGGTCATGCACGTCTATCCCACTATAGTGAATGCTCTAGAAATTTATGCCCCTAAATTTCAAAGGAAGCAACCCCGCTTCCACATTCACATGTGTGAGTCTATCAAGAGTGCATCTGTAGTTTAAGTACTCCACTCCAATTAGAGTATATATCTCATTCAGAGTTTAACTCATCTTTACATTTACTGCAGGAATCGTGCTTCTCATAATTTTATAGCGTGTTCATTCTCATATCACTTCACAACTTGTTATTATCCATTAAACCTATTTCTTGGGATCTCCAGTCAGTTAGGTCAGGTTACCATCATGACTGATCTTCGTTTTAAGTGAAACAGTCTCATACTCTTAGAAGTATTATGTACTTTATCTCTAGCTAATCCTTTCGTTCTTAGTTATTCTCAGTGCGTACATGATCCACTCTAATAGCTCTGGTAGAGAGTAACTCTCTAACAATATTGTGCTTACGACATATTTGTTGTTTGTTACTGTTATAAAAACGGTTCGCAATCTTTGCAATAGTCGTGGTACTATCAAATGGATCAACACAAACGATATCGGTTTTTTCAATAGGGAATCTCCACAAGCAAGTTTCTCCGCCAACTTGCTTATTTCCTAGTTGTTGCTAGTGGTATCATCTCAGCTTCCATAGTGGATTGAGCTAAAACAATTTGTTTCTTTGACTTCTAAGAAACAACCCACCCACTCTACTAAAGATATAACCATTGGTTGCTTTAGAATCATCTAAAGGAGTGTTCCAATCAGCATCACTGAATCCTTCTACAACAGATGGAAATCTTCGATTGTGTAATCCAAGGTTTATTATTTTTTTAAGGCACCTCATTATCCTTTGTTAATGCTCTATACTAGCCCTACTAGTAAATCTGTATATTCATCCTACAACATAGGCAATGTAAGGTCTAGTGCAATCTGTGACATATGGAAGGCTGTAATATACTCAGTTTGTCTTACATCTTTACTATTGTTCTTAAAAGTTTTACACTTAGATCATATAGTGTGTTAGGAGGTTTACAATCAAAGTATTTATATTTATTTAAGATATTTTTCACACAGTGAGATTGATCCAAAAGAAATTTCTTCTTTTGACCTAGTAATATTTATACAAGGATTACATTTGTCTCTCCAAGGTATTTCGTATCAAAGTTGTTACACAACAATGATTTCACATTATTCACAACAAGAATATTGGAACCAAATATGACTAGGTTGCCTACATAGAGACATATGAAAGTGCAAATATCATTTTCTAGTTTATAATAAATTCATTTATCACTTTCATTCCCCTTAAATCCATCCGAGACAATTTAATTGTCAAACTTTTCATGCCATTATTTAGGTGTTTGCTTAAGACCATACATCAACTTATCTAACATACAAACTTTATTTTTTTGCCCATGAATTACAAAACATTCAAGTTGTTCCATATATATTTCTTATTCTAAATCACCATTCAAAAATGTGGTCTTAACATCTATTTGATGTAGAACTAAATCATGTATCACAATGAGCGATATTAGTACTATAATGAATGTTATTTTTGTCACAGGTGAAAAGTGTTGAAAAAAAATACATTCTCCTTTACCTGAACCCTTGGCTACAAAGCGAGCCTTATATTTATCCATTGTGCCATCAGGTTTCAGTTTCTTTTTCAACACCCACTTACAACCAATAGGTTTGCAACCAAGTGGCAAGTCAGCTAAATGTCAGGTCTTGTTAGACTCTAGAGACTTCATCTCATCATTTATGGCCTCTTGCCATGATCAACATTCAAAGAAGTCAAAGCTTCTTGGAGAGTTGATGAATTATTCTCTAATATATAGATCATATAATCAGGTTCATACTCTTAGTAGTTCTTGCTCTCTTACTTCTTCTAGGTTCTGTTTCTAACCCTTCATTTTTATCATTATCTTTAATCATAGGTATGTGACTAGTTGATGTGCCCCCACTATTTCTCTAGGGACATACCCTCATAAATGATTTCATGAGCAACTCTCTTTATCTCATTGGACTAACACTCTAATGATTTATCATCAGTCATATAATACTTGAGATAGGGGCTAACAACATATATTATAGTCCCAACTTCCTCAATATCATATTTTTTCTCCAACGCATACCAAATTAATTTAACAAACTTAAATGGGCTATAGTAATCATAGAGATAATCAATCAACCCATTCAGAATAAAATTCTTATATAGATAATAATTTTTATTCTAGAGAGTTATATCAATAGTTAGTTTATCATTGTCCTCTTTTTCATATTTTACCGACACTACTTGGAATCAATTTTCAGAACGTGGACAACTTTTGTCATAGTGAGAAAACATTTCATCTTATGTTGCCGTCGTTTGAAACTAGTCCCATCAAACTAAAATGGTTTGTTAAGGTGAAAGTTGTTCGGTCCAGTAATATTATCTACGACCGTCATTTTAGTAGGAATCGTCTTAAAATTGTTGTTACCATAGCTTGTAACAATTCTAAATGGCACAAAAGAATACTTATTGGTTGAGTCACGACCATGTCGCTCTCTTTAAGACGTTTCATGGTACTGTCCAAAATATGCAAGCAGACTATCAATCATGTCGTCCTTAGTATAAAACAACACAGTTCTTTATTATCTAATTCTTACTATACTGTAAGAACCGATCTCGAATACACTCACAATATGACTATCAGTTCCAATTCTCGAAATACCCACAATATTGCTACCCGTACCAATTCTTTTCCACAATATGACTACCAATTTTAGTTCTCCAAATTCCCACAATTTGGATACTTGTGTTAATTCTTAGTGCCACAGAAAGAAAAGAGAATAAGTTTGCCAGAAATGCTTTGGGTGAGAGTATGAGGGAAAAAGAATAAAATCGAGTGAATATTACTCAATTGGTGCAAGAAAATATGAAGGGACGAGACCTCTATTTATAGCATGAGGTCTCTAACAACCATCTTCATCCGACCACCCAAATGGGAGATTCATTCTCAACGACCATATCCCCAATAATCATATTCTCAACGACTATATCCCCAACACTTATATTCTCAATGACCATATTATTTATTTTCATTTAGTTTTTTTCATTTCACACCACCAAAAAATCCTCAATAATGACCCACATAGATTTATTTGGCACATTTTCACAAATTACCATAATAACATCCATTAGGGTATTAATCTCTCTTGATTATTTATATGATTTAGTATTACATCAAATGAATGTCAAAACCATTTCCTAAATGGTGAATTCAGAGAAGAGATCTACATGGATGAACCTGAAGGATTTGAAGTTTGAGGACAAGAAATTAAAGACCGTAAGTTAGATTAGTATTTATGTGGTCTTAAATAAGCAACTAAGCAATGACATAAAAAATTGACAATTAATTATTTAGAATGAGTTTAAGGTGAACGAAAGTGACAAATATATTTATTACAATTATAGAAATAACATATGTATTATTGTATGTCTATATGTAGATGACCTACTCATCTTTGGTTCCAATACTCATTTTGTGAATAATGTGGAATTATGATCAAGTAATAATGTTGATATGAATGATCTTGGAGAATCGGGTGTAATACTTGATATACAGATTACTAGGTCAAAAGATTGAAGACAATAAATGATCTTTAAATTAAAACAATAGTTACATAAGCAAAGTTCAAAATAGAACAATAAATCATCAATTTTATTTTCTACAAAACTAATTTAAGATATCCAAAGTAATGCATAAAACTTACGAACTACCAATCAGCTAAGGTTGTAATGCCCCGAAAGTCACTCCATAAATATTATGTTCAAAAATGGGTAATTGTTTTTAATAATGTAATATTAAATAATTTTCCTTATATTCGTTTGCATTTTTGGGACACCACTTTAAGTAACATAAATAGCAGAAAATCAATAACTGTTACCTAATGGTAACAACAAACAACTCAATATATCTTTGAATAGCTCTTCATTAAAAGTGAGTGAAACATTAGTACAAAATACAAGGCGAAATGAAATTCTCTCCTAAACTGAAACTATACAAAATAGGTTGAGTCATTCAACACTTCAAAAGTACCCTACACAAATACCATACCCAAAAAATAAAACAGAACAGGAAATGACTTCTAACGGCTAGCTCTAGTGTCCTCGGGGGCACTAGACCACTCGTTCAGATCCTCCTCCATCTCGGACTCAGAAGAGAGATCTACTACCTCGATGGAGTCATCTATGTGTATCAACTCCACACAATCCTCCTCCTCCACTTCTAGCTCCTCCTCAGCTTCCATCTTCTCTACAGGATCATAGGCCGAATTCTTCAACCTAATCCCCGCTCTAGCATCTGCCTAAGGTTCAGGCATAGTTCGTGGAGTGGCTCTCCTCCACGGTGGGGAACAGATCACATCGTCCCAACTCCTTTGCCTCGTAGATGGCCCCGTAGCAATTGGTGCATGAGGAGTCATAGACTGAGTAGATGATACGGTAGGTGTTGGCCTCCAATCTGGCAAAGTGAAGGAAGCCTCTAAGTCCGCGTGATGGGATGGGAAGCGCATCGTGGAGCCATCACATACCATCTCCAGCTCCAAGGCACAAGGGCTTGTGTAGGTGTAACGATTTTCATCAATCCTCCATGCCCCCTCCTGGGACATCGAGAATCGGTAGTTCCGAATCCTCGCTGAATGGTCCATCTGAACAAGAACGCAAACCAAAGACAAGCAGAAAGAAAAGAGAGTAAGACATCAAATGAATATTATTCATTGACAGTGTAGAATTACACAAAATATCACATACAAATAGACACACATAATATACACAATATATATCACCTATATAAATGCAAATGATGAATGATGTTATAACTCAGATCATGAGGATCAATATTCGCGAGCTCAATGTATGAATATTATATTTATTTCATCCATCCTTACACCAATATCCTCCCAATAAACTATTCAGAAATAACTAAGAGTATAGGTCACATAACAAGCCGATTTGAAAGCACCAGGATGAACTGTCCATTTCAGGATGGTGTCATATCAAACACTTTTTGGACATCCCTCTCATCGATCCCGATTGCAAAGATGGGTTGTTAGAGATCGTCTAGTTTGCGCTATGAGAACTGTCCGATCCAACAAAATACCTAATCCAGGAATACAAGGGATTCGTCTTACCCAGACTCTCCCTCAAGACTTTGCAGACAAATCACTGCCATGGTTGTCCCTCTCAACATCGTGGGGCTCATTTGTCTCCCATGAATTTCCTCTCCACTACTTCATTATCCATAATGAGTATGCACACTAATCGATGTTAGTCGATTAAATCTTTTAATCATTTTTTCATCACTGGCCCAACCTAAGACATCTTCCAAAGGAATGCTTCTTGTGGGACCCAATCTTACATCATCATGTAATAGAGGAATAACCTCCTTACCACTATGAACCATCGCTTGATTACCCTGGACGACCAAATGGTCAAGCCTCTTACAGTTAGACGACCTCGTTGTCTGGTATCATGTATTCATTTTTGGGCATCACCCTAATCACGACATCACCATTAGAAACCTTGCCCTAATAAGGCGCAAGAACAAAAGTAACTGTATAAGTTTGTTGATTTGGGCACTAAACTCCTCACCTGAGCCACGGTTTCTCCCAAGTATTAAATACACTTCTCGCCTAAGCTAGGGCTATTGCCTAAGAAATCAATCAAAAACAATCAAAATTATCGTCTGTCTCTTGCCCAAGCGAGAGATATTCGCTCAAGCGATAAATCCACCAAAACTGGTCGAAATCAATATTTGGTCCTCGCCCGGGCGAGGGACTGTCACCTGGGTACCCAAAACCTCCAAGAACAAGTAAAACACTTTCCTGACCCTCGCTCAAGTGAGAGTGGCTCACGCAAGCGCATCTGGCTCGCCTAGGGAGGGTGGTCTAGTGGCTAGGACCACTCTCTCGACCTTTTGGGGCATCCAATCGAATATCTCCGATATTTTCGATCCCTACGCGTTTTAGTTTTTCGAGTGGTGTTCCATCGTGGTTAACTACCATATTTCTTGATATTTTAATCTATCCTTAGGCATACAACTTAAGAAATTATCCGCACTTAATCCAGGCATGGAAACATTTGAATAAGTACGGGTTTCTTAATACACAAATATAACTCCAAACTTTCGAGGTAGTTTAGGAGATCTGGGTGTCATATTCGGATACCACTATGTCACGATGTATTCCCCCTCACCTCAGGTTGTTGAGTGATTGATTCCCTTTAAGTGTGAACGGGTAGGTTGTTCGACTTCGGAAGCTTCAGAAGTAAACACAAAAATAAATTAGTGATTTGGGAAATAAATTTTTACATGATAACTCTAAGGTAAAGGCATCGTTTAAACTATTTATGAACTCAATTGCTTTCATCCATTCTGTCCAAAATTCATATTATTGAACCATCATTTATCCTCGAAAGTCTTGTTCACGATTTCCATCGTTTTCAAGGTAATATTTTAATAAAGTTTATACTTTTATCACTGCATAAATTTATATTTTCATAGAGAATTTTTATGTCATAGTCAGCACTTTAAGGTAAGTTTCTTAATCAAAGTCCACATTTTTAAATCAATATCTCCTAAGTTAATCTTACCACTTTAAAGCAAGTCATCTTAAGTAGATTCCATATTTTGTATAAGTTTTCCATGATCATTTCAAAACATTCTTTTTTAATACAACTACAAGTGTTGATCTCATACTTAAAACAACATTTTAAATCAAGATATCCTTTGTTAATCTTACCTCTTTAAAGTAAGTTAACTAAAGTAGATTCAACAAGTTTCATGATCTTTTCAACACCTCCAAATTTTAGGATAACCTCAAGGGTTAATAGGTGTTGTCTTCATAATCATGAACAACATAATAAAATTTAGCATTTTTAAACCAAAATATCATTTGTTAAACTTACTATTTTAAAGTAAGTTAACTAAGGTAGATTCAACAAGTTTCATGATCATTCCAACACCTCTAAATTTTAGGATAACCACAAGGGTTAATAGGTATTGGTTTCATAGTCATGAACAATAATGAATCATCTTTTCAACAAAACTCATCCAACTTATAAACATCTAACTTAGAAACATGGCAAAATAAATACTTTCTATTTTGTCCAAGGCTATGGTGTTTCTCAAGCCAAAAACAAGTGAAAAGATTCAAACTTTATATGGTTCAAAACTCCTTAAAGGTTCATTTGATTTCATAATCATCCCCTTTCACTAAAATCAACAAAATGCATACTTTTAAATACTAAAAATAGCCCCATGAACAACAAGGAGTTCATAGTTTCAAAAACAGCTCTCTAAGTTCAAGAAAACACATATTTAGAGTTTTGAGCATAAAAAGAGTTCGGAATGTTATTTGAAAATTTCAACGGTTGAAAATATTCTTCACATACATATAAACATCATACTAAAATTTCATAAATATCTAATGGTTAGATCTTAAAGGATGAAGAATAAAAAATGGAGAACTACCTTGAGAGTTCTTAGAAATTCAAAAGTGAACAGAGGGAGTGAAAATGCCAAGTGTTTTCCCCAAGCTAGGAGTTGGATGTTAAAGAAAAATAAATCAGATTTGGGGAGGGGAAAGATGAAAGGATTTTCAAAAAGTGGATTGTGTAAGATGTAGATGAGTGATTTAAGGAATTTTGTGTAAGAGATTTGTACTTTTGCTTGTTTAACAAGCAAGCTTCACTCATAAAAGTGATTTGACCTCATCGGTGAAACATTCACGATTAAACTATGCCCGAGTATTGTCAGCTAATACTCGACTGAATATTAAAAATCTCCCGATTTCAGTTTAGGGTTAGAACTTTGAAACACATAATTCGGAGTGAAAAATATTTAGAAATGCGTTATGAACAAACTTGATGTCTATATTGACTCGAAATATTGACGCAATTGGAACTCGATTCGAGTTACGGAACTCAAAAACACGTTTTTGGGCGAATCCGAGCAAATTTGGGCTCGATAGTAGCTCAAAAAATTTACGTCACAAAAAATTAAGAAAATTTACCACAAAATAGGAATTCACAAAAAAAGACTAATACTCAACTACAGTTTAACCTAAATTAGTACCGATTAATTTCTAAAATTAATCGTTGGTAAAATAAATAATTAATAAAATATACACAAAAAATTCACAGTATTACAAAGGTATCTTATGAACCATCAAAGTTCTCATGGAAGACCTTAGGTATGAACCCTTAATTAATGGATCAACTAACATCAAATTCCCCCTATAGAAATCTCTTTATTTTGAACACTTTCTTCAAACAATAAAATCTTGATGTCAATTTTTTTTACCTTTTAGAAATCATATATTTAGAGCAAAGAACTACATAGTTATTGTCCTAATAAAAAAATTCAATAGCCTTTTAATGTTACTAACCACATGTAATCCAATGACAAAATTTTGCAATCATATCCTATGTTTGGATGTCTCAAAACAAGTCATTAACCCTGCAACCATAGTCGTAGGAGTTGTGAGTATCTTTGTTCAGACTTTCAAAATATAAATGTGAAGCATTTACTGTCTTGACATCCAATAAAATCAGAGTAAGTATACCTAGTGTTTTCTAAACTATAAAACTTTCGATAAGTGAGCATGTACCCCTTTAGTATTGTCAAATAATGCATAACATGATTGATTATTATTAAAATAATACACCCTATGATTACTTAAATATTTGCCCAAAAACAATGATTCGGGTAATCGCGAACGAAGATAAGAAGGTCACTATGGCAAGATTTTTCAAAGGCTTGAACAATGACACATGAGATATTGAGTTTCAAGAGTTCTTGGAGATGAAGGATCTACTCCACAAGGCCACATGTGTTGATATACAACTCAAGTGAAAGAGCTCCATGAATATAGGTTCTTCCGACTTCAACCCAACAAGCTAGAAGGATAATCCAAAGAAGGAGGGAAATATGCCCTCAAGCTCTAATACATCCCACACGGAAAATCCTAATTGAAAAGGAGTGACTCATCACCTAAAAATGATGCAAGTGCGTAAAAATTCTTCAAATGTTAAGGTAGAAGCCACTATGCTTCTGAGTGCTCAACTAAGAGAATCATTATTCTCAAGGATAATGGAGAGTACACCATTGAGTCGAAAAATTGTGAGTGGGAAAGGATTGAGAGTGAGGAAAATGTTAATCCAATGAGGGAGATTTATTTATTATTAGAATACTTTTAGGAAGTTAAGTGCAAATGTTAAGATAGAACACAAAGATAAATAATTTCCCATACTACATCTTTATTGGATAGGAACATTTGTACTTTAATCACACGTTTTCATTTGGATCACATGACCTTTTAAGCTTTTCCTCTTCCTTGCCCCAAAGACACTTAGTGGACAAGCCATTTAAGGCTTCTTAAAACTTGCATTTCCATTTATGGGGGTTGCCATCTTATCTATGTAGCTGAACTTTATATTTACCTCGATTTTTTTTGAAAAAAATAACTTGAATATTTTGCTTGAACATATTGTTTAGTGCATTTGACTATTAGTTTATCAATCATCCTTGATTTTAGCACCATTAGATATTCATCATTCAATTTATTTCCTTGAGCTAGTTCATCCTCAACATTACTATTTACGTTTCTGCACCAATAATTGTGTTATCACTCTACAACTCATACACATCATATTCAATAAGTTCCCCATGAATGGTAGAATGGTAGTGTCAATGATCCTCCAAAAGAGATTTCCATCAAATAAAAAATAAAACAAACAAAATATAATCGGGATTAAGGGGATAGCAAGCGCCACACTAAGTGGCGATAAGCCTTTAGTATGCCACAAGAACGATGACATTCTTCATAAGTTCAAGGAGTGATTTAAGGAAGAAGCTAGTAGAACAAAATCTTTTCAAAAAGGACAAACTCAATTTTCATATATGAGATCAAGTTTGATTACAATGGAGATGAGGGCTCGTATTTAAAGGCATTTTGTGGCCTTTACATTGTTGTAACTATCAGAATCCTTGAGGATTTACCATAATAGAATATTTCTATATAAAAAATTAAATGTGATAAATGAAGAAGACTAGCTGTCTGATCTGGTATTTATTGTATGGGAATCATTCACCATTAAACATATAAATTAACTGATGACCAAAATACTCGACCCATGAGTACTTATCAAAATACCCACAACGGGTATCGCAAAAATATCTTATAATTAAGAATGTGTATCATAATACCCGCATATATATTTTAATTAAATATTTTATACTTTATTATTTTTTTAACATTATTTTATCTATTTTATTATTATTTCATAATAAATTTTAGTGATTAGACTATAATCATAAAATTATCAAAAATATCACATTACTCAAGTAATAATTATTTTTATATATTGATTATTATAAAAATATAATTAAAATTGAAAACTCATTAGATATCCGTAAACACCCGTTACCCGCACGGGTACCCATAAATAGTTTGGGTATGGATACATGTATACATTACTCCTTCCCCAGGCCTTGTTGCCATCCCTTAAATTAACCGTATGGCAAGTTTAGGGATTTCTTTTACCATATTTGTATTCTATTTAAGTGAAAATGCTCTTCTAATAAAAATACCAGAAACAATTTGTCTAACATGGTATCAACGCCCCAAAATCCTTAAGAACCTGTGTAATCTTGTGGCCTGCATTGCCACAATTTTCTTTCTCTCATCATGTTCTTTTTTCTAGGCCTGCATTGCCAATTTTTTAACAACAAAAATTCCTGAAATCCAAAACATGCCTGATGCACAAAAAGCTTTGTCCTAGTCCAAATATTTGGCTACTGTTGAATTGCAGAACATTCAACCCGACTTGCGTCTCAATGGAAAAACCATCCTAAAATTGTCCCATATTATCCATACCTTTCTAAAAGGGAAGGGAAAATTGAGTCATCCCATTGACAAAGCCCCAAAATCGTCAAATCTAATGTTTGCATAATGGGACGAGGCTGACGTTGTTGTAATGTCTTGGTTATGGAACTCCATGACACCTGAAGTGAGTCATGACTGCATATTGATGAAGACAAACAAGGAAGTATTGTACAACTGTAAATAAAACTATTCTAAAGTTGGTGATAATATCATAGTTGCTGGAGAAGGAGATATTATCATAGACCATAATCTAATCCTGAAAAATGTCTTGCACGTGCCAAAATCGTATGCAAATTTGATTTCTGATCACAAACTTGCAAATGATTTGCATTGCTCAATAACATTTTCTCCTACAATATGTAAATTTCAAGATCGGGGATAGGGGAAAATGATTGGACTTGCTAGAGAGGGGAATGGACTCTACTTCCTAGAAGAAACTAACGGGATGTGCAGCACTAAGAGTCCAACTCCTATGTCAATGTTATCAGAATTATCTCTATCCAATAAAAAAAATTGGTTGTATCACCTTTTTTTTTGGTCACCCTACATTTAGTATCCCAAAGATTATGTTCCCTAGCTTATTTCAAAAACTTGATATCAGATTGTTTCATTTGTTACTTCATTTAGTACCCTTAATACATAGTGATGTATGGGGACCTTCTAATTTTCCAAGCATATCTAGGGCAAGATGGTTGCTCATATTCATTGATCATTGTACTCGAGTATCATGGGTGTTTCTCTAGAAACAAAAAAAGGAGGTTAGCTAAGTCATCAAACATTGTGTCCAAATGATAAAAAATTAGTTTGAGTCAAACATTAAAATAATTCGTTCAACTAATGCCAAAGATTATTTCAACCAGAAATTACCCTCCTTCTTCAATGATGAAGAAATCATTCATGAGTCCTCTTGTGTTAACACCCCACAAAAAAATGGCCTGGTTGAATGAAAAAATGGGCATCTTGTAATTGTTACCCACACATCTTTACTCAAAAAAAATGTTCCTAAACAGTTTGGGGAGATGTTATCCTTACCTCTACCTATTTAATCAACTGAGTACCCTAAAAACATTGAACAATAACAACCTTGTTCAACTTCTCTCTAATTTTTTTCCCGACTTCAAAACAGCATATCCCTTGTCCCTCAGAACTCTAGGTGTGTGTCATTTGTCCATGTTCTTCCCAATCCTCATGGGAAATTTGATTCATGGGCTATATTAAGTGCATCTTTATTGGTTACTCATATACCAAAAAAGGATACAAGTGTTATGACTCTCCAACAAAATGGGTCTTTGTGTCATTTGATGCCACCTTTGATCAAAAATCCCCATTCTTCCAACCTTATCTTCAGTGGGAGAGCTCACATATAGAAGATAAGGATTATCCTTTCCTATTGGATAAATTGTTTATGTAAAGTCTATCCTTCCCTTAATCAAACTTGATTCAAACCCTACCTATTTTTATCCTTGAGGCAACTCTTGTTCATATACCAGCTGCTGCAAGCACACAAACAATTTGAAATCACACTCTTGGTGTTACTCGTCCATTACAAATATACTCTATAAGGACAAATGTCATTATTCAATCTCCACCTGTCCCGAATTTTGAACCAGTATCTGAAATACCAAAAACTAATAGTGTTGGACCAGGAGAACTAAATATATCCATTGAAGATGGGGCCATTGAAGATGGAGATCTTCCAATTGCAAATAGGAAAGGGGTTAGAACGTGTACTAAAAATAAAAGGTACCCATTATCTAGTTTTGTGTCATACGATAAATTATCTAGCAACCTCCTCACTCACCTACACACTATTACAATCCCAAAAACTGTTGATGAAGCATTGCGCAACAAGGATTGGATAGATGCTAAGAAGGAGGAGATGATTGCACTAGAAAAGTACAATACTTGGGAGTTGGTTACCTAAGGGGAAAAAGCTTGTTGGATGTAAGTGGGTCTTCATAGTTAAATTTAAAGTTGGCGGGACACTAGAAAAATAAGGATGGGGATCACCTGTCCCCAAATGGTGTCCCCAATCCTGTCCCACACCATTCATGTTTAAACACATGCATTTAATATTTTATTTTTATAAAATAAAATTAAAATAAAGTGTTATTTTTATATGTTGGCAAAGAGTGATTGGATTGAGACACAAGGACAGGAATTTCAAGGGACAGAGGATCCAGTTTCGAAAAATAAAGGCAAGGTTAGTAGCTAAGGGTATACTCAAACATATAGATTTGATTATCCTAAAACCTTTTCACCTGTTGTCAAAATGAATACTATTAGAATATTGTTATCTCTAGTAGCTAACTATGGGTGGAGTTTAGTGCAATTTGATGTTCAAAATGCATTTTACAATGTAATCTTGAAGAGGAAATATACATGGAGGTTCGCCCTGAGTTTGAGTTTGAGTTTGTTAAAGGTAAAGTATGTAAGCTTAAAAATGCCTTTTATGGACTAAAACATTCACCTATGACGTGGTTTGGTAGGTTTACAAAAGTTATGAAGAATATGGGATACAAGCAAGGTCAAGGTGATCAAACTTTATTTATTAAATACTCATCCTCAGGTGGAGCTACTGCACTTATTATATATATGTAAATGATATAGTTGTTACAGGAAATGATCCAAAGGGAAATGAGACCTTAAGAAAGTGCTTGCTGCAAAAATTTAAGATCAAAGAGCTAGAAAAGGTTAAATACATTCTAAGCATTGAAGTTACTCATTCTAATCATGGAATATTCATCTCTCAACAGAAATATATGTTGGACCTATCGGCAAAAATTGGGATGCTTAGTTGTAAACCTATGGAGATACATATTGAACAAAATCACAAGCTGAGTGAAGCAACATGAGGTGTTGTTGTTAACAGAGAATCATATCAGAAATTAGTGGGAAAATTAATCTACTTGTCTCACACAAGACCTGATATAACCTATGTAGTAGGGGTGGTAAGTCAATTTATACATAATCCTGAAGAAACACATCTTCGAGCTGTTTATCGCATCCTACAGTACTTGAAAGGAACTCCTGGAAAATGAGTTTTGTTTACGAGAGGAGAGGACACGCCATTGGAAGAATACTCAGATGCTGACTATGCTAGATCTATATATACAAGGTCAAGTGCAGAGGTAAAATATATAGCAATGGCCTTACGTATATGTGAACTACTATAGGTAAAGATAATTCTAGAAGATCTGAAGATTGAGTTGAAAAATCAATGAGATTGTATTGTGACAATAAGTCAGCAATAAACATTGCACATAATCCAGTTGATAGGACCAAGCACAGTGAAGTAAAAAGACATCTCATAAAGGAGAAGTTGGATGATGGGACGATTTGTACGGCCTTTGTATCTTCTAAAAATCAACTTGCAGATGCACTAACAAATTGATTAAGTGGTACTACATTTCAGTCTATTATCAGCAAATTGGGAATGGACGATATCCACTCACCAACTTGAGAGGGAGTGTTAGAATCCTTAAGGATCGACCATAACATAATATTTTTTTGTATATACAGAATTAAATGCTATAAATGAGAAAGGCTAGTTGTCTGATTTTGTATTTATTGTATAGGAAGTTTTAACCCTTAAACATAAGAATTAACCACGTGTGCAATAGTATGGGGATTTCTTTTACAAGATTTGTATTCTATTTAAGAGCAATTGCTCTTCTAATAAAAATATCAGAAACGGGTTCCCTGACAATAACCAAACTAAATTAAAAGGATTCCATTAGGATAGTAATCTTCAATGATGAAAACCTTTTGGATGATAGGTTTGATGACAAATTCACGCAACACATGTAGGTAGCCTAAAATCCTTTGAAAATCTCCACAGTCACTTAATAATGAAGAATAATCACCACCTTGATGGTGAAAATTGATAACAACCACGAATATGATAGTATTTCACGATGATGGAGTTTTTGCTCTTAATAGTGGAAGTGGAAGTTTGAAATTGATTGTCATCCAAAAATTTCTTCCTAAATATTTTTAGGTCTCTCAAGACAACTTGTGATCAAAAAACAAGCCAAATGTGATGTCCCCTTTTGGACACACCAAAAACTACATCAATCTTCCCTAATGTGAGTCAACTGATATGCAACAAAGGCATCCCATATTCACAACACTAAAACTCTTTAAGACAACTCAAAACAAGGGAAATATAGGAGGTCTATAAGTGGGAGCCAAATGTAGTCAATCAAGATTATTATATGACTCAAACATCTTTAAAACAATTTACTTTGGCTGGGTTTCGGGATAACCCATTATTCTTCAAGTGTGCCTCTATCCTTAGGTCGGTGCTTGTCCTAAAATTGTAGTGTAACTGTTTGAGATCCACATCATCTCCTTTCATTAAATATGTATTCAATAACATTTTTAGAAATAGAAGGCATCTTGAGGCTAGAATAAAGGGAGTTCCGAGTCATCATAGTGGACATAGATCCTCTGATCTTGTCATCTTTGAGAAGGAGCTCCAACATGAGTATTGCCAGATTCTTGATCAGGATAAATTACTTTGGTTCCAGATAGAATTGGTTAAATTTGGTGAGAGTAACATTATATTTTTTCACACTCAGAAAATGATAAGGAGACATCACAATAAAAATAAGTGGCTTATCTATTATGAAATTTTGGACAAATGAGCCTTTTCTTTTTTTAAGAAGCTTTTCAGGTCTAATGATCCCTGTCAACCAAATTCTCTTGTTCCTCAAACTATTCCGAAAATTGGTAATAACTTGCGTGAGGTTCTTACTGATGATGGGTTCTATCCTAAAATACTAGAGAATTATTATGGGTTAAAGATTCTCAAAGTCAACAAATTGAATCTGGTTTATAAGGAAACAAATCAAGGAAATCATATGAGGTCAACAAGTCCTATCCTTTAGACTATTTCAATCTCAAATCATGGAGAGTATCTCATGACCATTATGGAATTTAATTGCTTTAATTCATTCCTTATATGTAGGTTTCTCTATTTAAGAATCATAATCCTTTTGTATCATTTTTATTCATGTTTACAATCAAGTGTAATAAAAAAAATCTACAACATTTCAATTCTTCTTTATGGTATCTAGAGCCTTTGTGAACACCCCCAATGCTGCTACTATGACTTCTATGTCTCTCAATGTTGGCAATTTCATCACACTCAAACTGAATGCAACAAACTATCCATTATGGCGTGAGCAAGCTTTGGCTCTTGCAGAGAGTCAAGATCTAGTTGATCACCTAAGCAATGAAGATCTTGTTTTTGACCAATATACAACACAAAATTCAGACAATACCATAGACATAGAAAATTTCATTCCAAACTTAATTGATGCTTACATTACATGGCGCAAGGCATATTGCCTCCAACGAGGATGGATAATAGAAACATTCTCTGAAGAAGCTCTCGGTCTTGTTGTTGATCTAGACACTGCTCGTGATGGACAAGAACGTGAGTTCACAATATGCCAACTAATCACTTACCTTCGTAAGGAAGACAACCAAAGTGTTATCGAACACGTTCGAACCTCTAAGGGCCTATGTGATAGTTTAAATGCTATTGGGAAACCAATCCTAGAAAAAGAAAATGTATTATATCTTCTTACTAGTCTTGGCCCTTAGTATGAAACATTCACGACAACTATGTTGAAGCTACCACAACCATCATATGTTGAATTGGTTTCACAACTCCAAAGTCTTGACCAACGGTGGAGTTGGTTCTCTGATCGTGCTAACATACCAACATCATTCACTCCCCACATGGAATTTTATGGCCAACAACATCGACCATACCAATCAAACTCATGAAATCATGGGAATTCTCGCAGTTTCACATCTATTGGAAGAGGATTTCAGGCCCAACAACCAAAATCGAGCGCAACCACTCAAACCAAACGCCCTCCACCACTAGGAGAGCGTCAAATGACATCTGCAGAACGAGATCTCTATCATGATGAAAAATGTCAATATTGTGATGTAATAGGTCATATAGCAAAAATTTGTTAGTGAGTACCTAAGAAACCTACTCAATCGGATGATCTACCACAAGAACTTGCAGCCTTTACCTTGGACAATACCATTGCAGAAATAAAATGGAATTCAGACATAGGAGCATCCACCCATATGACAAGTCAGGTATGCTAAACAATATTCATAAATATATGGGTTCAAATTTGGTTCTTACTGGTGATGGTTCTGTTTTATCAATTGTTGGTATTAGTAACTCTTGTATTAATCAAAGAGATATCACATTACCTCTCCGTGATGTTCTCATAGTTCCAAATTTATCAAAGAATTTACTTTCCATAAGTCAATTAACAAAATTGTTTCATGTTAATTGTGAATTTTCTAATGTTGATTTTTGTATTAAGGAACGGGAAACAGGCTATCCAATGATCACAGGGAGACGCAAGGGTGATTTATATGTTCTCTCCACTTCACCAGAATTGCATTTCTCCCATCGCTTCAAATTTGGCTCAGCAAATTTTTGGCATCAACGATTATGACATCCTCAAATGTTGGCTTTACGAGTTCTTAAGAATAAAGGGCTAATTGACATAGTTGGAAATGTAAAATATGTGCATCTTTGTGATAGTTTCCAATTAGGAAAGCTTAGTAAATTATCTTTCTCTATTTCTAAACATTCTAGTGTTGGCATCTTTGAAAAAAGACATTGTGATTTATGAGGACTTGTTCCTATTTTATCTATTGGACATTTCAAATATTATGTTTGTTTGGTTGATGATTTTTCTAAATACACATGGATTATTCCTTTGAAAGATAAATATGTTTTATTTGATACATACTTAGCATTTGAAATGTATGTTAGTCGACAATTCAGTAAACAAATCAAGGTTTTTCATTCTAATGGAGTAGGTGAAATCATAAACTCCAAATTGTTATCTCATTTTCGCTTAACAGGTTTTATTTATCAAGTATCCTGCCCATATACGCCCGAACAAACATGTATGGTTAAAAGGCGTCATAGAATAATCCTTGAGCTAGGTATGACTATGATATTACAGAATAGTGCCCCTTATTTTTATGGGTTGAAGCTTTCCAAACAGTTGTTTATCTTCTTAATAGATTAGCATCTTCTACCCTTAATTTTGCAACATCATATGGCACACATCCTGATTATTCCTCACTTCGTGTCTTTCGCTCTAAATGTTTCCCTTACACTTAGGATACATGATGCCATAATTTTGATGCAAAACTACTCTTTGCATCTTTGTAGGATATAGTTAGAGATGGCAAAATGGGCATTGTCCGCGGGCGCACCCGCATAGCCCGCATTTTTGTATGGGCAGGGCATACAAATTTTGCCCACTAAGTTTGTGAGCATTTCCGTTGGGCATGCGGGCGGCCCATACACATAATTTAAAGAAAAAGTAAGAAAATTTTAAATAAGTTATGATGTAATATGACTTTTAATCCCTAAAAAAAATTGTAATCTAATGTAATTTGTTAAACTTCATATAAAATATCAAAAATTTTGTTAATTTTTTATCTACAACTACTTTATTTAATTTCATTTCATTTATTATGTGAATTTTTTTATTATTTTAATTATTCAACAATGTCCGCGAGCCGCTCGCAAGCTCCTAAGCCCGTTTTAAAATGGGCAGGGCATTGAATTTTGTCCGTTAACTAATACGGGCATGCCCACGCCCGCTTAAATTTTTGCAGGCATTTGCGGGTGCTGGCAAAACTGGTCGGGCGGCCCGTTTTGCCATCTCTAGATATAGTGATACTTACAAAGGATATAAGTTTTTTCATCATTCTACCAAGAAGTTTCTCGTGGCTCCCTAACATTGCCTCCAAGTCTTATGCAGATAAAATAACAACTTCTCCTCCACCATCCACCAATCCTATGCCAACAAATTATATGCACACTCTTGTTTTACAACTTGTTGTTTCTTCCACTTCTACTTTCGGAGACCACCCGACTTACATGTCTAAGTCTCGTCATCAATTAGAAGAACCCTACTAGCCAGAAATTGAGATCATAGATCAATCTCCATCTCCGCAAGGTGCACTTGAGCTTGACTCGTCTATATCAGTATCACAAAATGAGCTTCTTACTTCTACAACGGGTTCACCTTCTCTAGAACAATTCCAACCTCAAATGGTTACTTGATCACAATGAGGGATTATAAAACCCAATCCAAAGTATGCCTTAATCTCCACGTCCTCTAACACAATTCCTCGTGAACCACATAATATTCGTTCAGCTCTTACTCGTCCTGGTTGGAAGGCAGCTATGAAAGAAGAACTTAATACTCTACATAGAAATCATACTTAGGAACTTGTCCCTCGTACCTCTAATATGCATGTCATTGGTCCAAATTGAGTCTTCAAGTCAAAACTCCAACCAGATGGGTCACTTGATCGTCTCAAAGCTTGACTTGTTCTAAAGGGTTACCACCAAGTTGATGGGGTAGACTACATTAAAAATTCTCTCCTCATCAAACTTGGAACAATTCACATGATCATCACTATAGCACTTATTCTTAAATGGCCTATTGGACTAACGTTATTAAACTCGGACTGGTCAATGATTCAGTGAGGGCATTGAGTCAATGGTTAGATTGGTTGACTCTATTTACATTAAAAATTCTAAAAAATTCATAATATTAGTTAACATCGTAACATTATTTAATAACTCTATATTTCAAATTTAAAAATATTATCATACCTAATTAAATTATCAACAAAGAATATTTTACTACTATAAAATGTCACAAACAAGTTGGAAATGCCGTCAAACAACATATGTATTATGCTTTAATTGCAATAAAAATGCACATAGGTTTAAAATTTAATTAAACAATGAAAATTTTGCTATAATATAAGTTAATGACAAATATAATTACAAATAAGTTAAAAGTTTTTTTCATCTTAAAACAACTTTATTTTGATTGGTTTTAGAACAAATATTTTTTTTATTGAGTCGGGCGGTCCAATCAGTTCGACCATCTGAGTTGCAGATTTTAGGCTTAAATCGATCGATTCGAACCAACTCAATCCGATTTTAATGTAAAACCGGTTAGGCTTAAATCGATCCATTCGTACTTGGTTTGACTGATTTAGTGTTTTCCTTGTTAAATATGGTTTCTTTTGTAGTTTGGTAGATCATTCTTTATTTATTTTACACTCTAACATAGACTCATTTATTCTTCTTCTTTATGTCGATGATATTCTCCTTATATGATCCTCTACATATTTGGTTTCACACTTCATACAACTTTTCATAACTTAATTTTCCATGAAGGACTTAGGCACACTTTATCACTTCCTTGGTGTTGAAATCTCTCCAACAAGTGATGGCCTCCACTTGTCTCAATTGCATTATGCCTTTACTATCCTTGAACGAGCAAGCATGGTTGATTGTAAACCAATGAGTACTCCTCTTGAAACCAAAACCAAAACCACTTCTAATAACACCCTTATAGAAGACCCAAGTTATTTTCGTGGTCTTGTTGGAGCTCTATAATACCTCACTTTCATTGCCCTGATCTTTCATATAGTGTTAATTATGTGTCTCTATTTATGCATGCTCCTAATGTTTTACATTTAAAAATGGTTCAACATATTTTAAGATATGTCAAAGGAAGGGAGTCATAAGGTGGTCTGATGGTAAAGAGGACGGTCACAAGGAATGGAGTGCGGGAGGTTGTGGGTTCGAGTCCCACCATCAACAAAAAATGGGAGTTACAAGGGTAGTTTGATGCTAGGGCGTAAGAGTTTGAGGGTGGAGTCTCACCTACAACAAAAAACCATCCATTCTGGTTTCTAGATCGGCTAATTGTTCTCGGATAGCACCCGCTCCACTAGAAATTTCTCGATTTCTAAATATATTGAAACCTTGGGTAGTAAAAAAAAGCGGGATGTTGTATTTCCAGGATTGAATTTTATATTCAAATGAACCTCGTAATCGTAAGAAATGGTATGGCGTAGGAGGTTGAGGGTGGAGTCTCACCCACAACAAATACTAACATATTAACAACTAACATAGTAACATTTGCCGATAAAAAAAATGATATGTCAAAGGAACTATTAATTTAGGTCTCTTCTTTAATTCCAATATTGCACTTGATCTTTATACCTTCTCATGCTCAAGCACTGAAGCAGAATATCATGCAATGGCCAACATCGCAGCTGAACTTACACGGCTGAAATTCCTCTTCAATGATCTCTATATTTCACTTACTTCCCCTCCAATTCTCTACCATGACAACCTAATTGCTCTTCATATGATTATTGACCATGTGTTTCATGCTTGTAGAAAACATATTGAGTTATACTACCATTTTGGGCGTGAACAGGTTACACTTGGATTGATTGTCACTCAATATATTTCCACCACTGGCCAAGTTGCAGATATCTTTACTAAACCTCTCCCAAAACTGCCTTCAACCACTTTCGTACCAAACTATGCCTTCAACCCAGGCTTAGTTATGAAAGTTCTTCTGATTCGTATAAAGCCTTTTATGGATGAGATCATGTGCCATCTTCAAAGTTATTTAAATCTAGGAAGATGATATGTGGAGAATGATATCAGTGACTTTAACATGTTCACACATTTGATATGGGCTCATTTTACTGCTATGAATCAAATTCATAAATAATTGGTTATCTGAATACTAGATATTTGTTTGTTTCAAATAAAGAACGATGTCAAACTAGTTAATTTTTTTACATGTCGCCGTAGAACCATATTGTGGTATTCTAAAAACAAACCTTTTTTAAGCAAAAGAATGTATTAAAGGAGTATAAGGGATATTTATTCAAATATAAGAAAAAACAATTATAACCTATTCTGACTACTAGACAAATGGTCTATATGCACCATTGTATAAAAACAACAAATTCAGTCCAAACTACATGTGCGTGTAATATCTGATTTGAATTAAGTCCACTAATTGAACATTATTGACATTCTTTTTTTTTTGGAATATTGTCTCTTTCGTATAATATAAATAGAACACATAGAAATGGACCATAACATTTTCCAAAAATTTCTCCTCAATCTATTTTTACACCTTAGAATCATGAAGCTAGAGAAAATTGTTTAGAGCACCCATAATGATGAAAAACTAAGTTCATAGCCAAATAAGAACGTTATTATTCCAATTTCATCATTAGAGAAGAACCATTCTTGTGTTTATTTCACAACCGTGAACAAAATAGGCACAATTCTTATAGTTGAGATAGCATTAAAAAATGAAAAAAAATTGAAAAAAAATTGTTAGAAGAGAGAGAAGAAATCAATATTAAATAAAATAAAGTAAAAGGGAAGAAGAAGGTAAATGTGAGGTCCATTTATGAACGGAAATAGAGTTACACTATTGAAGATGATTTTGACTTAAGTTGTTGAAATATGTAAACAAATATAAAACAATTAATGGAACCCATTTAAGAACGAAAAATGGGTTGTACCATTGTAGATGCTCTGAGCCGAAGATGCATTAAAATCTGATGCCAAAAGTAAAAAAAATTCCAAACATTTGATGTAAATATACATGTGAAAAACGGGTGGTCTATCGATTCACATTGATCTTCACACAAAACACACTTCAAATCCTCTTTCCTATGAATAATTATGCAACTCGTTCTTTTTTTTGGCTAATCTACCCTTTAGCTATAATTTATCCAATGCAAGTTACCTACTATAGTCGGCATCTCTTTAAATCATGCAGAGATAATAGCTATTAATGAGGCAAGTCGAAAATATGTTTGATTGAGATGGATATATCAATATATTCAGGGAAAATGTTGTATATCCTCAAAGAAAGAAATACGAACAATATTGTATGAGTACAATGCAGCATGCATGGCACAATTTAAGGACAAATAGATCAAAACGAGAGAGAACCAAACACATTACACAAAAAAATCATTTACACGCATGACCTCAAAGAATGGTGAGATTGACATTCAACAAATTTGCAACGCAGTGTTACTATTAGAATGTGTTGTCTCCAAGATATTTAGTGAATATAGGGAGTTTAGTATTTTGTATGACGAAGAATAATACTATATACTCTAATTTTTTTCACTAAATTTGTGTCACACATGGTTATGGTGGCAAATTTTTAACAAAACATATTCTTTAGAGTAAATGTTTAGTTTGATACCTACAAATTTTCACTTGAACCAATTTAATTCCCAAGATATAAAAATTTAAAGTAGTACTCAAATGTCGCAAATATGAATCAAAATAATACATATAAGAGATCATAGAAATGATTAATTTAACTTACATTTGATATTTTTTTAGAACCACTTTGAGATTTTCAATTTTCCAAAAAGAACCAAATTAGTCCTTACAAATATTTTGAAGAAACAAAACAGTTCTTTACTCAATTCTTTATCTAATAAACACCGAGGGAAGGGACCCTTTTGTTTAGTTTCTATGAGCAAAGTTCTTCAATGGCAAGTTTTTTCCCTTAAGTGACGTAGGAAAGAGCTTCAGCTGCTGAAGAGGTGCAACTATTGGAAATGTTTTAATATTTTTAAACTAATAAATAATAGCTTTATTACTACCATACACAGTTTTTAAAGTTAAATTGAGATGCCCATACGCGCTTTCTTATATTCTAGAAGTTATTTAACATATACGATAAAAAAATTGAAATTTTGACATTTTATGTAAAACAATATATTTTAATATTAACTTAATTGATAATTGTTAGTTGTTATGAAATTGTTAGTTTTGACCATTATAAGAAACAATTTAGATGAGGGTAGTTTTCAAAAACACTGTAAGAACTAAAAAAAGTGAGAGTCTGCACAGACATGAACATATTAAGTTTATGTTCCCTGTCGCGGTAGTACTTTCACTGTTTAATTAATTTCACATAAAAATTTGGTGCGACAGAGAAACAAGCTAATAAGCCATTATAAAGATATATTCTACTTTAATCATGCTTATGAGCATCGGCCAACATATCACAAATTCATTAGGTGAAAATGCAAAAATTATATAATAATACCTCAGCCTTGACATGCGACCTCTATCACTTATGAATTTACAAAACGTACCACCCTTCAAACTTAGATACTCTCTACTGTATTTTATTACCCTCAAATGGAACCTCCGTGACTCAAACTCGTGACTACCACTAAGCTATTGACTATAAGTCTAAGGTCAGGCGTTATTTAAGCTTTTGAAGGTTGGCACACTCAGTAAATTCATTGACTCATAGAGGTCGCATGTCAAGACTAGGATGTTATATACTATAGTCATATACATTGGAATGTTTCTTTTATGCAGACTAGAGCAGATAAAGATACACAATTAACGAGACTAGCTGATTTCGACTAACCTACTAGCCAGGAGCAGTGGAAAACCTTGTCCTACACAATGCAGAGTCACATGGTATGACTATGAGCCGAATATAGGCAACAAAACCTATAAATTGTGGAAAGGTTACTAGGATTCTTAAATGCAACGAGAAGAGGCAATATTCAAGTTCCACATGCATATGGATACATCTAAACCCACCTTGTACGACAAGGAATAGTACAATAACACCACCCAACCCTTTATCACATTAGGTGGAGTCGACTACATAGATCAAACGACACAAATTTATTAACATTAAACAAAAATAATTCATCATTTCTTGAAAAATGGAGGTGGATATAGTATTTACTCTCCAGGAAGGGGGAGGGGGTTGTAAAGCAAGGGGAAGTTTGTACTCAAACTTGAGGGGGGAAATCCTTAAAATAAGGCACATGGTCAACCACTTGACAGAAAACATAAAATTAGATAGAAGATACAGTAACAGTGTATAGAGAGTTCAAACTTCAAATCTCAAAAACTAAATCGCATTTTACCAATTGTAAATTAAGGTCCAAACAAATTCAAGCCACTGATGTTTTCTTCTCTGCCTCAAGTCGCTGCAACTGAGCTAGTCTTTCTGCCCACTCTCTTTCCCTTGCAACTGCAGCCATTTTACGCTCTACCCTCTGAATGTTTTTCTTCCGTTTAGCCTCTTGCATCTGAGCAGTCCTTTTCTTCTTTTCCGACTGAAAATGCAAGAGTTCAATGAACGTAATTTAACTTAGGTGGAAAACTTTTATCAACATAGTATCAGATATAAGCTTATCGGCTTGATATAAAACCCATTATGTCCAAATTTCAAGAGGAAGATTTTGGACAAATACCTAAGAAAAATTTCTAGTTTACAAAATTAGAAATCAATGTAAACATAACACAGATACTTGGTCAAATTTTGGGGAAAACGCTTCAGCTTATCTTAGACATAGCTAAAGTAACAAACTCCATTTAGCCACAACAAACTGTGAAGCTGCAAAATAAACCATCTTACTTTGATTGATAGGATAGTCAATTGTATCCACACAATGCCATTGTATTCCACAGTTATGTTAAAATCCAGAACCAAATAATGATCTAAAGTAATACCTTTAAACATAGATACAGGTCAGCTCCCTTGGTTATAAAATTTGAATTCCTAAGCTGTGCTTATTTTATGGCTTCAATCATGAAAATTGCATACTTTTGACATTCAGTACAAAATAAATAATGTTTCACCGTATTAAAATAGCTGTATTTAACATTTGCACCAACTAATCTAGTAAAATAGAATTCATTGTATTTTTCAAAAAAAATGTTTAACTAGGTCACAGAAGTACAACATTACTACACTGCATGCAATTCTCAAACAAAGCAAAAGTCTACTAACAAAGTAATCAGTCAAAGAATATAAAACGAGGCAAATGCTTTCAAGGGAAAGAGTTGGAAATTTTGTGGAGGGGATTATTGTTTTCATTTTTGCTATAAAGTTCTAGAAGTGAGAATATAAGCAACGGGTTAGATGCAAAATTCATGTTGGTTAACTCAACCAGAGAGCACTTAGATAGCAGAAGTTAGTTCAAGCTAAAAGTTATATTACTAATCCAAAAAGCAAACACACAATAGACAAATGAATAATAATACAATATACAAAATGGTTGAATGGTGTGAGAACACAAGACAAGATGGGGTGTTAGAAGATTTTCCTATTGCTTTAAGACAATAAGAAGGGTCATATTGAGTCCTTACATATTTATATTGGTTTTGGATGTCCTTTTAATGGAGATAAAAATATAACTGTTAGTAGTGTTTTTCAATGGAGATAATAAAAGGATTTAATATGTACGCACTGTCAGTGCAAATCATCACAATTGATTTATTAACCATCATTGACTCTCAAACAAAAGTAATACAAATCAATGGTGGATGATGTGTCGACAGTATAAAAAACTTTATACTGTCAGTGCACAAATTTTAAACTCATAATAAAAATTGGCATATGCCACAAAGTAAATGACGTGGTGGAAAATAAAATTATATATAATTTGAAAGGGAATGACTTAAAAAATCTTAAATTGCTATAGTTAACAAGTAAAAATACCATTATTAGTAGTGTTTTTTAAGGGAGATAAAACTTGGCAGATAGTACAAATCGCAAAGTAAGTGACATGGCGGCAATAAAACAAAAGTGCAATGTTGAAGTGAGAGTGAAACAGTGTTAAATGGAAAGCTATAGTTTAAACAAGCCATACAGAACAAAAGAGACATTAACAGAAGAGGAGCAGCGCAGTCTAAGAGTGTTACTCAAAGCTCCACATAGACAAACAAGAGAGAGATTAGACACACAAACAAAGTAGAGAGGGAGAATGAGGTTAGATTCTCCAAAACAGACGAAACACAATTTAATTCAGGGTTTACAATTTTTGGGCAAAACCCAAAATTGCCCTTAAAACCCCAAGTCTTAATCCAAAGAGTCTACTAGCAATGTCATGTCCACCATTATCACCATGTACACCCACCGCCATGGTGGCCCAAAATCACGAAATGGCAGACGTTGCCAGTTAGCAGGGTTTTCCAAATGGCGAATAGCGTTCTACCCAAAACCGCTACCGCTTTCCACCATGGCCGTCATTTGACAACACTATACGAAGATGATATTGTCCTTGTTGGAGACCCGAGAAGGGAATTAAGTGAGAAGCTAGAAATATAGATAAAAGTTTTAGAAGCACATGTCATATAAGTCGAAGTCAGGTGGAATATATGTAAGTTTAGCATAAACAGACGAACCCTACTATGGAGGTAAAAATGGAGATCATATCATAACACAAGTCACTCGATTTAGGCCTCTTCGGTTAATCATACATCATTGTGAAATTTCAGGAGATGTAAATCATATGATTCAAATAGGGTGGATGAAATGGTAGAGTGCTTCAAGTTTCATATGAGATAGAAAGGCGCAACTCAAACTTATGGAATTTTTTTACTGCACAACTACAATGTTATATGAGAATAATGTTGGATTCTAAATGTTAATAAGAGAATAAACTCAATGTAATAAATGTGAGAATGTTGAATTGGATTAATAGACATACTAGACAAAATAGGATTAGGAATGAATGCATTATGAAGAAAGTTAGAGTAGCTCCTATTGTACAAAAGCTTTAGAATTGCATCTTAGGTGGTTTGAGGCTTTGGGCATGTGTGGAGAAGACAATTAGAAGCTTCAGTAAGGAGAGTAGATCAAAAGGAGGTTAGTCCAATTCCTAGAGGTAGAGGAAGACCAAGAAAAACCTTAAGGAAAACGATTAGGGAAGATTTAGAAATCAATGTTTTGCCAATGGACATGATTTATGATAGATAATTATGGCTTTATTCGATCTATGTAGTCAACCCCAGTTGAAGTAAGGCTTGATTGTCGTGAATAAATTTTCACATTAAATTACACTATAGCCAACACCACTATTCCAACTTCCAAACTCATTCACCTTATTATACTATAAAGATGAAAGATGAAGCAGTAGGGATTATGGTTGCTTCATGGACAAATTTACAAATTTCTAAAATAAACTATGTTTGAAAAAAAACAAATGTTCAATAGTAAACAAGCAAATCTTCTCTAATTAAAAGGTTTTCATCTATGGTGACTCTTATAATGAGACAAATTCAGAATAAAAAAAAGGTTGTCATTGTGTTTTGAAATAAACAGAAAACATAGTCAGTAATACTTATAAACCATCCAAAACTCGATGCATTAAGTGTAAATGTGATTGAGAGAGCGCACCAATATAAAGGCACGACGCTGCCTCATGCGTTTCTTTTCGTTCCTCCTCTTGACACTCCCTTCATTGGGATTATTTGGAAGTATGGGTTCACCCGGCGTATACTGAACCCAAGCATAAGGCCCTAAACCATTTAAAAATAAAAAAATATTTCAACTATATAAGATCAGATTTAAAAATGAAACCATGATAACTGAAAAGGGGATGCACATACCAGGGGGTTTCAAGCTGGCCCTCTTTCGACGGGGTTTATCAGAGGGTCGTCTCTTGGGTAAGCGTGTGTCCGTCAAGCTATGGAACTGATTCCAAATAGGAAGCCATTGTGGCGGTTTGCAGGGAGAGGCCCCACTGAGGAGGAAGCGGAGATCAGGTTTTTGAGATGCAAAAGTGGCACGAAACAGTGGCGTCAAAGGGCTTGTAGAGATTCGTGACGTGAAGGTTCTCACTGATGAGAGTGAGATAGGACGAACAATGTTCCTCAGGGCTCCAAATCCCATTTCTCTGTTTTATGATATCTGGTTCAAACACACACAGATCGAAAGAATAACCTAGACTTGCAACAATACTGAATTGTTTCCATCCATTAATTATTTTTTGAAACAAAACTAATAGTTATACATGGTAAAACGGTCATTGACCGCAGACGCGCCTGTATAGCCTGCATTTTCTTTGCGAACGGTACATACAATTTTTGTCCGTTTGCCCGTTTTTCTTGGTTTGTTTTGCCACCAAGTTTGTGGGCATTTCTGTTGGGCATGCGAGCAGCCCGTAGGCGGCCCATAAATATAATTTAAGAAAAAAATAAGGAAACTTTAAAGAAGTTATGATGTAGTGTGATTTTTATTCTTGGTTTGTTTTGCCACCAAGTTTGTGGGCATTTCTGTTGGGCATGCGAGCGGCCCATGGGTGGCCCGTAAATATAATTTAAGAAAAAAATAAGAAAATTTTAAATAAGTTATGATTTAATGTGATTTTTATTCCCTAAAAAATTGTAAACCAATGTACATATAAAAAAAATGTTAACTTTTTATCTTCAACTACTTTATTTAATTTCATTTCATTTATTATATGATTTTTTTTTAATTATTCAACAATGCCCACGGGGCACCCGCAAGTTTGTTAGCCGTTTTAAAAGGGCAGGGCATTGAATTTTGTCCCGTGCCCGCTTAAATTTTTGCGGGCATTTACAGGTGCGGGCTAAATGGGTCGGGCGACCCGTTTTGCCATCTCTACTAATAGTTCAGATTTATTGGCTAATTCAAATCATATGAACCATTAAATTTTCATTAAATGGATGAGGAATAAGTTGTTTTAACTTATAGTGGATAGACTCCCAAAGAAATGATGAGTAAAATGATCCACTTCTTACATATATGCTTTAAACTAATTCCAATAAATTGGTTCTCATTCACTATAATGAGATTATGGATCTCTACCAGGGGTGTCGAACATATAAAAGAACCATAAGAAACTAGAAGTAAAAGCATGGCATACACAGCACTTAACATTTTATCGAACAGGTAACGTACAGCGCGTTAAAACACTAAACTTGAGAAACAAACAAATTTGACATAACGTAAACATTTTTAAAGACAACTTTCCAAAATACACGATAATAGACAAATGTAAATCGAATACTCATATACAATATGGATATGAATATTCAATAGAAACAATAGAAAGGGTTGTACCGAAAGAAGTGTTTTGTTTAAGTACAAGTAGTATCATACCGAAGGGACGGTTGTTACGTCGTGACTGATGAGAGGTTGAGCGGTTGGAAAGTGGTAGTGAGGGTCGGAGATGGAGCAGTGAACGGCGGGTTTGAGGAAAGTAGGTGGGTAGTGGTGACTGATGCTGGGCTATTTCTGCACTCAGAAAAGATTACTTTGGCCCAAAAAATAAGTGTATGATACTATGATGGGTTGAAAACTAATTATTTAAATAAAAAATTAATTTATCAATTACAACAAGTAATATATTATTGTGGTATAGAAAATATATTTCATAGTTTTAGTATTTTGAAAAAAAATAACTTCTTACCTAAGTCTCTTACTATTTTAAATGTCGGACAAAGTAGTTTCTCTTTCCATGTCTTTAGTAAAGGTTTGACATAATTAACATTTTCATTGACATGTGCCTACACATACAACTTTGCAAAATCAGCATGTCAAAAAAGGATCAAAATATTGTTTTTTATTTCCTTGGTCGTCAACAAAGGCAAGCACAACACATACATACATCACAAAAAGAAAATGCTAGTTACATTGTGATACAAAACCCTAGTGGTGCATTTCTTCATCTTTGCATTTGCTTTCCATCTTCTCATTCACATTCACCTATCCTTACAACAATGGTAAGTACCCTCGTTCCCTCTTCAAATCAACATATCAATCTATCACAAGATCCATCTTCACCTTTCTATGTTCACTTTTCAAAAAACCTTGCTATTGCCTTTGTTTCTCCATTGTTGAATGGAGAAAATTACCACCAATGGACAAGATTAATGATGATGAGTCTAATCTCAAAACAGAAGCTATGATTTATGGATGATTACATATAAGTGTCATAAAAAATGGTCCAAGTTATCCTGTTTGGGAAAGAACCAATGACATTTTCACAAAGCATTCTCTGAATTGATAAAGCTTCTTATAATTCGGATGTGCTAAGGGAAAGATTTTCCCTAGGTAGTTTGTGTAGAATAGTAGAATTATAAGAATCTATATCAAACTTTGGTCAAGGAGAATTGAATATCACCAATTACTTCACTCAATTAAATATCCTATAAGATGAATTGGATAATTTTAGATCTCTCCCTAACTGACCTTGTGATGTTCAATGCACTTTCTATGCATAACTGACCTTGTGATGTTCAATGCACTTTCTATGCATTAGTAAGTGTGAAATGATAAAGTGATAAGTTCCTAAAAAGTTTGACTGATGCATAATTTGTTGTGAAGTCACAAATAATGCTTATTGAACTATTACCTAATATGAGGATAGTGTTTTCTTTGGTGATTGAACAAGAGAGGCAACTATATGATAATGAGATAGAGAATAGGAGGATTCTCATGATGGAATTCAAGCAATGAGAGAGGAGGTCCAAACATCTTTAGTAGAGAACCATTATTTTTTTTTTAAAAAGTAGTCATATAGTGGATATTTGCTATAGATCACATGGATTTCCTACAAATTTCCAATTTACAGAGCGTGAACAAGTTAATTGTGCAATGGTTAATGATTCCAATGGAGAACATGCCCATCTCAATCAGCAAAAAATCCAACACAATAAGGTACAAGAAAGTAGTGCATTTGGTTTAGACAAAGAACAATATCAAGAATTTATGAATCTCCTTCGACAATCTAATACAAATTTAGATCCAAGATTGAGAGAAGGAGGAAGTAGGATCTTATCCACTACCTATGCTATTCAAAATGCAGAAATTGAAGGTAATCTTAATCCCAAATGAAAATATGTCTCATGGATTTTAGATAGTTATGCATGATCATACTAATTCTTCTTTTTCATATTTTCATCATATATAAAATAAAATCTATTAGAGTTAAACTCCCTAAAGTCATTGAATTAATTACACAAATTTCAAGGAACCATCCCCCTTGTACAAACATTAACCATATACAATGTCCTATTTTGCCTAGTTTGTCAAATAAATTATATTTTTTTCCTAAACTTGCCTCTATTTCCTCTTGTGTTATATCCTTTGATATATCTTCTTGCAAAATTTAGGAGAATAATACTTTGAGGATATTGGTGCAACTAGAATCACAAGTGGACTCTATGCACTGAAAACACCCAAGTATACTCATAGGACAAAATTTTCAATTGTTAATTTTGTCAATGTCTCCTCTAACTTATGTCATTATAGACTTGCTCATATATTTCATGCTTGTATTGATGCTATTAGGAAGAATTTTCTATGTGTATTTCAATAAAAGTCATATATGTGATATCTATCATCTAGCCAAACAAAAGAATCTTAGCTTTTTATTTAGTCAATGACACTTTGCATTATGTTTTGATATAATTCATGTTAACAAAAACACATATAGATGTGGTGTTTAGATCTTCTTAAACAAAACTTGGTGATAATAGGCAACATGATATGAAACAGACGAAGGAAACCCTTTACTCTTTTCTATTTTCATATTTGTGTGATTCTTTATTATTATTATGAATACTGATGCCAAGCTAGCTATTATCATATTAATGCCTATGATTTTTGATAATGTCAAAATAGGGAGAAAGGTGTTGTTTTGTTGTTTGAAGTGTTTACAGGTTGTTTTGCTTCTATGAGTATAATACCTACATTCACTTCAATTTTTCACCTTGTTGCTTGGTTGAGGGGGATCAACGCAACTTTGATATTATCTAATCTTTTGCAAATACTTGTTGATCATCATCAAGCTCGTCAAACACTTGTTGATCATCATAAAAAAAAGGGAGATTAAAAGTTCAAAGAGTCAAGACTTGCATATTTGAAGTTGACCTTGGTTTTGATGAAGACAATGGATATATAAGAACGTTTGAAGATCTTGCAACAAACAACAAGCTGAAGACTCAAGGGTGATATCTATAGACTTAGGGCTTTGTAATTTTACTTTACTAGATGTCTTAAGATGATTGCCTTAGATCGAGTCTAGGTTAGGAAAATCTAGGCGCGAGTCTCACAAGAACTTAAAATGAACAAGACTAAAATTGAGAAATAAAATCTAGAAATTATATGATAAGTAAGCTCATGCATCTATATACATATTTTTGTGCATTAAAGGTATAACATACTTGAAAAACATGTATCACATGATCACATGTCATATAGGTAGTTTACCATTCATCAAGAAACTAAAGTTTATACAACATAATCGATTATGTGTTCTATATAATCGATTGAATACTTGTGAGAAATTATTTAATCGATTATGTATAGTGTTAATCAATTATCAGAATTATAGTAGCTAACCAATCATAAACTTATGGTGTGTTAATCGATTAAGTCATTGGTTAATTGAATAATACAAAATAGAAAACCAGTTTTTAACTGCTCGTTAATCGATTAAGACACATTATAATCGATTAATGACATCATCAATGTGTTTTCTATAAAGGCTATAATTCTAGCCCATGTGGCATAACTTGAACATTCATTTTCATACATTACATTAGAGTGAGAAATTGAATTAAGAGAGCTTAGAGAATGATAGCATTCTGAATAGGGCTTAAATATTCATATCATTGCATATATCTCGAAGTTTTTCAATGCATTACATTCTTGCATAGGTTTCTTGATTTCTTTAAGAGTGGAGTTAGGAAAATCTTTTTTTGGAAAAGTGTGAAAACCTTTTTACGAAACCCCTTTGCTTTAATTATCATCTAGATTAGGTTCTTGTGGATTTTCTGCTTAGATTTTAGGATTGAGTTTAACCTTTATATCCAATTACAAAGTACTGAAGACAACTCATCAAAAACAGTAACGAACAAGGAAGTTGATCTCTTGTTGAGTAGTATCACCTCAAAAGAGATCTTGACAATCTTCACAAAGACTATGAGGTCTTGGTTCGAGCGATACTTAGGTTGGGGCCGAATTGCAAAAGGATAGGAGATCCAAGTAGGCATGTTAGGTAGGTCAAACCAAGGTTGTGAAGCTCATATGTGCCAAGAAAGAAGCGACTTAGTCTTGTTCTAATTGGAAGTGTGCGTGTATACAAACACCGATTTCAATAGTGAAGAAAAATCTCTCAAGATTAGAAGGGGAGACCTAGATGTAGTTTGTAGTGGACCATAAATGAATCAGGATAAAAATTCTTTGTGCATAATTTTCTACCCTTTATCTCCTTTACTTTTGATCTTTAAATTCTTGTTAATTGATTAATTCTGAGTTGCCAGTTATAATCTATGTTGTTATCATTCTATAACTTCTATAATCAATTGATTGTATAAAGATTGGTAATCGATAAATTGTTGTGGAAGAAACCTTAAAATCAAGAAGTGTAAGATTTGGGATAATCAATTATCCACAAGCATAATCGATTAAATCCAAGAACTGCTTAATCGATTAATGCAGCAGTTTTGATATCTGCGCAAAATATTGGAAAAGCGGAATAAGTGATCTGCTACACCTATTCACCCCCCTCTAGGTATGTTCTGACCTACTGGTATCCAACAAGGTTTCTTGATGAATAAGTTTCACAAAAATAGTTCTTTCATATTCAATTACATAACGACAATATACTAAACTGGATATACAAATTAAGATTCAATTCAAGCAATTATAAAGAATCAAAACTATTATTCGTAAAAACAGAAAGTAAAAAGTTTAGGGATAGAGAAAAGTGCACCAAAAGATTTTATCTTGGTTCGTTTGTGAGTCCACTTGCAAACTACAACTAGGTCTCCCCATATGACCTTGAGATATTTTTCTTCACTATGAAATTGAATGTATTTTTACAAAACACACTTCCAATTCAATACAAGACTTTCCTTCTTGGATTATGGAGACCCCTGATTGGTTTTCCACTAAACCCTTTATGGATACCTCACCACCTATGGTTTTGGCCTCTCACCAATCCTAACTCACTTCCAAGAACCTTGTAATAGTGAATCTTTCAACCCAACCACAACTAGGATTTAAATCTAATTCTCAAAACACTTGAGAACCTTCAAATCTCTCAACTAAATTGAAAAGTGAAATATGAGTAATAATGCACCTTAACTGTGCTATTATGACTATAAACTCTGACCTAAAACCTAATGACAGAAATTACACAAGAACTCCAAGTTTCTAATATGATTTATGCATGGTTGTCTCAAAATACACTTTCTCAAATATATGAAATTTTCAAATTTTTCTCTTTTGATTCACAAGGAAATAATAGCTCTAATCACATAATATTTCACTCAAAGAGTTCATAGAAAAATATGAAATTATGATAACTTGAATTCTGAACAAATGAGAATAAAAATGATTTTTATATAAAATAGATCTCCGTTGATCTAATTGATTATCAAGACTAGTAATCAATTATCAAAGTGCTAAACACATAATATCTGATGAACATAATCTATTATCAAGACTGATAATCGATTATCGATGTCATACGACCAAATTCATAAGCTACTGGAACTCTGAATAATCAATTATCTTTAGGCATAATTAATTATCATATTTCATAAAGAGACAATGGATTATCATCTTTCTCTGATTGATTATAAGAGCTGAAAGGTTGTTTCTTTGATAGGAAGAATAAACTTCCTACATAATGAATGTATATGCAATGTATGATTTTGAAATATATAAATTTTTGGCACCAAATCATGATTGTGCAATGCATGAACATTACACTATCATGTATGGATGAATGAATGATTAAATGTCTTACTATTAATTAATGTCAAGTTTAGTTCTTGTGAGACCTCCATCCTAGGTTCATCTAACCTAGACTCAAACTAAACAATCAACTTAGGACTTCTATACAATATACAAGAATCCTAACTTTATGATAACCTTGAGTCTTTGCATATTGATTTGTTGACTTCATCTTTAAGCTTTCACATCATCTTTGTGTTGTTCAAGTTATTGTCTTCATCAAAACTAAGTACATTTATCGCACTTGCAATGTTTGACTCCTATTGCAATGTCAGAATCACCCTAGTCGCGATTAGGATTGATTAGTGTTCTTCGCTGCTTATACAAGGGCCTTGAAAAGAAGCAAGAATAAACTAGTACAAAATCGTGAGTATGAGGGGTATTCGAAAGAGGCTAGAGAAGGTCAAACCGTATTGTTTGGCTTAGAATTCAAGTAAGGAGCACTTATAGAAGGGTCAAATTGGAAGCTTGTTTGTAATTGACAATTAAAGTTTCTGGTGAAGAAACAATATCCCAAACCAGACGGGAGAACTGGATACAGTTTACAAGTGGACCCGCAAACAAATGAGGATAAGATTCTTGGCTTATTCTTCTCATTTATTTTACGTCTTTACATTCATCAAACTGTTTCTAGATTAGTTTGATTAATTCATCACTTTCTCATTAATTGATAACTACATGGAACATTCTGTGAAACTTATATGTTTCTGTAAAGAATAAATTTCTGGGATATCCGTTGTGAAATAATTGTTTTCAAGAATATCAAAAACTGCAAGAATAATTGATTAAGATTGTTGTTAGTCAATTATGACATTACTATCTTTAGTCGATTACAATCCTTGATGATCGATTATACTGGGTATTTTTCAAAAACCGTAAAAGTGGTAACTTTATAGCGCAACACCTATTCACCCCCTCTAAGTGTGCTTATTCTCTTATCGTACTCAATAGTTTTAACATCGACTCTTACATTATTATTTAATTTCATTATATATATATATATCAATATTAAAAAATTAACTATTTTTAACTCTAGTATTTACTTATCATATTCTTCTCAATCATATTTTTTTATTTTGTTGGTGGTTTTCTCCCCCTAACAATGTTGGTTAACCTACAATGTTAAATTACTACTATTATAAGACTGATTGGAGTAATTTCCATGTTTGCCTATTAGTAATTTAAAAATATATTTATACAATGATCAATTTCATCAACTCATAAAGTTTAATGGTTAATTAGAAAGAAAAATAGTTCATGATAGCTACTTGTATAAGACATAAAGTTTAGAGGGGTTTTATACATTTTTTCCTATTAAAATAAGCTTAAAGTTGTACAAACTCACATAGATTATAAACTCGGCTTTTATTTATGAAAAAAGAAGCAAAAAATACAATCTCTTTTATGGTGAATTGTGTTTATATTGCTTATTTTTCCAAAATTTTACCCATCAAATTTCAATATTACTTTAACTCTCCTTGTATTTCTTATTTAATCATTTGTGTATTGTCTAATTCAAGTTTACTAACTTTTATTTATTTATTTATTTGTAATGTTATTTTTAGATGTTGATATTGATTTTATATTGTCTTTTATTTTAATAATTTCTAGCCTTTGTGATGAGATATTAAAAGTTAAATGTTTAGAGTAAAAATATATATAATGATAAATATTATAAAATACATACTTGAAAATAATATAAAGTCAACTAAAATAATCATTATATAAATGATTACATTCTCATACTTTATAATATTACAGTTTATAAAATACAAGTAAAAATATAATATATTGCAAATTCAGGGTATATTTTTATAAAATTGTTAATATCATGTTGTAGAATTTGGATCTTCTCTGGCCCTCTAGAACAACTAATGGATAGATCAAAATCCGATCTTCAAATCTCTACAACTAACAAATGGAAAGATCAAAATCTATCTTGACACATATGTATAATAAATTCCAGTGAACTACATTTATTTCCAAAGCCTGTAAAAATTTAATACGAAGATATGTTTGAGTTGACCCTACCAATCAGTCTCTAGAAACATAGGAGGATTGAACTTTCCACCGCTAATTTAAAATCTTCCCTCCCCACGACCTCATCTCTGACCTGGCAATGAGCATTTATTTACAGAGTTACTAAATCTCATTTATTTACTTTTTAGTGGATCTGATTACTTCATTTTTCATTTTATCCATTAGTTTTAGGGACTAATGATATAAATATACTTACTAATTCAAACGATTGTACTTCCCTAAAATTGATGGCTAGGATAAGAAGTAAGTTTAAAAAATTTATTTTTTGAGCAAGTTTAAAAAACTTACTCTCTTGAAGTAAGTGGATCTCTCATCTATTTTTTTTAATGGTAAAAGGTACACCTTTTATGAGATTAATAGTAATTATGTTGATTTGTATAATAAGTATTGTGTTTTTTCCGAATTAGGATGGCAACCGAACAAGCATGGGCGGAAATGAATCCTCTCCAGTACTGAAGAGTCCATAGGATGATGACATGTGGCCAAATTTTTTTTTTTAACAACTACGATTACATATTATTTTTTATTAAAAATAAATAAAAACTTTTTAAAAAATTCTCAATCTATAATAATGTTATTTTTACATGTTACTATGATAATGTTTGTAATATTTATGAGTACATTCGTGCGGGTAACTGTATACGATGAAATGAGGTTTTAAGTTTAAATATATATTTAAATATGTGTAATTATATTGATTATTATATGAATAATAAATTTTAGTTAAACGTTGAATATATCATCATTTTTAATTGTTAAAATTTATTATAATATAATATATAAAATATTTAGTTAAAAAATTTATAAATATGCAACCTATGGGGATGAGTATTATAATATTCATTCCCATTAATAAATATTTGTTGCAAGTATTTTAATGGATGCTTATGAGACGTCTTTTTTATCATTCCTAATTCTACCAAGATTTTCTCTTTAGGAGGTGATGAATAAAAAAATATTAAAAATAATAAACATAAAAATAGCAATTAATCCATTCTTCAATTTTTAACGAGACAACTAGATAAGAAAACAAATTATCCAAAATGCAAGATAAATAACAAGAGGAAAAAATGATTGCATTTTCAAACTCTCAAACCTACTTTGATACCCACCCATCACCCTCTACCTAATTAACTCCTAAGAAAAATATATGTCAAATAAAGACCAAAAATCAAGAAAATGAAGTTTCCATTTCTCAAGAACACAAATAGTGCAAGAAGAAGGTCCTACACTTCATGGGCTTGGCCATCTTGTCACCAAACCAGGACCCTTTCTTTCAGGGCCAACAACCTAAAAGATGATGCAGCCATGTTCAAAACCATTAACTCAGCTTATTCAGAAGCTGAAAGCTCCAAATCATTCTTCACTGAATCTCATGATGAAGACTCAGCTAGCTTCTCAACATGTTCTGAGGACGAGACAATGATTCGTGGGTTGCGTTCAGATCGGCTTTTCTTTGAGCCAGATGAGACTAGCTCTTTGTTAGAGGCCAAAATAGCTTCTCCTCCATTCAAGGATAGTGTGATTCTTTCCATGGTTTCGAAAGATGCCTACGTTGATTTCAGAGAGTCCATGGAGGAGATGGTGCTGGCTTATGGGGTGAATGATTGGGAGAGTTTGGAAGAGCTTTTGTGTTGGTATTTGAAGGTTAATGGAAGAAGCAATTATGGGTATATTGTGGGTGCTTTTGTTGATTTATTGGTTGGTATTGCACTTGAATCTGCTTCTTCACCTTCTCCTTCTACTACTGCTTATTCTGGTGGTTCTACTTCTTATGTATCGAGTTCTAGTTCTTCTATGTGTTCTTATCGTTGTAGTGCTTTTTGTGCTTCGTGTTTAGAAGGAAAGGTGAAAGTTAATGGTCCAAGTTCATCTTTGTTGTTAGAACAAGTTAAAGAGGAGATTACTCTTGAAGATGATGAAGCTTAAGTCTTTCTCTTCAAATGCTTGATTAATTTAAGGTTTAGGGAATTGTATGTAAATCAGATACCATAAAAGTAACATTAGAGTTTCTCCAATGTTATTTCACAGAGGAAGAAAATAACATAAAAACCTCAAAATTGAGTTTTTGATAGTATTTATCGAACAAAGTTCAAAAATTATGTAGTGGGCAATTTTATTTTGTCTTTTACTTTTTTTGAATTAGAATTTCTGTTAATTTCTTTATGACTGCAAATTCCATGGCCCACTATTTTACGAGATCTCTTTGCAGTTGTGTTTAATTAATTATTTATTAAGCTAACATGATTTTAAATTGTGATTATAATAAGGTGGTCATTTGTTATGTTTACTATGATTTTAGATAGTTAGTCATCCCAATCTTATCAAATTCGGGCCGATCATTAATTCGATCAAGCCATTGAGTCAATATATTATTGGTTAAAGCGATGAGTCATTGATTAACCGGTTAACTCGATTATAAAATCCTAATAAATTTAATAGCTAGCATTATACGGTAAAAAATGTTCATCATTATTTCAATGGAAAGTATCAAATTTTGAGAGACATTATGCATGTATTCTGTATCATTTAAAGAGGTTTTGATAATATGAAGGCTTGTTCTCATTAATGATATGCGTACAACATATATAGGCAAGCTGTTGTACCAGCTAACAAACTGATAAGAACAAAATAATATGTACAGATAAGATACAAGGAATATGCTAAGCATGTTGTTAGCAAACTATGCGGAAGTGAGTAACCACGTACAATGCATGGCACATGCATGACTCAGTGAGTCAGCTACAGTGCATCGTGTGGTTAACAATATTTTTATCATGTTGCATTCAATCTTATCTCCTTTATCTATTACGCCCCCGCAAGATGATGTTACCATCTGTAACATTCATCTTGGACCGAAATCCTTGAAACTTGGAGGTGGATAATGGCTTTGTCAAAATATCTGCCGTTTGATCTCTCGTTGAAATGTGAGAAACAAGTAAGCGTCCCCGCTGAACTAGTTGACGAGCATAATGATAATCCAGTGCCAAGTGCTTCATGCGAGAATGGAACAATGGATTTGCACATAAGTAGGTGGTGCCGATATTGTCACATAAAACTCGTGGAACTGTTCGTAGGGGATGACCAAATTCAGAGAGTAAATTTTGCAGCCAATAAATCTCAGTAGCTGTATGGGCGACAACTCTATACTCCGCTTCAGTAGAGAAACGTGCCACAGTCTTTTGTCGTTTAGAGGACCAGGAGACGGGGTTGCCTCCTAAGAATAAAATATAGGCAGAGGTAGATGTTTTGTCATCAACATTACCTGCCCAGTCAGCATCACTGTAAGCCACAAGGGAGAGGGTCGTTGGTTTGAACAGTTGAAGACCAAAGTTGATGGTGCCCTTGAGATAACGTAAAATACGCTTCAGTTGTTGCATGTGAGTTTCGGACGGTTTGTGCATAAACTGAGACAGTTTGTTAACGGCAAAAGACACATCTGGCCGAGTTAAAGTAAGATACTAAAGCGCTCCAAGAATGCTGCGAAAGAGGGTTGCATCTGCTGCAGCAGAACCATCATGTAATGACAATGAGGTTGTGGTGCAAAGTGGTGTGGAAATTGGCTTCACCCCCGCCATATGGTGCTTCTCCAGTAAGTCCCTTATGTATTTGTGTTGACATAGAAACAGCCCATTTTGAGAAGGAATCAGTTCTATGCCAAGAAAGTATTGAGGAGTGCCCATATTTTTTAGAGAGAACTTGTTGGAAAGTGCCTGAATGAATGATGAGACAAAGCTGGTGGAGTTACTTGTGATCAATATATCATCTACGTAGACAAGGAAATATGCATGAATATCAGTAGATGAATAAATGAATAGAGAGGGATCACTATGTGTCACTGTGAAACCATATGAGATGATAAAAGCTTTGAGAGCTTCATGCCAGGCCCGTGGCGCCTGCCTTAGACCATATATCGCCTTTTTTAACTTGCACACATAGGTGGGGTGCTGAGAATCTACAAAACCTGCTGGTTGCTTCATATAGACAGTTTCGGCAAGATCACCTTGAAGGAATGCATTGTTTATATCAAGCTGATGAATTTTCCAGGATTGTGCGAGTGCTAAGGTGAGAAAGACCTTGACTGTTTGATGCTTAATGACCGGTGAAAAGGTCTCCTTAAAGTCAATACCTGGAGTCTGTGTAAAGCCCTTAGCCACAAGCCTAGCTTTGTAGCGTGAGATAGAGCCATCAGAATTTCGTTTGATGCGGAAGATCCACTTGCACCCAACAATATTCTGATGCGGTGGTGGTGGTTCCAGTTGCCATGTGCCATTCTGTACCAAGGCATCAAATTCGGCTGACATAGCCTGACGCCAGTGAGAGTATTTTAGAGCTTCAGTCACATTGGACGGCTCAAGGTTCTCAGCTAATGGATGCTTGGACACTGTGAAAAGCTGTTTGGGTTTGAAGATGTGATTTTGGGATCGGGTAGTCATGGAGTGGGTACGTGTGGGTGGTGGGTTTGGGGAAGGTTCACGAGTGGGTGAGGGAATATTTGTGGGTACTGAATCACGATGGACTTCTGGATCATGGTTGGTAGGTGATGTAGTGGGAGAAGGGTCAGCACTGTTAGATGACATAAGTGGTGAAGGCGGGGCAGTGTTGTATGAGAGTGAGAGAGTTGGACGTGGGTTGTGTGACTCAGTCTGACTCGGAAAGGATGCATTAATTGTTACATGTGGTGGACACTGGGGATTAGCAGTGGGTTGTGTGGGTGTGGATCGGTGAGTCAACTCAGTGAAAGGGAATTTATTTTCTACAAATGTCACATGGCGTGATGTGTAGAGTTTATTTGTTTTGGGATCCAAACAAAGATATGCATATTGTGAGTTTGAATATCCTATGAAGATGCAAGGGGTGGACCGTGGCTGGAGTTTATTTGAGGTGTAGGGTCGGAGCCATGGGAAACAAAGACAACCATACGCATGAAGGTGGTGATAATTTGGAGGTTGATGGTGAAGAATTTCATAGGGAGATTTCATGTGTAAGTTAGGTGTGGGAAGGCGATTAATTAGGTACACAGCAGTTTGAAAAGCTGATGACCAGAACTGAGGGGGTAGATTGGAATGATAAAGTAAAGCACGACCCGTTTCAACAATGTGTCTATGGCGTCTTTCAGTGGTGCCATTGAGTTCCGGTGTATGAGGAGGTGTAGTGAAATGATAAATGCCATTTGAGGCAAAGAAGTGTTTAAGCTTAATAAATTCACCTCCATTATCCGAGTAAAAAGCAGTGATGTGCAGATTAAAATATTTTTCAACAATAGATTTAAATTGCAGAAAAATGGAAAAGACATCGGATTTATTTTTCAATGGATAGATCCAGACACACTTTGTGAAATGATCAACAAAAATGACATAATAAGAATATCCATCAAAGGATTTATTTGGTGCAGGTCACCAAACATCTGAGTACACTAGTTGAAGAGGTTGAGTTGTTTGTAGATAATGATCTGAGAATGGCAACTTGTGACTCTTGGCACAGTGACATGATGTGCAAGGATCTTGAGAGGAAGACTTTATTTGAAAGTGATGTCTGGAATTTAAATGCAGAAAGACTCTGGACGATGGGTGACCTAGGATGTGATGCCAAGGTCTGGTAGAAACAACTTGAGAATGATGGACACGACACTTGGAAGATTTATTTGAAACTGGAAAGGTGCACTTGTAAAGATCATTTTGGTGGGATCCTCGCATCAGGGGCTGACCTGTCTTCAAATCCGTTACCAGAAAATGATTAGGGAAGAACTCAACAGAAACACAATTAGTGCGACAAAGTTTTGAAACAGAAATAAGGTTCTGATGAATGTGAGGAACACATAGGACATCTGATAATTGAATATGATGAGAAGAAATAGGAATAGTAGATGTACCAGTATGGGTGATTGGCAACCCCGTGCCATCACCAACAAGAAGTTGATCGGTTCCAATGTATGGAGCATTGAGAGACAGGTTGTTGAAGTCATTTGTCACATGGTGGGTGGCACCGGAATCCATGACCCAATTGCTTGATGGAGGAGTAGATGTATGACTAGCATACATTGCAGCTGGAGTATTTGAGCCAGTGGGACGGGAAGGATATCCATGCAACTGATAACACACTTTGTCAGTGTGTCCAGGTTTGTTACAGTACCTGCAAATAATTCGCCTTCCATAGGAAGCACCAGGCCGTGGCTTAGAGTAATTGGTCCACTGAGTGGGTTTCTCCTTTGCATGAGGTTTCTGAAAACGATGAGCTGTGTTGGCAGTGGGAATCACTGGATCTCTGGTGGGATTGGCACGTTGCATGAAGAGTTCAAAGTTAGTAAGTTTCTCATGCAATTCCTCAAAGGAAATGGCAGTATCACGTGCACGTATAGCGGCGGCAACTTCTCTGAAGTATGATCCAAGGCCATTTAAAGTATAGAGGAAAAGATCGGTGTTGTCCAGAGGTTGATGAATGATGGACAATTCATCTGCAAGGGTTTTAAGTTGCTGCATATATGAAGAGACAGACAGCTCTCCTTTCTGAAGGTGCGATAGTTTGTCCTTTAAGGACAGGATGCGGCTTCTAGATGTATTGGCATACATGGTCTTCAATACATCCCATGCATCTTTGGAGGTCCGAACACCCCCAAGCATATTGACAACAGTGTCAGAGACAGAACTGACGATGGCTAGAAGAATTAATTGGTCTTGACGTATCCATAAGGTGTAGGCAGGATTGAGAGTGGAATTGGTGGTGTCCATGTATTTTGTTGGACAGGAAATGGTGCCATCAACATAACCTATGAGATCATAGCCAACAAGCAAGACATTAAATTGAACTCGCCATGTAGGATAATTGGAACCAGATAGTTTGGGATGGATTTGGGTGCCGACATTAAGAGAAATGAGAACATTGGAATTGGTGGAAGATAGAAGAGAAGGGCTGGTATGAATGGTTGTAGGTGCGGAAGTATCAGAGGAAGAACTCATCATGAACATGATCGGAAAAAATTAATATGCTGTTAAGCAAGGTGCTCTGATTACCACAAAGATGTTTTGATAATATGAAGGCTTGTTCTCATTGATGATATGCGTACAACATATATAGGCAAGCTGCTGTACCAGCTAACAAACTGATAAGAATAAAATAATATGTGCAGATAAGATACAAGGAATATGCTATCTTTATCTTAACTAATAATAGCTAGATGAAAGCATGCTGTTAGCAAACTATGCGGAGGTGAGTAACCACGTACAATGCATGGCACATGCATGACTCAGTGAGTCAGCTACAATGCATCGTGTGGTTAACAATATTCTTATCATGTTGCATTCAATCTTATCTCCTTTATCTATTATCATTATCCAAATATTTATTATTCTAGTGTATAATTTTCAGAGAAGTTATCTATGTATCTACTAAAACAATGTCAAATGTTCTATGTATACAATATCAATTTTTCATGTATGGTGTATCCAATATCAAATGTCCTTAGATTCCACTATCACTCGTTCAACTAAGAACCGGTTGAATCATTAGTTTATTAAAATCTCGTCCGAGTCTCACCAGTTCAAACTGGTTCCTTTGCACAACTGATCGTACATGTAGCTCGAACCGATTTATTATCCAGTTTCCTATTCAACTGACTAGTCCAAGCCGGTTTTAACAATAGTGGGTCATCTATTATGTTTACTATAATTTTAAATAGTTATGAGTAAAATACTGTAATGTGCTTAAAATGGAGAGTGATGGCAACTATTTAAAATTCAAATTGAGGGAGAATGGACCAATAATTTGTCATACGCAGGGTGAAAGAATTTATAAGTTGAAATAGCTTATAAAACTATTATCTTAAAGTTTTTTATTCAATACATAATGTCTCACTTGTAGCTTTCTATTCTTACAATCCTCTGATAACAATGGAACATCCTCATAGTCGGAGGTTTCATGGTCGTTGTTGGATCCAATATAGAGGTGTCAAAACATGCTACCTGAACGAGTTCGAGCTAGCTCACATCAAGTTTGGGCTAAACCGGACTGGTCTAAAAAGTCTGAATACAATTTATACATATCAAATTGTAGCTCAAACACGTCCTAAGCGAGTTGCGGGTTGTAGCAGGTCGGCCCACATAATCTAAAAAATATTTATTTAATTTTTAACATATTTAATCTATTTAAAAAATATATATTATTTGATATTAATGTTTAACTTTTTTAACACACATGTTATGCCCAAATGCAACCAAACTTATAGATATAATGCCTTGTATTTAAGTTAAGACGTAATATCAAATTTACGAATATGATTTTTAACATAAATCTTTTATTAAATCTCTCATTTCTATTGGACTCTCACCTTCTAACACAATATAATTTGTAACTTCACTTTAATATATAAACTTTTGGATACTATCAAAAATATTATCTTTTATATATTCTTTATCAACACTTATATTGTGAACTATTCTATTAAATTTGGTTATATGGAGTTCTCCATTGTAAACAATTATTTTGTCTTTTGTTTTGTTGCAAATGTTATTTTATTTATTTTATTTTTGTTGTAGAAGTTAAAATTAAATACACAATTCGGAAAGAAAATTTGAAATCTATATGATTTAATATCTTCTCATTTGATTTGATACATTATTTTGTTACTATGCTTAAAAATATATTCCACAAGATAGGAAAAATAATATAATGTTTAACTTTATAATATTATTGTAATTTATAAATATTCGTGTTTAGACATTACTATATTTTTTATTCAAAGTTCATAACACAATATTTATTATATTTTTTATTTTAAGTTGTTTTGTAAATTTTCCACTAATATTTTTTACGAAACCAAAAGTCCCAAAAAAGATAAAAAAAGAATAAGGAAATTGGGTAACCCATACCCATCTGAATAAGCTCGACTCGAGCCTAGATTTAATATAGTCCGGTCAAGCCGGGCTAAAAATATCATATTCTATAAAAATACAAAAAATGATATACAAACCCTATAATTTTTTGGGTTTTGGTGGGCTGGCCGACCGAGCACTCATTTTAACACCTTTAGTCCAATACAATGAAGTCATTAATTATGTTATGTTTACTTAATAAAATATAGGTAATGTGTTTAAAAGATTTAAATTGGACAGTGATTGCAATTTAGAAAACTTTAAAAACGACCATGTTAAGAACCATTCTGGTAAATGAGGCTGGTAAAAAGCTTCATATTGTCGCTGTACTTGCTTTAGTGGACCCAAATTTGTAGCTTTTTGAATGAGTCAAAAAGCTACTAAAGTTACTGGGTAAATAAAAATTGAAAGTAATTTTTATCTTTTATAAAAGGAGTTTGCAGTGTTTGAAAGATATTTTTAGAAAGTTACTTCAAGTAGCATTTAGAAAGTGAAAGTATAATTTTCAATAATTTACTTACTTGTTTTGTCCTTCAATATTTAAAAAATTACATTAAATGTCCTTAATAATTAAAACCACAATTTAAAATTACATTGGAGGCCATCAATTAAATCCTCAATTTAAAATTAGATTAGATTCCCTTCAATAATTTCTCATTGGTTTTTATGATGTATACATTGTTTATGTATTTGATTATTAGAGAAATGTATAAAATAATTTCATATTATATAAGTTAATGATATATAATGTCAATAGTGGGAGAATATTATAAAGGTATATAACTTAATTACATTTTTGATAAAAAAATCATATTAAAAACAAAAAAAAATTAAAAAAAACAAACAAATAAGTAAAGCATTACATACTCAATTATAACTAAAATATAAAAATAAATAGTTATTTATCTATATACTTAATTACTCCAATAAATAAATAACTAAATAGATGATAAATAAAGACATATGTCCTTTTTAGTCAATTTTCATATTTCAGCTAATTACAGAATTAATTTTATCAAACAGTTCTAGTTTAATAAACTGTCTGCATAACTACAAGTTTCCAACTATCTTTACGGCGCACGCTCATAGTTATAAGTTAGTTTTCAAGAATATAGCCAAAATCAAGTTGACAATTGTAATTATGTAATTTTAAAAGCTTTCCCTATCATGATCAGTGGCGGATCTTGAACAAAATTTTAGAGGGGACAATAATATTTAATTATAATTAATTAAATAAATAGAAAAAAAATTCAAATTTAAATAACTAACGATACCAAAAATAAAATATTGATATTGACATATTAACCTAATCTTATTGCTCATTGAAAGTCACACGATAGAAATTTTGGACAAAATATACATATATATATTATCAATGCATACATAATCTCTTTCATCAAATGTAAAATCATTATAAAGTCATATTATTTTGAGCAGTCACCAACATTTAAACATGAAAGGGAACTTGATTCATTATATATAATTTTTTGAATGACTACAAAAGTTGCACTATAATTATTTATCTAGCCACAAATTAAAAAAATATATGAGCTTTCACTAGTATCTCAATAAAGACATCATTTGGGTGTAGGTAAAAAAAAATATATCTGCTCCAAAAAGTTTGTATTTCTATGTGTCACATTTTATAATTTGAAAGTTTAATAATGAAATATCTTTTTAGCCAAACGTACTAAGTGACACATGAAATAACACATTCTGTAGGACAACAAATATGTTTAAGTAGAGTAAAAAGTAAAAAAATATTTTAAGAAAAATAAAAAAAAAATCCTGGGGGGCAGCTGCCCCACCTGTCCCTTCCATGCTCCGCCCCTAATCATGATAGTAATATCTAAAACCATGAACATATAGACGGAAACGCATAGACATAGGTGTGGCATTTCCTATTTGTGTCTTTAATTATATTGTGCTATGGTTTTGGCATATTCATTATCTTACATAATCCATGTTTATGTACATACAACATGGATGCGGCTAAATGATAGTAAATCGTCTGTTGCTTTCACTACGATAGACAGTCCCTCTTGGTTTCTCAATCTGAACATATTTTTATAAGGAAACATGTCCTTTTATATAGTAATTAATAATTAGTAATTGTACTAAACATGAATATGGGAAAAAAATGAGGTCATCCCGTTAGGTATGCTTTTGCTTCAACGGCATTCTTGCCATTTATGACATTTAGAGTTGCATGTGGGTAACTTGTTGGGAGTTTCTTCTGAAAATGTGATTAAATTGTTAAAAGAAAAAGGTTGATAAAAAGGTACACAAACTTGTAAACTGCTATTGAACTTTATGATATGATTTTGCAGACACAATGGTGCAATTGGGAAATTGTGCACAAGCTGTGATAAACTTTTGTGTTAGTAAATACTCCGATGCAACTAATATGTATATAATGGAGAAAATCGTTATTCTACCAAAAGTGTGACACTCTCTTTTTGATGAAAAAGAAGTTATTTGATATTTGTATTAGTTAATTTTAAATTGTGTTTTCTTGACTAATCAAAATAAGAGAGTCATTGAGGGACATATTTTTTCAAATAGGAAATATGATTTAGTATAGAGCACATTCTATGTATTACTTAATATGATTGGTCAGACAAACATTTAATTATTAAACTTTTAATTTAAATATATTTTTCTAACTAATCACATCAAGTGACACATATTAATGGAACGAAGATATGCTTCCAATTTAGTATCACATAAAATGTACAGCAAATAAAAGTGTACCTTCTCTGCTTGAGGAATATTTACCATTGTGTTCCACCCTTATTAAATTTGGGTCATTCCATATTTGTATCGAATACATAACTATATTAAGCATTCCTCATTTATCGGTCAAGTTTGGGCTAAGCTTACTGTAGGTGTCATTAATGCCTTTGACTAACCATTAATATGTCTGTGACTCAACATTAATGCATCTCTGATTCACAATTAATGCACCATTGACATTCCACCTGCCAAGCCACTTGCAAGTTCTACCCGCCCTCTGACAGATCAACAATAATAGACCTCCAGGATGGTTAAGGGCAGCTCGACGTACACCTAGCATACGCCTAATGTACGCCTACCATACCTGTTGAATTATGACCAACCAATGTCCAGATATCACGTCAACCATTCCAAACTCTATAAATAGGAGGTTCTCACACAAGAAGTGAATAATAATATCCAATTTCCTCATTTATTACTTGCATTCATTACTCCATGCTCTTGAAAGTGCAAATGGTCAAGATAGCACTATTAGATTGCCTATGTTTTGATGAAGACAATGATTTAGTGAAAGCTTGAAGATAACTCAACAAATCAACATGTCAATGACTCAAGAGCTTCATGTCTAGACTAGAGTCATTATTAGTAGTCTTCGATATGTGTCTTAGTTATTGAGTATAGGTTAGGTAAACCTAGATGCAAATCTCACAAGTCCTAAAAACAATCATATCATTTACATGAGACATGTCGTCTAGATTATTATATGTTCATGTATTAATCATACATGTTATTTGTGCATCTTAGGCATAACATAATGGTAAAACATGTATAGTTGATAAGCATAACATATAGGTAGTTTACCATTTAATCTCTTAGCTGAAAAATATGCCAGTTAATCGATTAAGCAAGACGTTAATCGATTAACGTGAAATCAGTTTTAACAGATAATTGAAAAACAGAATTCGGTTATTCTCAACAACTCGTTAATCGATTAAAAAGGCACTTAATCGATTAACTGGGTGTCTAACAATTTTTCTACATGAACTGTGTTTTTACACCATGCTTCATACATTCATTCATTCATTCATTCATTCATTCATTCATTTTTAGAATTGTTACGTTGCATATTTTTCGTGCTCATTATGTGTCATATAGGCAGAGAGAAATGCATGTGAGATAGTGAGAGATAGTATCATGCTTAGGATTTAAAATGTCATCCAATTGCATGTGATTAAATGTTGTCATCATTCTATCAGTTCTTACGTGATTCTTGCATTTCTTTTAGAGATTTCGTAGGATAGAAATTACATGTTTCTGCATAATTCTGAACTCATACATATTCTTGTTAATTTGTGAGATTTGTGTAGGGTTTATAATTGGATTTTAATTGCAATATTTGAGTCTTATTGTGCTTTATAATACTCTATTTTTGTGTTGTTTTTGTGATAAGGAAAGTCGTCTATTGGTGTCTTACCACCAAAGAGATTCAGTGAGTCTTCACCAAGACTTAGAGGTCTTGAGTTTAGAACATACTCTTGGCTGAGGCTAGATCATAGGAAAGGTTTTCCTAGGTGATTAGAGTAGTCAAACCAAGGTAGGGGTTCTAGGAATTCAAGAAGGGAACATCTAAGGTCTTGTATTGAAAATGTGCATGTAATATATATTCATTTCAATATTAGTGAAGAAAATATCTCGAGATCAGAAGGGGAGGACTGGATGTAGTTTTGCAGTGGACCGCAAAATGAACAAGGATAAAAATTCCTTGTTGCAGGCTTTTTCTAACCCTTATCTCTTTACTTTTAAAGTTGTTTAATTGCCTATTTTAGCTGATATTTTGAACACTGTAATTCTGCCATATAGAGATTAATTTTGTTCAAATATATACGCTGTATCGTTTCTATAATATCGGTGAGTGGTTGTGCGAACAAGCCATTCAACAACTTGTTGTTTTGTGCAATTTAATCGCTTAAGTCAGTGCTTTAATCGATTAACTGGGCGTTTTCCAGAAAAGGGCTTTGGTGCGAAAAGCGGTATTTGGGAACCGCGACATCTATTCAACCCCCCTTCTAGGTGTGTTCTGTCCACTGATACCTAACAAGTGGTATCTGAGCTAGTACAATGTGCTAGCTCAACTGCATGCGAGTGATCCTTAAGGGAAAACAAATGGGTTCCATCAACCCCTTTGGCAGTGATGACACATCCATTAACCGCCCTCCCGTATTCAGTGGCGAAGGATATGCCTACTAGAAAGTCTGCATAAAAATATTCATAGAAGCCATTGACTCGAATATTTGGGAATCCATAACCAATAGGCCTTTCGTTCCACAATATTTAGTGGACGATTAATCGAAAGAAAAACCGAAAAGTCTATGGACCGATGATGAACGTAAAAAGGTTCAATACAAACTACGTGCTAAAAACATCATCTCGTCGGCTCTATCATATAATGAATTCTTTCGGGTTTCGCAGTGTTAAAATGCCAAGGAAATGTGGGACACTTTTCGAGTCAAGCGAGCCAATTTGAGGGCCCTGACACATGAGTATGAGATGTTTCGTATGTTACCGAGTGAATTTATCAGTGACATGGAAAAACGATTCACTCATATAGTAAACCATTTAGTTGCTCTAGATAAATATTTTACCAAAGGGAAACTTACTAATAAAGTTTTATATTGTCTTGACAGGAGATGACAACCTAAAGTTATAGCTATCATGGAATCCAAGGATCTTGACTCCATGCCTTTGGCGACATTATTTGGAAAGCTTCAAGAGCACGAGATAGAGCTTGGACGCTTGACGATGCATGAGGAATCATACCGCAAAAAGAAAAGTGTATCTCTTAAAGCAACAACGTCTCAATCTACAGAAGAGAAAGAAGATGATGAGTCTGATTCAGATATAGATGATGAAACGTTGAGCCTTCTCGCACGAAAATTCGGGAAATTCCTAAAGAAAGGAGGCTTCAAACGTTTCCAGAAGAAAGAAGCGCACGAGTCAACTAGAAAAGGCCAGTGTAACAAAGAGCGCTTCACTTGCCACGAGTGTGGTAATCCAGGACACATGAGGTTCCAATGTCCTACTTACCTCAAGAAAGTTGATTAAGAGAAGAGCACTCCTCGAGACTTTAAGTCAAATAAGGCTTACGTTGTATGGGACGTACCAGAGGAGGATACGACATCAAGAACCTTAGATGAAGAGGAGACAACCAAGCTATGCTTAATGACCAGAACAAATGATGCTTGTGGCTCAAATTCAAAAGAGGTAAACAATGAGGTATATTCTGACACCTCATCGTCTTCATCTAATGATTCACCTCCTTATGGTGATTTATATAATTCTTATGTCGAATTGCATGATGAATTAAAGAAATTAGCTAGGATTAGTTCTGATAGAAAACGAGTAATCTTTCTAAATGAACAGAAAATAGTTTCTTTACATAAAGAATTAGATGAGCTAAAACTAGAGAATGAAACATTAGATCTAATATATTCATGTAATACATGCAATTGCTGTAATGATAATTTATGTCAATCAACTGTCTGTGAGTCTTGCGAGACTTTGAAAAATGAGAATTTGAGACTTAATGAAAAACTCGCAAAACTCATGGAAAGTCAAAATCAATTAGACACTATGTTTATCCAAACTAGAAATGTTGGTGACCATACCGGACTACGATATATTCCCATATGCGCAGGAGAAGACCATATAGGAGATCTATAACTCGGCCTAAGAAGAAATTTTATAATGAGAAGGTTCCTACGTGCTTTTATTGTGGCACATATGGCTACACTTCCTACTCTTGTTACATCAGGAAATATGATATACCTAGTGATGTATATGTCTGGATAAAAAAGGGAGATGACTCCCTAGTTACTAATAAAAAAGGACCCAATATAAATTGGGTACCTGAAAAAGGCAAGTGATCTATTTTGCAGGTATGTCTACAAGCACATGGACAACATTGGTATCTTGATAATGGGTGCTCGAGGCATATGACGGATGATAGATCAAAATTCCTAGATCCATCATTGAAAGAAAAAGGGTTTGTCACACATGGAGACAACAACAAAGGAAAAATATTTGGCACCGGAACAATTGGGAACTCAAATCAGGCAGTGATCGAGAATGTGCTATATGTTGAAGGCTTGGAACACAATCTCTTGAGTGTCAGCCAACTCTGCGATAAAGGTAAACGTGTATATTTTGATTATGAATGTTGTGTAATTCGTTACAATATATCTAATAAAGTTAAGTTTGTCGGATATCGTATTAATAATATCTATATGGGTAACCTGGAGGATGTCACTACTCTATTTAAAAAATGTTTTATATCTAAAGAGGATGACATCTGGCTTTGGCATAGGCATGTCGCTCATATTCATGTAAAGCATCTAGATAAATTGTTTACAATTATTTGGTTGATGGGCTACCAAAACTTGATTTTAAAACTCAGGAAACTTGTGATACTTGTCAAAAATGTAAACAAGTTAAAAAATCTTTTGGTAAAAAGAATGTGATATCCGCAAAAAGACCCTTGGAGCTTCTCCACACGGACTTATTTGGACCAGCACAGGTTATGAGTTTTGGTGGTAGTTTTTATGCTTTAGTAATTGTTGACGATTTCTTTAGATCCACATGGACATTATTTCTATCGTCCAAGAGCAATGCATTCAAGTCTTTCAAAAACCTTGCCAAACAAATCCAAAATCAGTTTAACCATAAGATAGTATATGTTCGACCCGATCACGGTGGCGAATTTGAAAACCATCAATTTCATAAATTTTGTGATAAATATGGTATTATGCATCAATTCTCAGCTCCTCATACCCCTCGGCAAAATGGAGTTGTTGAGAGGAAGAATTGAGTCTTAAAGGAGCTTGCTAGAACCATGCTGAACGAAAGCAAGGTTCCTAAGTATTTTTGGGTTGATGCAGTACATACAACTTTCTATGTGATAAATCGTATACTTTTGATGCCTACGTTTTCAAAAACTCCTTATGAACTTTGAAAAGGCCGAAAACCTAATATTGCTCATTTTCATGCTTTTGGTTGTAAATGCTTTATCTTAAATAATGGAAAAAGAGCTTTGGGAAATTTGACTCAAAAGCTGATGAGGGTATATTTTTAGGGTATTCATTGCATAGTAAAGCTTATCGAGTGTTTAATAAATATTCAATACAAGTAGAAGAGTCTGTACATGACCATTTTGACGAATCTTCTCCAAAAGAGAAGAGAAAGGTATTTTCTGATGATGTTGCAGGTGATTTAGAAGAAGCATACTCTAAGGACATGGACCAAGACAAAGAAGCAGAAGCATAACAAATTGTCCAAGATGAGCATCAGGACCTGCCGATCGCGTGGAAGACCAAGAAGGATCATCCACTCGACAAAGTTATAAGTGATATCACTACGGGGGTGGTAACCCATAGTTCTTTATGTAATTTTTGTAACTTTGTTCCTTTTGTATCTTAAGATGAGCCAATGAACATCGATGAGGTCATTTAGGATATGCACTGGGGTATAGCTATGCAAGAAGATCTAAACTAGTTCATGCATAATAATATATGGGATTTGGTCCCTAAACCTAAAGAACATCCAGTGATTGGCACTAGATGGGTCTTTCGTAACAAATTAGATGAATCTGGCTTGATCATAAGAAATAAAGCACGCTTAGTGGCCAAAGGCTACAACCAGGAGGAAGGCATCGATTATGATGAGACCTACACTCATGTAGCCAGATTAGAGGCCATTAGGATGCTTCTATCCTTTGCATCGATTATGAACTTTAAGCTCTTTCAAATGGATGTCAAGAGCGCCTTTCTGAATGACTACATTCAAGATGAGGTATATGTTGATCAACCTCCTGGCTTTGAAATTCTGAACCATGTATATAAGCTTAAGAAGGCTCTCTATGGCCTGAAACAGGCTCCTAGAGCTTGGTATGACAGATTGAACTCTTTCCTTTTGGAAAAAGGGTTCGTGAGGGGGTATGGTTGATACTACCCTATTTATCCATAGATTAGATGATCATGTATTATTAGTTCAAATACATATTGATGATATAATTTTCGGATCTACTAATGACATTCTGTGTAAAGAATTTTATGAGATGATGCAGGTAGAATTTGAGATGTTGATGATGGGTGAGCTGACCTTTTTCCTTGGGCTACAAATCAAAAAAATGGAAAGTGGAATCTTCATTCATCAATCGAAATACTGCAAGGAGTTACTGAAAAAGTTCGACATGGAAAAATGTAAAGAAGCTTCAACACCTATGGCGTCCGCTTGCTATCTAGACAAAGACGAAAAGAGAAAAGCTATGGAGGTAACCGAGTATCGAGGTATTATCGGCTCATTATTATATTTAACTGCGAGCCACCCCGATATTATGTTTAGTGTTTGTATGTGTGCTAGATTTCAAGCATTACCTAAAGATTCACATTATACTGATATTAAACGCATCATGAGATATTTAAAAGGAACAACTAATATGAGATTAAGATATTCTAGGGATGCCTCATTATCCTTGGTAGGGTATTCCGATTTTGATTTTAATGGATGCAAGTTGGATCAGAAGAGCACTAGTGTGATTTTTCACTTACTAGGTAGTTCCTTGGTTGCATGGCACAGTAAAAAGTAAGCTTGTGTTGCTTTGTCCACCGTCAAAGCGGAATACATTGCCACTAGTGTGTATTGCGCTCAAATCCTATGGATGAAGCAGCAACTTAAGGACTTTGGACTTAATATAGAAAAGATCCCTATAAAATGTGATAATACAAGTGTCATAAACCTATCCAAGAATCCCGTTTTTCACTCGAGAACCAAACATATAGAAATTAGACATCATTTCTTGCGTGACCATGTACAAAAAGGCGATTGTGTGCTTGAATTTGTTGAAACTA
>NC_032013.1:4670726-4719973 GCF_001865875.1 Lupinus angustifolius
GTTTCGCATGTTAAATGTCTTATATGCTTCAAAATGTGTATTTGTTTAATGCATTATATTCCTAATATAAGTCATGATCTAGCATTATAAGTTCTATATGTATGTGTGTTTGATTAAAAATTGCTTGATATATGTTAGAAATCTTTGAATGCTTTTAATCGATTACTCATAATTCATGTTAATCGATTACTCATAATTCCTAATCGATTAAAATGAGTTCTAGTAGCCAACATTTTATTTTTCACAAAATTTAATCGATTATCGTCGTACTTTAATCGATTACCTGGGCTCATTTCTCTGCAAATATGGAATTTTAAATATGATTAATTGATTAAATGCAACTTTTAATCGATTAACGACAGTAGATAAATTAGAAACAGTAGCGTATTTGCCATCCTTTTCCAAACCCTCTCTTCCCCCTTTTCTCTCTAAATCTCAGAAGCAATAGCAAAATTCAAAGTTTTGGCTTAAAAGAAAAATTAAACCTCACCTATACCCATATTGCACCTTATATCATCCCATTTTCTCTCAAATCTTCCAAGACACCCATTTCCCAATTCCAAACCCTAAGTCTAGGTTCCCTCCCTTATCCTTCTTCTCCTCTCATATAGTCACAATTTTTCACTCAAAAATGGAAAGAAGACGCTCAAAGAGGATCAAGACAACTGCTCAACACACTCATAGGCCTCCTATTGCTTCATCTTCAAATTCGAGTGTGAGGCAAGACCGTGGAGATCCCTACTACTCTCTCATACTGCAGAAGACTCGATTGTCAAAGTTTCAGGGCAGGAAACCAACTTACATAAGGTATGCCGATCTAACTTCGATGGCAAAACAAAATTTTGAATTTCCGCTAGGTATGCAAGCTTAGGAAGCTGTCATTTTTATGGAATTAAAGGGAAAACTGTACCCTGCTTTGATTAGAGAATTTTATGCAAACTTTAGATATAAGGATGGCAAGTATTGGTTCATGGTTTCTGGAAACTTATTCGAGATGGATAGTGATTTCTTTATGAATGTGGGTGGTTTATCCACTAATGGTGCTAGCCTATGTGATTGTGAATGGCTTAGGAATTTTGATGATGCTGAGGTTTACAAGTCTTGTTTGAGAGGTCCCCATGTGTATATCCAAGGATAACTAACAAAAGTTGGTTCATTATCTGTAGAGAATAGATTGCTTCACTATCTGATAGCGTACGTTGTAGTTCAGAGGAACACAAATCATGCACAACCTACTGTGAATGATTTGAAGTTCATGTGTGCTGTTAAGGAATATGCTATGATTAATTGGCCTAAGGAGATCCTGAAGGCCATGTATAATGTCTCTACCTTGCAATCTAAGCTATTACCCTATAATATATTCATTTTGAGGATCATTTATTATCTTCATATTGATGTGTCTGACACCATCATCACAAAGACTTCTGATAAAGGTCACCTTGTTGGTGAAAGCCTAATCCACAAGATGGGTATCTACAAGTATGGAAGTACTTGGCAATACCAAGATGATTACACTACCGGGGATTTGGATCTATCTGGTGATGAGGATCAGGCTGGAACATATCAGCCTAATACAGGAACTCAGGGGGAGCCAACTGGAAACATGCCGCAGGAACTATCCTTTGGATTAGCTTAGTTGGATGCCATGGAGAAAAGGCTGAATAATAAAATGGACCTACATTTTCAGTCTCTGAAAGACTCATACCATACAGACTTGGAGCAATTTGAGGAACGCCAGGTTTGTTCAGAACACTATCAGGCTATGAGGAGCTTTGTTCAGAACACTGTTGAGGCACAAAATGAGAGGTTTTGTGCAGAATTTAAAAAGCTGAGATTCCTCATCTAGGGTGATAGTAGTCTGACAGTTCCTGATGATAGAGACCTTCCTCCGCATCCCTAGATTAGAAGACCTTATACCCTAGGTTGCCTTAGATTTAGTTCTTCTATATGGCTAATTTTCAGGATTTTTGCTGCTTTGTACTTTTGAGACATATTTTCTCTTTGCCTTTTGGGTTGTAATTCTAACTATATACTTTTGCGGAATTATTATCACTTGATATGCATGCCATTTGAACTTAAATCGTTACCATTGTAATTTTAAATTGTGTACATCATATGCTTATCTATATCAAATATAGTATGAATATATGTTTAATGGTACTTGATCATGATTGGTTATATGCATCTCTTATGTTTGATTGAGCCTGCTATTTGGATGCTATAAAAAAAATGTTTGATCATTCTATGCTTGATTAGTTTTTGAATAACCTTCCATGCCATTAAATCTATCCAATTACTATATTCTGTCACTTTAATAGATTAACCTATTCATTTAATCGATTAAATGCTATCAACATGCGCATGTGTTCAATTTTCCTTCAACTGGTTGATTAATTAAATTCCCAAAATTAATTGATTAATTTCAGTTTGATTTCATTACATAAATCTTCTTCTTACTTTTGACCAAAATTATTTAGTTTATCTTTTTGATAATGTCAAAAGGGGGAGAAAGGTTGCTTTGTTGTTTGATGTGTGCAGGTTGTAAATAAAATTCAACTTCCATTGTCTAGCTATACGCTTTAACTTTGAAATCAACAACCATGCATTCTATGACCATCTTCAAGCTATGAATCAAAACAAAATTTGGTGTGGAGTTTGTCATCATTAAAAAGGGGGAGATTGAAAGTGCAAAGTTTCAAGATAGCACTATTAGATTGCCTATGTTTTGATGAAGACAAGGATTTAGTGAAAGCTTAAAGATAACTCAACAAATTAACATGCCAAAGACTCAAGAGCTTCATGTCTAGACTAGAGTCATTATTAGTAGTCTTCGATATGTGTCTTAGTTATTGAGTATAGGTTAGGTAAACCTAGATGCAAATCTCACAAGTCCTAAAAACAATCATATCATTTACATGAGACATGCCATCTAGATTATTATATGTTCATGCATTGATCATACATGTTATTTGTGCATCTTAGGCATAACATAATGGTAAAACATGTATAGTTGATAAGCATAACATATAGGTAGTTTACCATTTAATCTCTTAGCTGAAAAATATGTCAGTTAATCGATTAAGCAAAGCGTTAATCGATTAACGTAAAATCGGTTTTAATAGATAACTGAATAACAGAATTCAGTTATTCTCAACAGCCCGTTAATCGATTAAAATGGCACTTAATCGATTAACTGGGCGTCTAATAATTTTTCTATATAAACTATGTTTTTACACCATGCTTCACACATTCATTCATTCATTTTTAGAATTGCTACGTTGCATATTTTTCGTGCTCATTGTGTGTCATATAGGCAGAGAGAATGCATGTGAGATAGTGAGAGATAATATCATGCTTAGGATTTACAATGTCATCCAATTACATGTGATTAAATGTGTTCATCATTCTATATTTTCTTGCATGATTCTTGCATTTCTTTTAGAGATTTCATAGGGTAGAAATTACATGTTTCTGCATAATTCTGAACTCATACATATTCTTGTTAATTTGTGAGATTTGTGTAGGGTTAATAGTTGGATTTTAATTGCAATATTTGAGTCTTATTGTGCTGTATAATACTCTGTTTTTGTGATAAGGAAAGTCGTCTATTGATGTCTTACCACCAAAGAGATTCAGTGAGTCTTCACTAAGACTTAGAGGTCTTGAGTTTAGAACATATTCTTGGCTGGTGCTAGATCATAGGAAAGGTTTTCCTAGGCGATTAGAGTAGTCAAACCAAGGTAGGGGTTCTAGGAATTCAAGAAGGGAGCGTATAAGGTCTTGTATTGGAAGTGTGCATGTAATATCTATTCATATCAATATTAGTGAAGAAAATATCTCGAGATCAAAAGGGGAGGATTGGATGTAGTTTTGCAGTGGACCGCAAAACAAATCAGGATAAAAATTCCTTGTTGCAGGCTTTTTCTAACCCTTATCTCTTTACTTTTAAAGTTGTTTAATTGCCTATTGTAGCTGATATTTTGAATACTGTAATTCTACCATATAGAGATTAATTTTGTTCAAATATATATGTTGTATCGTTTCTATAATATCGGTGAGTGGCTGTGCAAATAAGTCATTCAACAACTTGTTGTTTTGTGAAATTTAATCGATTAAGTCAGTGCTTTAATCGATTAACTGGGCATTTTCCAGAATAGGGCTTTGGTGCGAAAAGCGGTATTTGGGAACCGCGACACCTACATTCTAGGTGTGTTATGTCCACTGATACCTAACATCTCTCACTTCTCTCTTATTTACTCTCACTCTCTCGCATAAATTATATATTGACATGATCATCGGAGAACCATTTCAGGTACGTCCTCTTGCGTGTTTAGACAACATTTCGTCTACCACCTCCTGCTCCTGGGCATCTAAATGATCATAGGTGAAGCTGAAAGACTTGGCGGACTTTTGATGGATTCCCCCGTTCCAGGAAAATGGAAAATGAGGCAGACCATCGGGGCCATACGCCCAAGTATGTTGGGTACCTCAATCTTGCACCCAAAAGGATCCATTCCTCTACTTCTTCACGAACCCTTCAAACGGGTGGAAGAGGGCACAACCATTCATGAACTAAATCGACGTCCACCCTCGTCGTCCTTCATTGTTTTCATCTTTGTTGATGTTGTGCACTCAGAGCATCTAGAAGAAAAGACGAAGTGTGCATGGCTGCTCCATGACCGTGCAAAATATCTCGAACGCCTAGATGAAGCCTAATGAATTTGGATGGAGCTGAGAAGGGACCACCTAGAGATGTCGCAACACCTCAACATACCATTCTTCGAAAGGGACCCTCACCCCGATCTGCCAACATACATACTCATACATGTTGAAGCTCCATCGATTTTATTTCTCCACAGTGATGTTTTGACAGACCCATTTTCAATCGGTTAGGCCATACCACATAATGTCGTTGGTCGGGCGGGTCAACACGTCCACAGCTGGACGCTTATCTGAGACGAAGAAGGAGGGAGTACCCAAGACTTCATGGTCCACCCACCAATAGCTATAGTCAGGACCCGCCATCTCTTCCGAGATGATGAATTGGTCGGCACGATCAGCAGTGTTCCTCCCCATGAACAACCTGTCACTAGAACAAGCGTCAAATTCTAAGTTAGACATATCATCCAAGACGGAACACCACTTCTCGTAAAAGGTTGCCCGATCCACCATAATAACTTCATTCCCAACCCTTTTCTTCCTCAAACCTTGTAGTAGGGCCGACAATGAGAGTTGTCGTGGTCGCCTTCATGCAGACCAGCTACTACCCGAGGGCAGATACTAGTCGAGCTCGCCTACGACGACAGGTGATCGACATAGTAAAGATGGATGGAGGCCCGGACAAAACCTCCACCTCGTCGGAGCTAGACCCCTCACTAGTCATAATAAGCATGGAAATAATTAAAGAGATGAGAAGGGAAAATTATCGAGTATTGAAAGTTGAAGGTTCTGGAAGAAATAAGAGTTTGCTCGTCTAGACTCAATAAGCAACGCAACTTCGACAAGAGGAATTCACGAAGAAGCAAAGTAATGAAGAATGAAGGAGAAGGATTCCTATTTATAGGAAAAAGGTTGGACCCAGGTCTTCCTCGAGGCCCAACCCGAAGGCACATCGACCTGTTCAAAATCACACGAGAGCAATCCAATAGTGGCTCGAGAACCAAAACAGGGGATCTGAAACAAACCGACGTATCAATTGAACACTTGAGGCTTGTAGAAGAAACATTTCCATCCCTCCATGTATCGACCAAAGACAGATTGGCATCATGACCTACCCCTGCGCCTAGAAGCTACTCGTGTAGCCAACCCAAATTAGGAGTTGATTAAATCAGCCGGTCCGAACATGCTAAACTGGAACACTCTTAGCCTACCAGTCCGCCCCACTTTCGGCTGCCATGATAGACTGGGGGCAGTTGTTCCACCCTGGTTTAATCCAAGTCATTCCACATTCGTACCTAGTGCATAACTATATTAAGCATTCATCATTTATTGGCCAAGCCTGGGCTGAGCTTACTACAGGTGTCACTAATGTCTCTGGCTCACCATTAATGTGCCTCTGACTCACCATTAACGCGTCGTTAACATTCCACTTGCCACGCCGCCTACAAGTTCTACCTGTTTCCCAACAGAATGATACAAACATACCTGCATGGTGGTTAAGGATAACTCGATGTACGCTCAACATACGCCTAATGTACGCCTACCATACTCCTACCATACCTGCTGAATTATGACCAACCAATGGTTAAGTGACATGTCAACCATTCCAAATTCTATAAGTAGGAGGTTCCCACAGAGGAAGTGAATAAGAATATCTCGTTCCCTCATTTATTACTTGCATTCATTACTCCATGCTCTCACTTCTCTTTTATTTATTATCATTTTCTCTCATAAATCACATACTAACTTAATCATCGGAGAACGTTTTCAGGTACCTCCCCTACCGGGTCTAGACAACATTCCGACTTTTATTACTCAATCAAGCACCCAGTTTCAACCATATCCAATCAGCATAAAAGAACACGTTTGATACGTTCCACATGGGTTCATCAAAATGACATAGATAGGGAGATCATAGTCATTGGTTTTGAATTGGGTAGTCATTATCAAATGATGGGTACAAAATACAAATCCAAAGCAGAATTTTGGCATTATCTTTCTGAACGCATATTCTATGCCTATTCAACATGCGTGTAAAGCCAGATAAAACACACAGATCAGAATATGAAATTATGAATACATACATTATACATATACATATCCCAATGTTGAAAAACATTGTCTTTTTATGACTTTTACATTATTCATGTATGTGAAATTTGTAATATGGTTTCTAGAATCTATTATTTAACTACATGCGATTGAGAAAGAGTACACAAAACTTCTATTCAACTTTGTATTGGCCAGAATGATTTTTGTTCAGATTGAAATTACATATTTGAAAATTCACTTTGTTGTGAATTTCAAAATCAATAGATATAATCAACATTAGAGTGATGGTGATGGTAGAAGAAGTCATTGTTAATATAATTCATTACTATGACAAAATGCATTATCAGAATCATCATTGGTGGGAAGACAAATCACTAGTATAATCACCACGGAAAGATCATCGATTAGAAAAGATTTAATTAATAATATAATGTGCCAATAAGAGAAAATGTACCACTAAAATGAATATCATTAAGAATAAAATACAATGATATAATCACCATCTGAATTATCATTCATGAGAAAAGAAGTTAATACCTACATAATTCATCAATGAGAAAAAACACTACCAAAATAATAGCCAGTTTAAATATTATCATACTATATAAATAAAGAATACTAACGTAATTGGATAATTGTTCATGTAATATAAATTTGGGAGGGTGAGAAAAAATGAATGAATATTAAGGAAAATGTGACATTACAAAAATAAACTATATGTGTCTTTTGTCTTCACCAAAACATATGTGATACATGCTTGCATACACATTCTTGCTCATTCATGCATGCTTGCATCTTCAATGTGGAGCAAAAGGGCATGAGTGGTTTGAATACAAACAATTCACTAAACCTATACATGGAGCCTGAAGTAGCAACGACACTAAATCATAAACATCAGGATGAGCAAGGTAATAGGAAACCTACAATACGGTTTCTGTAGGTACATTCTTCACCTATAGATCTCACTCTTATAACAAAAATGGAAGGTCAGGAAAAAAATACTTGCTAACCTTAATAAAATTTCAGAGGATCAAATCACGATTAATAAAAATGTCTCAGATATTTTAAAAATTTCAATTCTAAGATAGAAAACTTGACAATCCATCAAAAAATACTAGAAACACAAATTGCCCAACAAGCTAGATACATCAATAGGCAAACAAAGATGTTTCCAGGAGAGCTAGAGAAAAATCCAAATAATGAACATTGTAAGGTTACCCGATTAAGGAGTGGGAGGAACTTAATGATGTTCCTCAAACTGGGAATGATACACAAGTGGAAGAGAAACATACTAAGACATAACTCCCATAAGGGGAACAAAATTCTTAAAAGGTGTCTAAGTATCTAGCCCCACCACCATATGTACCACCAATTCCTTTCCCCCAGAGATTTTCAAAGACAAATTAGAAAATAAATATGGGAAATTTTTAGATATCATCCTTAAGAAATTATATATCATGTTTCCCTTTACTGAGATACTATAGGAGATGTCTGCATACATGAAATTTCTTAAGGATATTCTATCTAAAAAGAGAAGACTAGAGGATTATGAAACAATTGCTCTAATTGAGGAGTGTAGTGCTTTAATTCAAAATAAATTGCCTCATAAACTAAAAGATCCTAGTAGTTTCTCTACTCCATTCTTAATTGGTAACACTAATTTTGAGTATGCTTTATGTGACTTATGGGCAAGTGTGAGCTTCATGTCCTTATCCGTGTGTAAAAAATTAGACGTGGGTGAACTAAAACCCACTACTATTTCATTTCAATTAGTGGATAGGTCAGTTAAATTCCCTATAGGCATCTTGGAGGATGTTCCTATCAAAGTCGGGAAAATTTTCATTCCAACATATTTTGTAATACTGAAGATTGAAGAAGATGCACAAATTCCAATCTTACTAGGTAGACCATTTTTAGCTACCTCTGGTGCTATAATAGATGTTAAAAATGGAAAATTTCCCTAAGCATAGGGGATGAAAAGATTAAATTTGATATTGCTAAATCTATTAAACAACCCTCTCTTGAAGAATCATGTTGCAAGGTTGGTATGCTGAACCAAGTCGTAAAGGAGGAAGTGACTAAAGTGAAATGTGAGGATCTCTTAGAGAGACGTATGTTGGAAGGTGGCACCTAGAATTTTTATGAGGAAGTGATTAAGGGTAGTGAATCTATAAATGCAAGCTCAACATTCCCTTACAACCCGTATGAGGAGAGCTTGAGGGTCATACCTAAATCTTATAATTGAGAGAAAGGGAAATCACGTAAAAATAAAGTAAAAACACTCCCTCCACCCTCAAGTATGAGTTCATGGGATCCTGCGTGCTTCGCAAGGATCAACTGTCAAGATAATGATATTAAATGAGCGCTTCGTGGAAGGCAACTCACGCTGAAGGTACATTTTTTATTTAGTTCATTAATTTTTAGTGTTTTAGTGTCGGCTTTAGTGTCTCCCTAAGTTTAGATCCTTTGTAGGGGATGTATATAGTGTCGGCCACACAAAAAATTATAAACTCTAAACAAATAAAAAAGAAATTATTACAGGGAAAAGTGATATCACGATAGTGCCTATTAGTTGCCCTCTTCAAAATGGATGTTTGCACCTATTCCATATAGGACATATAGGCCATATGGTTCTCTTCTTTTGCAAGTACTTCCACTGCACCCAATGATGCTGACCACTCATAAATGGTACATAAGCCAGGGACACTTCCCATCAAACTCGTGATTTTTCTTTTATTTCTCTTATTGTTCAGATTTTTACATTAGAGACAATATAAATTTCTAAGCTTGAGGGAATTTTTGTATTTAAATAATTCATTCATATCATGCATACCATATAGCTTTTTATTTTGTTAGGTTGAATATTCATATTATCATGCATTGGCATAAGTTTCATATCTCATCTATCTCCTGCTTTATTCTAAGTGATGCATGTCTGCTTTAAATGAAAACGTATGTATGAACGATGATTGTTGATATGTGATCCCGTTAAAAAAACTTGTGATAGAATAATTACATGAAAGACATTATATTTGGAAATTGTGAATTAAATTTGGTTTAATAAAAGACTTTGTTTCATAACTATTGCGGAATATATCAAATTGAGAAATTTGGACCAAATACAATAAGGGTTCTGATTTGGATTCACAATTGCATGAAAACCCTTTTGTTTCATGAGTGCATAATTTCCAATGATTGTATATGTAGAACTTGATTTATGATCGTTTCAAAATTGAAGTTTTTTGTGTGCATTAAAATGATATAGACAATTATGACTTTTTTCTTACCTTCAATCGCTTGCTATAAACATTGAAAACCTGTTAGTTGCCCACTTTTGATCTTGAACTTTGCTGATTTTTCATAGCTACTCAAATGAGGGTTTTGAGGTAATTTGCAATGTTTGGTTAAAGCAATGAAAAAGGTAAAAAGGCCATGTGTAGTGAAAGAATCTATAAAAAGATGAAGAAGAAACAATCATCATTTCTCTTCTAGAAAATCATAAGAATGAATAAAAAATATAAAGTATACTAGAAGATAAAGGATTGAAAAAATATGTTGTAAATGGAAAGGTTGATCGAAAAAGGATCATGATAAAGTAAGGTATATTAAGAGAATCTCAATGCTTCAATCGGATGTCTAAAAGTTTAAGTATTTTGGGAAACAAGCATAAGCCTTTTTAATTACCTTTTTATGTGTATCTCACATTAGATCATTCACATTGGCCCCATTACAACCATTTAAAGACCTCTTAATTTTTGCATACATTCAAATACAATCAGTGACGATTTGGTTTATAATCAAGCCTATGGTAATTTACTTTCATGAAATTTTTTGAGCGAAACACTATGTCCATTAAACACATGAGAGTGATGAGAGAAGAGTGTCCCTAATAAATACAGTAGTTACGATTCAAAGACTTAGCTTGAATTGAATTTGTTTATGATTGTCTTGTTTTGATGTCCGGATTATTTCAAAACTACCATGAGGTTGCTTGTTATTTTGGGTCGTGGTTTCTATATCATCATTCATACATGATTGTGACAGTTAGACATAATACTTGCTTGAGGACAAGCAACTGATAAGCTTGAGGAGATTTGATGAGTGTGAAATTATGCTACATCTGGATTGCATTGTAGGACATAATTAGCACTTTAGGATTGATTTTAGCTTTTATTTATCTTTGTTCGGATTGAGCAGGTATTTTTGGCTATGTTGTGTAGTTTAGATGGATTGAAATCAAAATGAGTACAAATTGGATGAAAGAAGATGGAATTTGGTGTTGAGGCTATGAGAAGATGAATTGAAGGGCCAAAAGAAGTCGTCTTGGAGTCTGGATCGAAGAGAAGCAACTTGAAGCAAAGGCGCCACGATCCACGACCAGGCCGTGTCCTACACCCATGGTCGTGGATGGTGGATTCTATTTCTATTTTCTATATTCTTAGATTTGTTTTGTTGGGCTTAGCCTAATCTTTTATAATTAGGATAAATAAGGGTTTTCCCTTAAGGATGGAACACACTTTACATTACAATTCTTTCATTTATAAGTTAGTATTCTCTTCTCCATCACGAGCGAGTAAATCTTTTTGTTTCTAGGATTGGGGCCATGCCATTTTACATTCAATAAACACTTGTTCTTACTTCTATTTCATTTAGTGTTGTGGTTTGAATTATTAAAGTGAGTTTTACTACAAGGATTTGCGAGTGTAAAGGCGGTAACCTTTATCCTAGGAACTCTTCCTAAATTATATTTCAATCATTTTTTACTATTTTTATAATTATTCATGTCAATTGGTCAATTGTTCTAAATTCACTTTTAATTCTTATTTGAGTTAAGTATAAATTAATTGTTACAATTAAAGGAATTTTCTAGTCTTCGTGGGATAGATATTTTATTACTCGATCACATAATCGTGCACTTGCGATTTACTCTATCACAACTCAATTTTCACCTTTTGAAATTGTTTATGGGTTTACCCCTCTAACACCTCTTGACTTGTTGGCATTTCCTAACAATTCTCTTTTAAGCATAGGGATGGAAAGGCTAAGGCCAGATATGTCAAAAAGTTGCATGAACAAGTCAAGGTTCAAATTGAGAAGAAGAATGAGAGTTATGCTAAGCAAGCAAACAAGGGTAGAAATAATGTGGTCTCTGAACCCAAAGATTGGGTTTGGGTCCATATATCGAAGGAATAGTTTCCTGAACAGAGGAAATCTAAACTTCCACCTAGAGGAGATGGTCCTTTTCGTGTGGTAGTTAAAGTCAATGATAATGCCTACAAGCTCGAGCTTCCAAGTGAGTATGGTAATATAAGTACTAAGGTCAATTTTTCTAATCTATCCTGTTTTGATTTAGGTGATGGAGATTTTTTTTCGAGGACAAAATTACTCCAAGAAGGATGGAATGATGTAAACCCAAGTGAGCCAAGGTTGGACCATGAAGGCCTAGAAGGGATTTGTGGCCCTATGACAAGGGAAATGACCAAAAGGGCACAAAATTACCTAGGACAACTCTTGGGACTTATTCAAAATGATGGGCCAAAGCATAGCCAAGGAGGTGTCAAGTTCATAAATTGCATCATGCTAGGCATGGACCAAGCAGCCGACCGAGCCAAGCAGGTACCAGTCCAGGCGCTGAGCATAGGCCAAGGGGCACTGGGCACACAATCACCAAGCTAGGTACTGAGCATGGGCCAATAGGCGTTGGGCGTAGAATCTGACCGAGACTGGCAAGCACCATTCAAGTATCATGCCATGGGTGCTCAAGACAAGGCGTTGGGCGCATCAGGACTTGGGCGCATGCACCAGGCACTCGACTAATTGACCTAGGCGCATGCACCTAGCACCTATCATGATCAAGCTGACCGTTGGGCGTGGCACATGGGCGAGACACAAGTGCATCATTAAAAAAATTTCTTTGGCATTCCATAAGTGGGGCCATTGCAATAATTTACACCCGAAAGTGCATGTGAGATTAATTGTGTTCATCTATTTATTTATTTCAATTTGAATTCAAATAAAGACTTGTAAAGGGTGAGCAAATGGCCATCAAAGTGTAACCACCATATTAAATGGTGGAGAGGAAGTTTGCACATGTGTTTAAACTTGGGCAGCTGTGTATTTAGGAAGTGTGAACCATAGGGGAACTCTTTATTTTTTTAGGAGGTCGTTGGAACATAAATTGGCCATTATGGCTGAATTATTCCTTGTTCATGGCCATTATGTACATTGTCTTGAAGAATCATAGGTATCAAAGGGATCCAAGGCTTCCTGGACTTCAATAAAATCATCCAAGGCGTGTGGAAATTCTCCTTGAAGAATAATCTGATGTTGTTCATTCACTTCTAGCCGTGGAGAAGTTATTATGGAAATTATGCAACATTTAACCCATGTGCTCAAAGGAATTACTCACATCATTGGAGATTGGAATCCTAGGTTCCTAAGCCTTCAAAGTCGTGGTTCTTCAAGCAAAGCAACAAGGAATCCTATGTTCTTTTTTATTCAATGTAATAATGTAAGAGAATAAATATATGATGAATATGTCTTGGCCGAATTTGGTCTTGTATATAATTAGATTCATAGCTCAAAGGTATTCAATGTTGGATCACCTTGAATTAGGCCATTAATGTTTTCTCTCCATGTAATTCACGTGGAAGCCATGTTAGGCTGGCCACTCTTTTATGTACCAGAATTCAGTGATGAATAAAGTACCTTAAATTTGATAATTAAACTTTGGATTATATCCTTTGTGATTAGTGAGACAATAATTCTTGTACTTTTCTTGGTTGAACCAAGATCATAGTTCTTATCAAGAAACCAAGTTTCTTATGGCGAACCTCACCTTTGGCTTATCAACACTCAAATGGTGTGGCGCGTACACCAAGTCATTCCTTAACCACGTTCTTCTATCTTTACTTAATCATTCTGCTGAAAACTTATTTCCATTAATCAAACACAACCCATGAGTCTAAGTCCAACACCAACAAATAACGATCATACATCAAGAACCCCTTCCAAAGAGGTTCACATCACAACTCTAAGAAAGGTAATTGAAATTAATTGATATTGTTACTTGTCGTTGTTAAGGAAATATGTACTTTCAATTGCTTTCCCACTAGGATGTTGGCCTTCAGCCATTTTGATGGAGATTTGTTGATTTACAAGCATAAGCATTTTATTAAAGATATCAATTGGGATTTGAATATTCTATTGTATAAGATACTAAGTTAATGCATCATTTGGATATGGTTGACATTGGTTTATTATATTTGTGTTGTGTTGTATCACTTTATTGTTATGTTTTATGTAATTTCATGTTGCGATCAACATAGTTGGTTCTTGTAAGTATTAGATGGCAACTAGGGGGTGAATTTATTGACTGGTTTCTATGGCCAATTTTTCTGCAATAAAAACCATAACTATGTAGTAGCGGAAATAGTGCAAAAAAATTACCAAGTAAAACACTTAAAAATGAAAGAAAAAGGAGAAGAGAGAAAATACACAGATGTTTTTATACTGATTCGCCTTCTTGTCCACCGAAGGCTATGTCCAGTATTCTTGCAGCACAAGAGATTTCTTTACTATATATTATGAGTTGCAATTATAATTCTCTCCCCGAGACTCCTTGTACATCACACACTCACTAATACTTCACACCCTTGGAAAACAACATTTCCAAGTATTCTCTTCCCCTTCTCACCACACCCTTGTGATGAAAAGTTTACAACAATGATTGAAGAGATTTTCTAGGGCAAGGATATAAAAATTTAGAACTTGATATAAAAATTTCTATAACTTGAAATCATCTTGCTCTTAATATACTAAGTATAGAATGCTCTTAGATGTGTTTAAGTTTGGAAAAACTTTAGAACATGTACTTAATGCAACTTCAAAAAATTCTGAAAGTTTAGAAGCATGAAAAATGTAGAGAATTGTATGCAAAAGTTATGAAACTTTAGGATAATTAAGTGTGAAAGATGTGTATGAATGGTCCACGAATTGGGATGTTCCAAGGCCTTTAAACAAACTTCCAACTAGCTATTATACTCCATTACAAAGATGCAAGATGTTTGGAATGAAAGTAATTCGTTTTGGATGAAAGCTGTTGAGTTTGGATTTGAAAATATGGGGTAACAGCTCACAGTAATCGATTACACTCAGTAACCGATTAACCAAACATACTATCCAACTAAGTAACCTGTTACTCATTTTCAGTAATCTGTTACATTAATTGGGTGAAAAATTAAAATCCAAAGAATCTGAACTGTGATATTAAAATTCAGTGGGAAAAGTATCACAAAGCATTAATGTGATGAAAAATACAATAATTCTTAGAGTAGTAGTAAACACTAAATAATATAGATAGATTAATACAAATATTGAGTGAGGTGAAACTATATAGTTTTTTTTTCAATTTAAATTAAACAATTACATAAGGGAATGTGCAAGGATTATATTAAGATTTTGTTAATGAAAGAGGGATCGGAAGATTTATATGCTTGCTCACCCGACTGCTTACTCACCAAAATTTATATGAAATTACACACTTACACCCTATGCGAGAAATGAAAAGGTAGGGGAGAGACGAAGTGGTAGATGTAGAAATGAAATAAAACAGGAAAGAGAAAGAAAAATAGTCCAAATGTGAAAAATAATTTCAGTACCCTCTAATGTTCAATGATTATTACTTTTTAACATAACAAAACATATTGGTCAATCAGTAATTAACATTAAATTGTTAAAATATAAAATGTGTAAAAAGTAAGAAGGTAGTATAGGAAGGAACATAATAGTAACATAAAACCTTTTAGGAGGGAACAAAATTGAGGAGAATGTGACATGTGGTTTGAAGAAGTTTTTTTATTATAGTTAATAGATTAATAAAAATGAAAATAATTATTTATTTATTTTTCATTTTTAATTATTCTTTTATAACTTATATGTTATAATTATTTTTAACATGATAATATCTATTGTGATGGGAATGTTGTCCGTCCTCTTCATAGATCAATGAATAAAATTTGCTGAATTTTGGATAAGAATTTGTATATTGCAAGAGAAGCTATCATGTACCAAGAAAAGAAAAGCTATCAAAATTTTGAAGTAAAAATATCACGACACTAGAATTTAAAACCAATACCATACATGAGTGTTTATTGTCATGTCCTTTTGTTTCAAATATATGTTGTATTTTTGGCAGAACCTAACAAGTAATTAATTTTTATAGCTTCACTTTTTTTTTTCTAAAACGTATATCTTTTATTGAAAAAAATTATTCAATCTAGAAGGGGTCATTATATACAATAAAATTGTATTTAATAGAGCTACATTTTCAGAATGTTAAAATCAACTTGGAGCTATCAATAAGGCATTAGTATATAGTAATATAAGGCACGGCTAGATTCCTAAAATGACCAAAAGGTAAGTGTTCAATTCCTGAGAATGATATTTGTTGGAAGCGCAATCACACAGCCCGAAAGTAATTAGTTCATTACCAAAAAGTGAGGGATCACCTAGTAAAAAAAAACTCCACTGAGCTAGAACCATCAATCGTACTTCTTGATAGGGGTGAGATGGTCGAGACAGGTTAAGCATGTCACTCACCTGTCCCTAGATATTGACCGGGTCAATTTTTGAACCCAAACTCGTCCCTAATTAGGATGGGACGCGTGAGAGATAAGTCCAAAATAAGACGAGTCAAGATAGAGATGAGTCCGGGTTGGAAAAGGACAAAATGACAAATGTAGATTTTTTTTCAAATCTTTAAGCATGTACAATCAAAATTATCACAATTTATATATAAACTCAACTGAAACCTGCTTTCCACATACATTAGTATATAAACTATAAACCATAAATTATATCCTTCAAACTAGAAACTATCATAATCACGTGACTAAAAATTGTAAAAGACGTTGAAAATTTTAGGACAATTTAAACTATCAACTCTCAACATAAGCTGAAGTGTTCTTGTAAATGATAAAAAGCTTTTATGCGCCGCAATATCCTTCACTCTCGTCGCAGCGGTCCTTCACTATCTAGGACAATTAAACAATGAAAAAAGGATAAAAAATAATGATTATATGATAAGTGATGTGGTTATATGGTGTGGACTTGTAGGTATTTGAGTTATGTGGGCTTAACTTAATAAAGGGTATTGATAGGTATTTATTCAACTGTTCTTAATATATAAGGGGCAGACTGGGCGACCCGGACATAGATCTGAATCCGTCCTTTTTTTATGACGGTCTGTCCCTTTTAATCGGGTTGTCCTAAGTTATTAGGTTGAGACCGGTCTACATATCGAATCTTGCTCACCCTATTTTTAGATGATTCAACTCTCTTTAACATACAATGTTTTTCATGTTTGATTGGTTCCATGGTGAATGAATTTATTTTAGGGGAATGAAAATTACTATTATTATAAGTAAATAAAATTTATTATGGAAAGTCCTAATTGGAAGGGCAAGGTGAATATCACTATCACCACTCAACAGTTGGCTCATCCACCACCATCATTCTCCAGTAAGTTCATTAAATTATCTATAATTAAGTATTAACTAATCTGGCACATTCCTTTTTCTCATTTTCATCCACATATTTTTTTTTTCTGATTAACAGAATTAATATTAATAAAGTAACAAAACAGTGAACCACATTTTAGGATTCAATTCCAAACTGTAGGTGATTCAAATGGCCTTGTAACATGGCATGGCCAACAAAAAGATGTTGTCTGATATGTTTGATATTTTGTCCCATATTAATCTATATCTATCTATACTTACTTACTATATATAAAGGTAAAACATAGTGTAACTTCCACCATTGTGTAATTTCTATTTCCTATTTTGTCCTTCACATTATTTAATTTTTACAAAAAGATCATATAATCATAAATAAACATCACCAACACATTAATTAACTCTATCTTTCACATTAAATTGAACATTATCATAAATACATAAAAATTATAACAATATATTCTAATTCTAAAAATAAAATATATAAAAAATGAATACGTAGTACCATGTAATATTGACCGACAGACACGAAGTGCCTGTACACACTAGTACTATACAAAGGTAAAACATAGTGTAACTATTACCATAGTGTAATTTTTTCCTATTTTACCCTTAACATTAATTAATTTCTACCATAAAATCATACAATTGTTGCTAACCAACACATTAACCACCCTTATCACCTTAAATAGAAAATTATAATAGAAACAAAAAATTATAATATAAAGTATACCAAACACAAAAAATACATTTAATTCTCAAAAATGAAATATATAAAAATTGAATACTTAGTAGCACATAATTGGAACTTGCTTGCACACAGTGTTTGTCAACACACTAGTGATAATAAAATAAAAACAATAATAATAAATATATAAAAAATTTAATCAACATAATATTTTTTATGAGAAAAAAATATATATAATAATTAATAGTGTAATAATTTTTTATATTATCACTACATTATCAACCATTCATTTTCGATCATAATTGATTTTTCAAAAAATATAATTCAAATAAATAATTAAATATATGCTGATTGTATATATATCTTTATAGTCCCCAGCAACATAAGATTTGGGACGGCACATGTCTATTCGTGCCTAACTGCCAAACCGTTAACCCCTTCATTTTTTCTCTCTCCTCTGATGTTTTTTTGTTGCATTATTAGGAGAGAAAAAAGTAAATGAAAACAGCACTTCGCTACCCATGTTGTTAAATATAACTATACTCCTATGTCCTATATATATGGTTTTTGAACTTTTCTATTGCCTCAAATCTAAGGCTTCTTCTTCCACATTTTGTTTAAGGGAGAAAAAGAGAATCAGAGGCAATTCTTCCATAGGATTCAACCTCATTATTATCTAAAGTATAAAAATCATAACTTGTTAATTAATATACCTTAGGAGGGTTGGGGTACATGGCCAACAAAAGGATGTTGTCTAATATGTTTGATGTTTTGTCCCATATTAATCTATATCTATCTATACTTACTTACTATATATAAAGGTAAAACATAGTGTAACTTCCACCATTGTGTAATTTCTATTTCCTATTTTGTCCTTCACATTATTTAATTTTTACAAAAAGATCATATAATCATAAATAAACATCACCAACACATTAATTAACTCTATCTTTCACATTAAATTGAACATTATCATAAATACATAAAAATTATAACAATATATTCTAATTCTAAAAATAAAATATATAAAAAATGAATACGTAGTACCATGTAATATTGACCGACAGACACGAAGTGCCTGTACACACTAGTACTATACAAAGGTAAAACATAGTGTAACTATTACCATAGTGTAATTTTTTCCTATTTTACCCTTAACATTAATTAATTTCTACCATAAAATCATACAATTGTTGCTAACCAACACATTAACCACCCTTATCACCTTAAATAGAAAATTATAATAGAAACAAAAAATTATAATATAAAGTATACCAAACACAAAAAATACATTTAATTCTCAAAAATGAAATATATAAAAATTGAATACTTAGTAGCACATAATTGGAACTTGCTTGCACACAGTGTTTGTCAACACACTAGTGATAATAAAATAAAAACAATAATAATAAATATATAAAAAATTTAATCAACATAATATTTTTTATGAGAAAAAAATATATATAATAATTAATAGTGTAATAATTTTTTATATTATCACTACATTATCAACCATTCATTTTCGATCATAATTGATTTTTCAAAAAATATAATTCAAATAAATAATTAAATATATGCTGATTGTATATATATCTTTATAGTCCCCAGCAACATAAGATTTGGGACGGCACATGTCTATTCGTGCCTAACTGCCAAACCGTTAACCCCTTCATTTTTTCTCTCTCCTCTGATGTTTTTTTGTTGCATTATTAGGAGAGAAAAAAGTAAATGAAAACAGCACTTCGCTACCCATGTTGTTAAATATAACTATACTCCTATGTCCTATATATATGGTTTTTGAACTTTTCTATTGCCTCAAATCTAAGGCTTCTTCTTCCACATTTTGTTTAAGGGAGAAAAAGAGAATCAGAGGCAATTCTTCCATAGGATTCAACCTCATTATTATCTAAAGTATAAAAATCATAACTTGTTAATTAATATACCTTAGGAGGGTTGGGGTACCGCAGTTCTTAGGTGCCTCTGAATATTTCAACCGTGGGACTCAATCTAGTTGTTAGTTTAATTCAATATCCTTGTAAAACAACAGGTAATGCTCGACGTGTATTTCTTGTATTCTAGTTTCTTTCTCGAGAGAAGGGCCACTTTTCAAATGCTTAATATGGAATAAGGATCTGTTATTCTAAATCATGTACAAATTTTGTCCACACCAATGATAATGAAATAAAAATAGAACAAATAATAAATGTTTAATATTTTTAATTGACTTGTCATTGATATGGGATAAGATTCGAGACATGATTTGGGATAGCAGATCATTGTTAATCATTATGATTCCCAATTTTGATGTTTTGTTTGCTTTGGTTTCAGAGAGTTTCCGCGGTTTGTTTTGGTGGGAAACAGATTAAGAATGTTGGGGGATTTGATTACCCGTTGTCTTATGTATGTACCTTTTTTGTTTCTTTCTTTGCCTCTTTAATTGATGAATTTTCTATTTATATTTTTCATTCTTATATATATATATCAACTCTCTTTGTTCATTTTGGATTGCAGACTCGTTCTGGGGTATGCATACCCTGGATTTGAATGCTATAAAGTTGTGGAGAAAAATAGAGTCGACATGGAGGAACTTCGATTCTGGTGTAAATACTGGTACATGAGATAATTTCCTTTTTTGCAATCAATTTCTTGTGAATTAGGGACAAGTTTTATTCTGACTGTCATAATATTTATGTCACAGGTTACGTAATATTTCCACATGTTGGCTAATGTCAGCATTCGTTATGATGTAAAATAAATTTAAGTTAATCACTATTCGTTAGAAGTAGGATTATATGGGGTACACATCAATGAGTAAGGGAGGAAAATGAGTCCTTATATTTTTGCCAGAAAAATAATCTTCTTTTGAAATATGCAAACTAAGACCAAATGCCTTGGAATACAGAGGAAATAGAGGACTAAATGGGTTATTAGGTTGTTTTAATTTACTGTTTTCCTCACTTTTGACGTGATTAATGTTATTGTAGTAATTGCGATGCAGATTGCGGCCATTGCGATATAAATTATTTTGTAATTAAAAAATATTTTTTAATTTAATGTGGTTGCGACCCAATGCAGCTACATCGTTGTGATTCAGTATCAGCAATTACAGTATGATACGGTTACCGCAACCACAATATTGTGGCCGCAATTACTTAATGTTCTCCAAAATTTAATCCTACTTGAAATCATTATGCAGCAAATATAACACTGCTGTTGGGTATTTGAAATCATCCACCATCTGAAGCAAACGTATTGTTTTCCTTGCACATGGAGTTAAGAATACTAGAAAAGTTGGTCTAATAGGAAATATGGTTAAAAATTGTTTTTGTATAAATAAATTATAAACTAGACTTTGTAGCCAATATGTTGTGGTTCTTGTAGTTTTAGCAATAATATTGAAATTGCAATTGTGATCTTATCAGTCAAATTTATATATCTAAGCACAAGATGACTACAACCAAAAGAAATATTATGAACAAGTGAAGTTATTGATTTGGTTTTATATCCTATTAAAATACACATTGAATTCTCATATGGCATTGCACAATACAGGCTTTTAGCAAGTCTTAATCACTCTGTCAATCGTCTTTTTGCAGGATAATTTTGGCACTTTTCACTGTACTGGAAAAGTTTGCAGACATATTCATTGCATGGTAAGTGTTGGATTTTTAATCACTCCTACCCTTTTGATTATTCAACTTCGTGTTGTAAATTAACACACCTTCATTAAGGCTGCCAATGTATGGAGAGATGAAACTGGTGCTCATTATCTACCTCTGGTATCCCAAAACCAAGGTAAACCTCTTTCACTTTTTACTTATACTCATTTTATCAAATTATTAAATTATAATGATGTGGCCGCATTAATTTTTGCAACCCCGTAATATTAAATTATAATGATGTGGTCTCATGAGGCATATTATATATCACATCTGGGTCCTCAACAAATTCAATTTTTATTAATAGCAAAAATTTTCACACCGTAATGTTCCTAATCCTCATTTCAACATTCACTACCACAATTTAAAGCACTCCTACAATTACTTTATCACCATTTTACTAATGAGTTCAAGGTGAAATACATGTTTGATCCTAATGCAGGGAACAGGATTTATTTATGAGACAGTGCTGAGGCCTTATGTATCAAAGCATGAAAATGACATTGATAGGAAGTTACTTGAGTGGAAGGCTAGAGCATGGGATTTTGCCATATTTTATTGGCAATACTGTGCACAATTTGGGCAGACTGCATTTTTTCAGGTTCTTCAGTATTTGGCTCTTCAGTCCAACAGAATTTCAGCCAACCCCACTACTCTGGTAAACTTCCCCTTTCAAGTAGGAACAACTTAGCTTCCCTCATTTCAAAAATAAAAAAAATAAAGAAAATAAAGAAAATAAAGAAAACAAAATTATACTTATATGTTCTCCTTTAATTGTACAAATCACACTTGTCTATGCATCCCTTAAAATCTAATTTGATTGAAGCATTTAATCATATTTTAGTTGACTGTTTCTTGAGAGAGAAAAACTTATACTTGACTACAAATTTATTATTAAATACTAATACTAATTAATAATTTGTAATCATTTAAAAAAAATAAGTTTGATGTGTAAATCATACCATAAATCATTGCAATTGAGGAGAGCACTCATGTTAAATATGGCCGGCAATTGACTGCTTGTCATTTTTTTACAATAGTCAATATTAAATAACAGAAGATAACTTATTCATTCATATCCATTTTTTTATAATATGGGTCATTTAGAAGAGAAACACATTTTAAAAGGATTCTACAATTTCATATTTTGGTGAAATTCACTGACATGTCATAAGGACACAAATCTCATTAAAGGTTGTTATAGTTTATGATTAGACCAACCTTCCATAAACGGTCATGATTGATATAGTACAGGGGAGGAATGGAAATGGGTCTACTTTAGTATGAGTTTTATCTTCCTCAATCTGATACTTAACCCAAACTTTTTGGTTTGAAAATATATTATAGAGATCATGTTTCGAACGGTGTTTTAATTTTTTTTGCTATTCATCTCTTTTGTTCACCTCACATTATCATCAAACTTTGACATGGGTAACTATTACACTGCAGAAAAACGAGGTACATCGTGAAATTGAAAGTTCCTCGCCTTCAATGCAATCACCATCCTTCAAGATGAAGCAAAGTAGTTCCATAAGCAAGAGCAAAAAGTGGCCACCAAGTCCCCCACAATCACCAAGCATCCACCGCAACATTTCAGAGACACCAAAGTCCAAAAAAGTTGAAGTTGACCTCGATTTCCAAACAGAATATTCAGAGGAAGATGAAGCAATATTGGAACCTGAACCTGTTACTATTGGTGAAGGCCAAGATGTTCCTCGCGTGAACGTGAAGGACAGAATCAACCGAGCGCGTGCTAGGCTCCGGACGATAGATACACAAAACTCTAGAACCCCACGAACCCCGCAACGAAGAGATATGTCGTAATTGTACATAGTGTTCACCTTAAAATCCCCTTTAAAGAGAAACTGAAGTGGGGGAATTGGAATAAGACATAATGCTTTCTCATTCTTTCTTTAGTCCAACATTGTCATTTATTGATATTTATTTTTATTCTTGTAAAAAAATACATATTTATACTCATTACAATACCTGATGTTGGACCTTTTATTTATTTTATTTTTTAATGGTTCTTATTGTTTTTGTTTTGAAGTTTGTGGTATCATTTAGGAATAGAATGTTAGCTCATAAGATTGGATCAATTGAAACTAGAGAGAAGTGAGGTAAAAAATCCAATGATGATTATAAGCAAAATTTCTCTATATAAAAATGAGAGTATAACAAATCTTTTCATAATAATAAGGATAAAGAATAATATTTTCTCTCACAAATACTCTTTCAAAAAACAAGATTTTCCATTTGTGTATATGTTCATTTTGGATGATGTTGTGATATTTTTGGCAAAAGTCTTTAATCTTAATAATGAAGCAAGCTTTGGAGGAGGTTAGAAATGGTTTGCAAGTTGTTCTATCTAGGCTAGATGCATAACCTTCATTGCTAAGAAAAGCCTAGGACTTGAAAAACTCTTAGGGGCGGAAACGTGAGAGCCACATTCCTTTACAATCTCCACCTTAACTTAAATTTGATAAGTTGCTCATCGCCAGATAAAGTCCTGAAGGGCACTCAAGTGATGTAGAGACTAAGCAAGTCCAGACAATGTTGAAACTTGGTACTTGGAAGTGGTTTGATAAGCATATCTGCTAGATTATCTAATGTGTGAATCTTTTCCTCCATAACTTCACTACTAGTAACAATATCTAAGATAAATTGATGTTTTACATCAATGTGTTTGGTCTTGTCATGATAATGACTATTCTTAGTAAAATAAATAGCACTTTGACTATCACAAAATACTGTAAGAACACCTTGTGTCAGACCAAGTTCATTAAGCAAACCTCGGAGCGAAATAGCCTCCCCCACACCTTCTATTGCTGAAATATATTCTAGTTTAGTCATAGACAATGCAACAATGGACTGAAGTGTACCTTTCCAGTTGATAACATTATTACAAAGAATAAAGATGCAACCAAAAAGAGATATTCTTGTGTCAATATCACCACCAGTCTGAATCAACATAACCTACAACATCAATAATTGTAGCCTTACTTTTATCAAATATCATGTCAATGCCATAATTACCTTTTTGATACCGAAAGATCTATTTTGTAGCACTCTAGTGATCCTTGCCAGGATTAAGCATATACTGACTCATCATGCTAATATCATATGCTAAATCTGGTCTAGTGCACCAATAGCGTATATAAGACTATCAACTAAAGTGACATAAGGAACCTGTGACATATGCTCCATCTCTTCCTCTATGTGTGGGCAAAGATCCAAAGATAACTTGAAATGTGTAGCAATTAGAGTAGAAACATGTGTGCAGTCATTCATATTAAACCTTTCAAGCACTCAATATATTTTTGTTGAGATAAGACAATTTACCAGTTTGACGATCCCTGCAAATCTTCATACCAAAAAATTTCTTCGTTGCACCTAATCCTTTCAAGCACTTGTCACGTGATACAATTAAGATATCATTAACATAAAGTAACAAGTATACGAGAGACTCATCTAGAAAATTTTGGAAATAAATACAATCATCAAATTGACTCATGTAATAATCTTTCCCAGTCATGAAAGAATCAAACTTCTTGTAACACTATTTTAGAGTTTGTTTAAGGCCATATAAATATTTCTTCAATCGGAAGACAAAATGCTCCTTGTGAGGAACAATAAACCACTCATGTTGTTTCATGTAAATTTCTACTTCTAACTACACATGTAGAAAATTTGTCTATACATCAAGTTGCACAAACTCAGAATAAAATAAAGCAACAAAAGCAAGAAAAACACGAATGAAAGTATGACGAACAAAAAGAGAGAGTATCTCATTAAAGTCAATACCTTCCTTTGATTAAAGCCTTTAACATCTAGTTATGCTTTACGTCTTGGATCTTCAACCTCGGGAATGCTTTCTTTCTTCTCGTAGATCCATTTACACCTCATGGTTATTTCCCTTTAGAAAGCTCTCGTGAAGTCAAGTATCATTCTTATGAAGACTTTCAATTTCTTCATTCATAACCATTAGCCACTTTGAAGAATCAACACAAGAATAATTTTTGTATAATTGACAGGTTCAACACTATCATTTACCTCTTATGCAGCGGACAATGCATAAGTAATTAAATTATCACCTTTTAATTAGTCTTTTGGTTGTCTCAGGCAATACAATAATCATCTTCTTGTTGATGGTTATGAAAAGTGGTATTGTCATTATGACCACAATCAATGTAATGATCATCAATGCTTGATTTATTTATAAATGAAGATCGTATATCAATATTAGGAGCTAGATACTTCACTACCAACTTCACCTTCTCGCTAGTACCCTACAAATTACATGTACTAGTAGAAGAAGACACAAAAGATTATTTTCTAGAAGATAATAATGCATCCTCATTAAAAGTCACATATCTGCTAAAAAGTAACTTTTATGACTTATCATAACACCATAAGTGATATCCCTTAGACTCATATGCATAACCAAGAAATACGCACTTAATAGCTCTTTGAGATAATTTACCATCTTTAACATGTGCATATGCAAGACATCCAAAAAAATTCCTAAATTTGAGAAATGAACAAGATTATCTAGCCAAATTTCTTATAGAACTTTGAAGCCAAGTGCTAAATATGGAGAACGGTTGACCAAACAACAAGTACTAGATTCCCCCTCGGTCCAAAATTTATGCTAATGCTATAACCCTACATTTGAGAGCATACAACGCGTTCCCTCAAGTAGAGTCATATTCACGTTTTATGCAACGCCATTTTTCTTGGAATTCTTTGGAATGATTTTATGTCTAGAAATACCATGATTTGTGTAGAATTCATTAAAGTCACAATTACAGAACTCTAATCCACCATTTGTTTTGATCTTCTTCACTTTCTTCACTGTCTCGGTTTCAACAAGAGTTTTCCACTTCTTGAATGTAGGGAAGGTCTAATTTTTATGTTGTAGAAAATAAACTCAAACCTTACGATAAAAATCATCAATGATAGCCATCATATAGAAGGTCCTCAAAGGTAAGAATGAATATAATCAATAATATCTTTAGTATGGTCAATTATAGTAGAGAAACTGGATTTTTCTCTTTCCCAAAAACACAATGTTTACAAAACTCCAACTAATCAATGCCATGTTTACTAAGATGAGATTGCTTGCTCAGAAGATGCATGCTTTTTCACTCACACTAAGCCATATATCGCAATTAATGACAATCATTTAATTGCGCTTGCTAGAACAATGTTGTTAAAAATGAGGTGGAAGATCATCAACAACGCTCATTAAAGCAAACGCTATTAACATGGATAGGCGGATATAACTTCAACAACACAGACGTGAAAGAGCGTTGTTGAATTAGCAATAGCTTGAATGATTTCTATTTAACAACACTCCTTTAAGACTGCACTGTCAATTTACATATATTCAATATCGCATGATTAAAAGAGCAATGTTGAAGAGTAGATATCAACAACACATTCTTATGTGAGCGTTGTTGTTATGTTATGATGATGAGATGTAAAATAGTGGATTTACCTTCTGGCTATTTAACAGTTCTCCTTTATGCAAGCGTTGTTAATGTATATCTATTTAATAGCGCATGCTTGAGTGAGCGCTATTGAAGATGTCTTATCAACAAGGCTTTTTTAATGGAGCATTATTGTAGATGTCATATCAACAACAATTTCTTAAATAAGCGACATTGATTTGTTATGATGTTTAAATATCTAATGTTTATTCACTTCCCTCTACACTCAAACTTGTTCGATCAGAAACCACATACACTCAAAAAATATATAACCAGCTCAAAAAACTCATCAATGGCTTCCCAAAGTGGTGATCATGATTTTCACAGTGGTGATGATGCTACACGTACTCCACAAAATAAGCAACTCGTTATTCCGAAATGAACTCTACGTGGAATGAATTCCATTAAGAGGGTCATTCGTACAAGAATTAAGATGTGAAGATACCATTTGAATGGAACACAAAAGGCCAATCATTAAACATGAAAGGTGACAACACATTGGTAAGCAACATTGGAGTCATGGTTAGGCAGAATATACCGATAACATTCAATTATTGGACTGATGTTAGGTTGAATCCCGTGAAGGAGCGTATTTGTAATGAAACAATAGTAAGTTTCCATTTTAGTGTATATGTTTATATGTTTTCATGCAATGTATATGTATTTTTGTGTTTTCATGCTATGTATATGTAGTTTTGTGTATTAATGCAATGTATATGTGCTTTTATGCAATTTATATGTATTTTTGTGTTTGCATGCAATGTATATGTGCTTTCATGCAATTTACATGTATTTTTGTGTTATCATGCAATCTATTTATGTATTGTATTTATGTGTTTTCATCAAATTTTGAGGTTGGTGAGGAGCATAAGGATTACATCCTTAAATTTGTCGGTAAGACTCTTCGACAATTCAGAACCGATGTCGGCTAGTTTATCAGAGATTCTGATGACAACGTTAACCTCAAACCAATTATGAAAATCTCATTGAAGAGGAGAATTGGAAGACATTTTTCACTACATGCACACAAGATGAGTATTTCTTGGTAAAATCATCTTCTTTGTATATTGACTTTATTCTTATGTTGTTGTATATATATATATATATATGATTGTTAATGTTAATGTTTTTTGTTTTTTCAAAAAGTAAGCTGATATAAGTGGGTAGAGAAAGGTGATACACCTATAGGACCCAAATCAAATTGGTTATGTAAATTTAATTGTTTCGCAGGAATGCTCTGAAGCCGCCAATGAAATGTGATACTTGGACAATAGTTGTTCTAAGCATATGGGCGGTGAAAAAACAAATTTTTAGTCCTCACTCCAAGGGATAAAGGCTTCACCTCCTATGGGGATAATAACAAATGGACAATACTTGTAGTAGGTCGTGTTAGGAAGCCTCCTTCTACTACCATAGAAGGAGTACTCTATTTGAAGGCCTCAAACTCAATCTATTAAGCATCAGTCAACTATGTGAAAAGACTTTCATGTAGCTTTTTGTACCAACAAGTTCATCATTGAGGATAAGGTTTCACATGATGCTAAACATATAGGAAAAAGATTAAATAGTATTTGTATGATTACACTAAATGATATTTCCTATAAAGTTAAGTGTCTTGTAGTCAATGATAATAATGCATGGTTATGGTATAGGAGAATAGCACACATTCACGTGGACCATTTGAATAAATTGATTAAGAATGAACTACTAGTTAGCTTATCCAAAATGAATTTTGTGAAAGACATTATGTGATGCATATCAAAAGTGTAAGCAAACTAAAGTGTCTTTCAGACCAAAGCATATTGTTTCTTCTAATAGACCATCATAATTGTTGCACATGAATTTATTTGGTCCTTATAGGATAAGAAGTTTTCATGGCAACTAATATGTTTTTGCAATAGTAGACGATTTTTCTTGATTCACTTGAACTCTATTTTTGGTTCACAAAAATAAAAGTATTCATGTCTTTTGCAAACATGCTAAAAGAGTTCAAAATGAAAATTCTTTATAGACTGCTGCTATTAGAAGTGATTATGGAGGGGATTTCAAATCACTTTATTTGAGTAATTTTGTGATGAGTATGGAATCACACACAACTTCTCAACTCCTAGAACACCATAACAAAATGGTGTTGTAGAGAAATAATAGGTCTTTAGAAAAACTAGCATGTATAATGTTGAATGAAACCGATCTTCCAAAATAATTTCGGGGAGATGTAGTAAGTTCGAATTAATATGTTTCCTATTGTGTTTTAATTAGACTTATTCTCAAGAAAATCCCCTATCAACTTTAAAAAGGTGGAAAACCAAATATTTCTCATTTTCATGCTTTCGGTTGTAAATGCTTTGTTATTAAATCTTGGTAAATTTGACGCTAAAGATGTTGAAGACATTTTTCTTGCTTATTCTCTTACTAGCAAAGCATCTAGAATTTTTAATAATAGAACATTAACCATAGAATAATCTATGCATGTATCATTTTATGAAACTAATTCTTCTAAGGAGGACAAAGTTGTTTTTATGATGATGATTTACATCTCAAAGAGAAGTTCCCATTATTGAAGAATTAAGTGGCTTGGAGCAAATGAAAACTAATGATGATCTACCTCAACAAGAAGAGCATGCACATTCTAATTTACAAAAAGAATGGAGAAATCATAGAGACCATCTATCAACAACATCATTGGTGATATAAATAAGAGAGTTTCTACTCATCTTAATTTACATGATGATTGCTTAAATATGGTCTTCGCCTCTAAAATTGAAACATTTAAGATAGATGATGTTATTGATGATGAGCAATGAATTCTTTCTATGCAAGAAGAGCCCGATCAATTTTAGAGAAATGAGGTTTGGGAACTTGCTCCTAGACCTAAAAATAGGCAAGTAATAAGAACTCGATGGGTTTTCAGAAATAAATCAGATGAAAATGACATTCTTATTAGAAACAAGGCTAGGATTACAACCCAAGGCTATAACTATGAGGATGAAATTTATTTTGATGAAACATTTGCTCATGTGGCTAGACTCGAGGCTATTACACTTTTGCTAGCATATGTATGTTCACTAAATTTTCAATAATATCAAATGGATGTTAAGATTATCTTTTTGAATGATTATATACAAGAAGAGGTATATGTTGAACAACCTCCGAGTTTTGAGGATTATGAACATTCCTCTTATGTATATAAACTTCAAAAAGTGTTTTATGGTTTAAAACAAGCTCCTAGGGCTTCATAAGACCGATTAACTTATTTCCTAAGTGAAAATGGTTTTTTTAAAGGAAAGGTCTACAATACACTTTTTATAATGAAAATAAATCATCATATTTTACTTGTTCAAATTTACGTAGTTGATATTATTATTTTTTCTACTAATGATGACTTGTGTAGTGAGTTTGGTAAGATGATGTAAGGAAAATTTGAAATGTCCACAACAGGAAAGTTGAATTACTTTCTTGTATTTTAGATCAAACAAAAGAAGGATGAGATCTTTGTCAATCAATCCAAATACTTCAAGGATTTGCTAAAAAGATTTGAGATGATCAAATGTAAAGCTATTGACACTCCTATGAGATCAAATACATATGTTGATACCTATGAGGTTGGAAAATGTATTGATATAACCAAGTATCAAGGAAATACCGATTCCTTTCTTTATCTTATTTCTAGTACACCAGATATTATGTTTAGTATATGTTTGTGTACACGACATCAATTAAAACCAAAAGAGTCATATCTTATTGCTTTAAAAAGAATCATAAAATATTTAAAAGGAACAACAGATGATAGATTATGGTATGTTAAGGGAAGTACATGTGACTTGGTTGAGTATTCGGATTCATATTTTGATGGTTGTAAAACTAAGAGGAAAAATACTACTAATACTGGTCACACCTAAGGAAGTGCCTTAGTCTCATAGTCATGTAAGAAAGATGTCTAGTTGCTTTGAGTACTATGGAGGCAGAGTACATAGCAGCAGATAGTTGTTGTGCACAAGTATTGTAGCTCAAATAAAAATTATGTGATTATGGCTTAGACTTAGGATGTATACCTTTGAATTGCAATAATACTACTATTATAAACCTTCCAAGAATCCAATCATGCATTCTCGAACCAAGCACATAGATATGAGGCATCTCTTCCTAATGGGCCATATAAAAAAGAAAGATGTGCATTTAGAGTTTGTTGATACTCATGATCAAGTCATAGATATATTTACGAAACCTTCAACAAAAGATCCTTTTTTATAAAATTAGAAGAAAACTAAGAATTTTAGATGAAACAATCTTATCCTAAAATTATGTTTATATTCTTGCATGTTTATTTCAAGATATTAATTACTTGCTTACTTGCTCTCATATGTATTTATTTCTTGACTTTTGCATGTTTTTTAGGTTTGTAACTGATTACTCTAATGAGTAACAGACTATTGGAGGATCTAGAGAGATTGGGTAACCGATTACTCTCTTTACTCTAGAGAGTAATCGATTAGCCATTTTGAATTTCTGGAAAATTAGGTTTTTACTAATTAGAGTAACAGAGAAGAATATATTGTTCTTGACCTTGGCACGATTTTAATAAAGACATCAAAATCACCAAAAAGAAGAAAAATGAAGAAGACCTTGAAGACTAGAAGACAACAATTCAATGATCAAGATTTGTATAATCTTATAAGATAGGTACTTTTCTCCTAAAGTCTTTGAATTATGCGTAATCATAATGCTCAAGCGAAAAACGTATTTGAAACATATCGAAAATTAGAAACAAAAGAACTTAATTTTCAAAAAGCTAAGTAATAGGTTAATTGACCTAAGTTACAAGTTACTAGATCTGAGTAACAAGTTACTTGAATTGAGTAACACTTCGAAGCTACAAGTTACCCAAACTAAGTAATATGTTACCTAATCATTTTAACATAGAGTAACTCATTACTCAATGGGAGTAACCAATTACTTATTTGGACAAAATATTTGGGTAATCGGTTATCCAGTAGAGTAATCAGTTAGTGAGAGTTGTTACACTAGATTTTCAAATCTAAACTGAACAACTTTCATCCAAAAAAATGGGTTTTGATCCAATCGACTTCTACCTTTATTTAGGAATATGATGGATGGTTGGAAGCCTATTTAAAAGCATTTAGACTTCGTAATTCCAATACTAACTTTCAGACTAACACATAATCATTTTACACAACTTTCATATCATCTTTCATACACTTTGTTCATGCAACTCTGAGATTAAACTTTCATAATTTTTCTGAAGTTGCATTCAAGTGCTTTTCTAAGTTTTCATACTCTAAAGCACTTGAGAATTGTGTATTATTCAAAGTGAAATACCATAAGGGTTTCAAGTTTAGAATTATTTTATCATCTAAGCAATCATTGTCCTAGTTGTATTATTCATTTATGTAAATGTTGATGTAAACTTTTCACCATAGAGTGTGGTACAAAAAGGAAGAGTGGAACTTAGAAGATGTGTTCTTCTAAGTGATGAGATTGTGGGGAGTGTCTATTATACTCATAATCTCAGAGTGAGATTTATAATTACAACTCATGAAATTAAATCAGTAAAATCTCATGTGTGGCAAGAGGAGTGGACGTAGCCTTCAAGTCAACAAGAAGTGAACCAATATAAAAACTGGTGTATCTCTACTCTTCTCTACACTCTTTACTTTTCCATTTTTTGTACTTTTATTTTCTCCAACATAATTTCGTTGCACTAAACTCTTATTTTTAAAGTTGAGAAAAATCTTCAAATTTTACAGAAAATTAATTCACCCCCTCTTAGTTTGTGATCATATACTTACAATTGATGCTAGAGCTGGGGTTGGGTAAGATACTCCCTAGATCTTACACTCTAAGATGACCTCTAAACCAATTTTTGGAGAAGGTTCCAACATCAACCGCCCCCGCTCCTAAGTCTTATTAGAGAATGTTATGACTTCTGGAAGATCAAAATGAGAATATTCATATAATCTCAAGATCTTGTTAGTTGGAATGCGATTGAAGAAGGTCCTTATGTACCCTTTGTTGAAATTAATGTTGTAAGGAAAACAATACCAAAATATAACATGAACAATGATGATAAGAAAAAGGTGAAATATGACCTTAAATCCACAAACATCCTTATTTTAGCCCTAGGAATTGATGAGTTCTTTAGGGTGTCTAATTGCAAGTCTTCAAAGGAAATGTGGGATACCTTAGAAACCGCTAATGATGGGACTTTGGAAGTGAAATGTTCCATACTCAATACTTTTTTCCAATAGTATGAGATGTTCTTCATGAAACCTGAAGAAAAGATATTTGATCTCCAAATATGGTTCACTCACCTTACAAACCATTTAATTACCCTAGGCAAGGTGTTGTAAAATAACAACCTAAACTAAACTAAACTTCATTTTCTCACACTTCCAATTAATTACATTCAAACAAAGTGTTCAACCATTTGGATTTATTAATGTATTTGGATTTTTGTTTAGTTATTTTGTTGTAATTTCACTATATAAATTTTAAATTGCCTTGTGGGCTAGAAATTTCGTTCTTATGTTTGACATGTAAATTGTATGTTATCCTCATTTTATGTTGTCTTGAATTTTACTGTTTTACTTCTCTTTGTTAATGTCAAAATGTGGAGAAATATTTGGTCTTGCTTGATTTCTATTTCAGGGCAATGAAATATTAAAAAATGAGAGATATACAAGAAAATCAATCAAGAAATCTATATCGAAAGATGTGGTTTGACATCATAAAAAAGGGGGAGATTGTGAAGAAGTGTCTCTCCTTGAATTTGGCTAGGTTTTGATAAAGACATCAACATCAATAAAATAATCAAAAGTTTAAAAACCTTGAAGTGTGGAAAGCACAAGTTCATATATAAGATTTAATTTTCTTAAAAAACTCTTCGATATCACATAAAACTCTTCAAAAATGTTTTACAAAATTTTAAAAGAATGAAAATGAGTTACAAGCTCCTAAAATAAGTTTTTAGAAAACCAAGTAATAGGTTATGTGAAACAGTGTAGCAGATTACCTGATATAGAGAAAGGGCCAATAACCGATTACTGTATAGGCCAGTCGATTACTCTGTTGGACATTAAAGTTCAATAACCAATTACCATGACACACTAACTGATTACTATTTGTACGACGTGTTTTTTCAAATTAGAAACACAACCAACACATACCTAAATGAACCAGTACCATCCCAAACATCTTAGACCTCCTGGATTGGAACATGGAACCCTTATAAACTCTATAAATATCACCATAAATATATACAAATGAACAACACTTTCAGAAAACAAATCTACACACTTTTGGAATCAATCTTTATGTTTTTTACAACAAGTCGGGATATTTTCTGCACTTTAAAAGTTTCTGAAAAACCAAGAGCAAAATATGGTATTGAATAAGGTGTTCTTATAAAGGACGGGTGCATCAATTAGATTGAGTGTAGTAATCCTTAGCCTTCATAAAAGTCTTCTTCTAATTCTCAAAACTAAGATAATCATAGGGTTTGGTTAGTGTTTATGTAACAAGAAAGTAATGTGCTTCAAAGGAATTTTAGTGTTCTAGAAGGGAGTCTCGGTGTGAGACTTATAATAGAAACTCAAATTGATATAATGGAAATACCTTGAATCAAATTAAGGGGAGTAGATGTAAAATTCAATTGAAGAAGGTGAACCAATATACATCACTATGTGATTATCTCTAACCTCCTCTCTTAAATTTCTGCAACATTTTGTTCTTCATAATTTGCTTCTGTTGAAATTTTGATTTATAGTTTTTAAAATAACAATTTTATTTCAAGCCTAAATCACCTCCCTCTTAGGTTTCTATCTTGTGTTTACGTCCATGGTTCGATTAATTTTTTAAGAAATAATTTGTAATCGGTTTGATTCACGGTTCCATATGGTCAGGAGCCGCGAACCGAATGATGAAAGTGAATCAATGGAGTCTATAGATGAAGAAAAACACAATGGTAAATCTATATACATATGAAGAAATATAACATATTCCATTTAAAAAAAGTGAAGCGATGAACCGAGAACCAAAACAAACCGCTTGACTCTGATTCGGTTCAATTATGACACTAAAAATCGACTTAAACTAAATTGAACCATCTCCTTTCATTCAATTTGGTTCTTGAAATATCCAAAAAAATAGAATCGAACTATTACACCCCTAGTAAAAAGTGTCATGACATTGTTTGTGGTATAACAAGTACCTTACGATTGGATTGGACTACTATCAACTCCTCGAATGTGTACATACTTTTAATTTTCTTGCAAGACTTCACTAGTTGAATCTGCCTTAGGAACACATCATTATTGCCCTTATGTTACAAGTTGTAATAGTGTTGAGTTCTTCATTATTAACTTAATAATTGTCTTAATAATTTTATAAACAAGACATGTGAAGGTAAAAGTGTAAGCATAACATAATCAACACAGTTTGTTAATACACTCCTTATAGTACATAGACTCAAGTCTTAACATAGTAAAAATGTTAAAATATAATTATACATTAACATTCATTGATATTTTTTAAAATGGATTTAAAAATGGTTAAAATTTAAATTGAAAACATTAATGATATATATGTTGACCCACCACAATTGACAACATGCTTGGGACGAGTTTGAGTTACATTTTAACATATATAAATTGTAAATGAGCTTTTTAGCTCAACCTGGTTTAGCTCGAATCTATTAAGATATCTCATTTTGACATATCTAGTTTCGATGAGTAAATGGATGGATGGATTTTCTAGTTTGATACTCCAATAGTTGAACCTTTCGAAGTGGTCTGATCTTCTAAACACTAATAATATTTTTTTCCAAGATTGAATGTTTAAATTAAATAAAATAAGATAATTGTTCTCAAATAAAAGTAGAATAATTTATGTAAAGTTCATTTCACAAAAGGCAAAATGTCAACATGCAACAAAAAAAATTGTTGTTACAATTTTTTATGCTAAAAAGAAAAATATTTAAGTTGGAACAAGTAAATTATTTAGCAACCTAGTAGTTAATGAAACTAATTTATAGAACTAAAAACATATCTATCTATTAACAATATAATAAAAAAAACTCCTTCATGCCACATGTCACTTTCTCATTCCCTCATGCCACATGTCAATTTCTCCTTCCCTCATGCCACATGTCACTTTCTCCTTACATTCTTTCCTTCATTCCACATGTCACCTCCTCCTCACATATTATATGCTAATAATAATTTAATATTAATTAGTGATTGGTTTATGTCGCTACCCCACTAAAATTGAGTGTTTATAATATCTATGTTTTGTTATGTTAAAAAGTAATAGTCATGGAACATTAGATGAAATTGAAATCATTTTTCACATTCAAATTATTTCTTTACATGAATTGATCTATATAATTTAATGTTTACCATTAATCTAAGAATAATTGTACTTTTTCACCTCATCAGAGTTTTTTGACATTTTTCGCACTGAATTTTAATATTGAAGTTCAGATTCTTTGAATTTTAATTTTTCTCTGTTAACAACGTAATAAAAAAAAACTCTCTTATGCCACATGCCAATTTCTCCTTACATTTTTCCTTTTTAACTATGCGAATACATGGGTAACATGTGTTTTCTTAGTAATGCGAATGTACGGGTAACATGTGTGTTTTTAGCCATGCGAATGCACGGGTCACATGTATTTAATTACTATCATTATATTATTTAATTAAAAGATAACAATGGTATATATATTCATGAAAAATATATGTATTTTAATTAGTAATATAACAAATCAATTATTAGACTCTTTTTATTATTTTGATTAAATTTATCATAAAAAATATCTGTCATATCCTAACTTAGTGTGTTTTTAATTTATGAGTTATTTTCATACAATGATTATTAGCTAAAACATAATCAAATAAATAACATTTAATTATACAATATTTGAATGCTAAAAATATATTCAAATATTTATACACAATGAACATTAATCTAAAATAAAACATAAGCATTTAAGAGATATGCTAAAAAATCTTTATGACTTTATATGATACTTATAAACGTAATCACAAAAAATATGATGCAAAAATAACTCCTTATATTTATAATTTTATATAGAGAATATAGAGGTGAGATATTATCCAATACAATTTGAATTTTATTTATTGAGTTATTTAAGAATCAAATATTTTCTATAATCACACTTTCAACAAATAAATGCTTATACAAACACATTTATAATTGTTAATATTCTACATATACACTCAAAAATCAATGTTAATATTGCACCTATATGAATGAGAAATATAATGTTTCAATACATGATTTATTGATATTATAAAGTATATGTATATTATATTTGCATTATGCATAGATAAAGAAGCGACCCGTGCAAATACACGGGTACACTGCTAGTTTACATACTAAAATATTTACTCCACAATTAAGACAATTTTATTTTACGTAATTATTACATAAAGTTGTTAGAAATTTTTGTTTCTAATAGGAGAATAACTAAAGGAAATAAGATCATACATTATAAAAAAAATTGATGCAAGTTGCTCATGGGTGAAGAGATTGTGAAGAATATTTTATTTAAAAAATGTCATCCTCCTGTAAAAATGATTAAGAATATGTTTAGGAGTTATTAGGAAAATGGAATAAAAGGAATCAAGAGGTAGGGAGAGAAAGGGAATGAGAAAGGAAGGTGAATCAAACGAAACTTTCCACTTGTTTGAGAGTATAAAATTTAGGTAGAGAATGATTAAAGTAATGATAATACAAGAATATTGTTTTTCTCTTCCTTTAAAAATCTAATTAACAATGAGAAATGAAAAAGAATGTAATTATAAAATCTAATTAACAATGAACATTTGGAGAGTTTAGAGGGGTCTAGAACACCTCAAAAACATTTCCTTCTCTTTCCTCCAACTCCCGAACAAGGGAGGCTATGTCCAAATTAATTCATTTACTATCCCTCCAAAACAAGACTCTCAAACATAACCTAATGAGTTAATTCCTTTTGGGATATCTCAGTGTCCTTCTCAACAATTGTCACTATCAGGAGCCACACATTTGACATTTAGCCTATCATAACACATGAAGATCCAGTGAGGCCTTACACAACTAGACCCCAACACATAGTTGGTCTAATAAGCATGAATTGATTATTATATACTTAGTTGTAAGTTTTATTTTATTTATTTATAGAAATGAATAACATACCCTTAATATGAGAGCATGTGGATGAATTAAGATAATTGGTCCAACTTAATTAGCAATCTCAAGTTTGGAAAGTGTAATTGTAAAAGAATAAGGGATAGCAATGAAAACCGAACATGTGGATATCCGTCCGAATCCAACCCGAATTTAACGGGTTAAATTCATTGTCAGTGGATTCAGATTTATCTCGATGTTAATTTTCGGGTTTGAGTTCAAGTTCAGGTTCGAGTTTGGTATATGTAGTACCATACCCCGAACTTGCCCCATTAATAACTTGAATAAATGAATACATTATTGTTATGAAAAGACAATAGAACATGCAACATATATAAGCTCTGTATTAATTGGTTTCTGATGGACCATATGCTCAAGTTGCATCATCTACCATTTAGAACAATACTAACCTTGCAACCATATCAAATTACAATATCTGGTAATCATTACTCGATTCTGCACAAAATTGAGAATGTTTTGTAGTAATGATAACAACTATTGAATTGCTCAAATTATCCTTGAGTTATGTAATATTGTAGCAATTATTGAATTATTTTTTTTATTCTCCATCAGGTTTGGGTTACCTGAAACCCGATGGATTTAGGGATGATATTATTAATTTCAATTCCGCCACATTCGGGTTCGAGATTTGGATTTCGGGTTTAGAGTTAGGTAAGCATAAACCTAACCTTGATTGCCATGTTGTCATTACTAAAAAGAACCTACCACTAATAATGGTCTATTTCAACTTGAATAATTACTACCAATGAGGCTTGAGGACTACCATTTCTAGTTTAAATGTCAAATCCTAGAAGCAATATTTATTGGAAAAGTCACATATGTTAAAAGATATTAGTTATTTATTCATATAGTGAAAAATTATATTTGGTTATACCAAAAACTTGAGTTATTATTTTTCGTGAGAAATATTAATATAATAATACATTTAGTACATAATTATGATTTTAATATTATTAATTAGAAATGTTGGTCTTGAAAAGAAATACATTAAATGTAAAATAACTAATGAGATTCTATAATTATAAACATTTGTATTAAAAAACCAAATGAAAAAAAGCTAATTTTGAAATTGATTTAGAAAATGACATGTTTCCTAATAAGAAGAACCATGTATATAAGGAATTCATTTATAAATAATATTTACATTTTTAAATAAGAGACACATGTAATATAGGTCAATAGGCTAGCTTTAAGTATGATAGTAGGAAATGTGACCATATTTTTAAAGAATGATATGAGGGTTTTAATCTCAGTTATAAATGGGGGGAAACTTTGCGGTGAAGTTATAACTCATTTTGATGTTTTATCCTACTCAATAGATTAATATTTTATCCTACACTATACTTTTGGTGAATGCTAGATATGTATTTTTGCACTAAGGAACCAATATTTTTTGAGCATGTTGCATTTTTCAATATGTGTTACTCTCAACAATTGAATCCTAAAATTTTTGGTCATTCTAAAATTTAGTAGAGTCTTATATAATTAAACCAATACTTTATTAGTATGCTAAATACATATCTGTCTGGATGTTTGAATTTGAATATTCACATATCTATATTTTAGTACAATAACTTTAGGATATACTAGTTTTAATAGTTGGTAATACTCAATTAAAATCATTTGAATATCGACTTAATTAAAAATATTTAAGACTCATCTCAAGTAAGAAACCAAATTCCACTATTTATATATATAAAGTAGATCAAAGTTAGGAGAAATAAATAATAATAAAAAAGTTAAATTAAAAAATGAGACGGAGGTGCCAAGAAAGTCGGGTAGATTCATTGAGAATGTATGGACCATCACGGACCCCGTCTGGCTACAGAGCAATATCATTTCTCAACCAACCCTTTCACGTGCCTTCTTCACATATCTCATTTTTGGAAAGATTTGTTTTAATTTCTTAAATTTGTTGTTTGTACCAATTTAATTAATGAAAGGCAGAAAAAGTTAAATAGTTTCCTAAAATATTAAATAAGAGTTAAAAAATTATCTTAAATAATTTTATGATCAGATGATCTAAAATCTAGTTGTTAAACTAAATAGACTTTTTAAAAAGTCACCTATTTATGAAAAATGTTTAGCTTACGTTATAGGCTAAGTAGTAAGTTTCTGATAGGCCGCATGACATGTTTCTATCCTTATAGATAAAGAGTTAATCTCCTTTAGAATATATGATTGTCACTTCCAACAAATTAAATCTTGAACTTTTTAATTTGTTTGAATATTCAGTATAACATTATATCAGTAGTGCAGCATGTTATTGATACTTTTTGTTACAATTTAATCCATTCAATGACTATCTTAACACATTATATCTACAATTTTTTCTTTTTGGTAATTAAACTTTTAATAGATGTAATATATATACAATGATGATATAACTATTTTTTACACTATAAACATAATATTCATCATTCGTACATTAAATTATACTGATGTGAGTATAAAAAAATTTACACTAATTTTTTTTTTAATTTACAATGATGAAAGTGGTATTCACTCCTCTAATTTCGTTTAATTTACAATGATGAAAGTGGTATTCACTCCTCTAATTTCGTTTAATTTACAATGATGAAAGTGGTATTCACTCCTCTAATTTCACTTCACTTATAAACTCCCACCCACCTACCCTTATCACCTATATCTCTCAACCTCATACTTCCTTTCTTTCCCTCAAACAGCAGAGCAAAGTAAGTGATAATATTTTTTCCAAATGGCATGCTCTGCTACTTCTGCTTCTCTACTCTCTATAAACCCTAGATCCTTCTTCTCTCCAAAATTACCTTCTTCTCCTTCCACTCTCTCTTTCCCCACTTCTCCCAATGCTCTTCCCAAATCCTTAACCTCCATTTCCATCAATCGCCCCTCTCATTCTCGTCGCAGCTTCGTTGCCAGGGCCTCTGTAAGTATTTTCCATTACCCATTTTGCCCTTTTCTTATTTCCTTTTTAATAATTTTGGTCCAATAGTTCTTTTTGGGTCTGTTTGCCAATTGGTTTTTTGAGAGCAAGGAGGGAAGATGAAGACTTGAGAGTTATGGAATATACTTGTAATAAGTTGGCTGTCAAGCCTTCCATTTCTTTTCTTTCGACCATAAAAATCAACTCGCAGCCAGACCAAGTGCCTAGTCAGGGCTACTACACTAATAGCTCTCCACTCCTTAAAATTTGGAGCTGATTTATCGCTTATTTAGATGTTGAAAATTGGTACATTATCTGTGATGTTGCTCTTCATAACCACTGAAACTGCAATATTGTTTTCGCAATTTCAGTTTCAGGTCCAATTAAAAAAAATTGTCTAGTAAGTGGGTAAGTTTCATGGTGGTGTGTTTGTGATTGAACATGTATTATGGGTTGATGATGGTCACTGTTTTGATTATTGAATTTGCAGCGTTGTTAAGCTTATCGGTAAATATGGTAGTTGATGCTACATTTGTGTATAATGCTTTAATGGTCTGTTTGCGAGTTGGTTTTTGGAGGATAACAGAGGGAATGGAAAGCCATGAGGTTCATAAATATACTTGTGAGATTACTTTCAAGTTTACCTTTCTTTCCCTTCTAAAAAGAAACTCGTAAACAGATCCTAAGGGTCTGTTTGCGTGTTGAGTTTTGGAGTGGATGAAAGGGAAATGAAAAGTTTCGGAATTATGAAATACACTTGTGAGGTGTCTTTGAAGCCTTCCCCTCCCATTGCCTCTCCTCCAAAACTCAACTCGCAAGGATCTCAGTATTCTTGACCCTTAACCCTTGGGTATTTTAACTTTTAGCTTTTAGGCATGAAAGTATTATCATTTCTAGATTATCTAATAGATTTGCAGTGACAGTCTTCTTTAACCGCTGACATCTTTTACTGCGCTGATGAAACCGAAGCCCAAGTGTAAGAGCTTATAGTTGTTTTAATTGACTCCTGAAGTAAAATATTGTCTCTTCTTATTTTAATAGAGTGAACTTCCATTAGTTGGAAATGCAGCACCAGATTTTGAAGCCGAGGCTGTTTTTGATCAGGAGTTTATCAAGGTAGAGTGCTGCCAACGTTGTTTTATCTCATTATCCGCTATTATAATAGTTTGTGGGAAGTTTTGCACTTTTTGTCTTACACATTGTCATTTCAGGTCAAACTCTCTGAGTACATTGGGAAGAAATATGTTATCCTCTTTTTCTACCCATTGGACTTCACATTTGTTTGTCCAACAGGTTAGTATACATTTTAGTAAACTATAATCAGGTTTAGATAGTTGTGGATTTGTTTTTTCTCCCTTAATCCCCAAATGTCTGTTACTTGTCCACAGAAATCACTGCTTTCAGTGACCGACATGCAGAGTTTGAGGAACTAAATACAGAAATATTGGGTGTTTCAGTTGATAGTGTGGTAAGCTGGTTTAGAGTGATATTTTTTATTTTTGTTTTTGACTGTTAATGGCACTTATATATACTTCATGTTTTCTTGATATAAGTATGGCATATTTATGCTTGCTGTCCATAAACGATTAAACTCACTTAAGTCTTCTTATATTATAATGCTTTAAGGAATATTTTGTGGGGAATAAATTATGAATAAGAGTACTACTTGATAAAAGCTAAAACTGCAAACATACTATCACATAGTCGGAGGAAATTACTTCTAAAATAAAGGAAAGAGAAATATTTGGAGGAAACTTTTACGTGGATTGAAAAGTGCTTTGTTGGTCTCCTGATGTAATGAGATTCATGACATTCATAATGCACATGTGACCTTTGCATAGACAGTCATAATACTCTCACATGCATATGCCTGCCTTGAGAACATGCGTCTGTGATATAGTCTAACAGATTCTCTATTTTTTCTTGTACTGTTGCCTAGTCTATCAAACAGAATTTCCAGAGTTAGTTTCTTCTTGATTAATGATGCTATTATTATTGTTCTAGTTCTCGCACCTTGCATGGGTTCAAACAGATAGAAAGTCAGGTGGCCTTGGTGACTTGAAGTATCCTTTGATCTCCGATGTCACCAAATCCATTTCAAAATCTTATGGTGTTCTCATTCCTGATCAGGTATGTTTTTACATGTAATTAGTTTGAAAAGTTGTTACCTATGTGTGGCTGGATTGTAGAAGGAGTAGTCTACTTTGTTTGTTTTTTCTTCAATCTCTCTCTAAATAAACCTGGTAAAGGTATATCATGTCTCTTATGAGGCATGGACTACCCTTCATATAACAAACTTGCTTTCCGATCAAATAAAGTTTCTATTTGGTGTTTTTGGACGTAAACTCTGACTGCCTTTTACCGACCTCTTAATCTCTTCGTTTTATGCTTAAGTTTCAATGCTCTCTAAAATTTAGGATGTAGCTTTACTAGGTAGCATCAAGTGTTCTAGTGTTGGTGGTACTGAAACTACTGCTTTTCATTTCAATTTTTTGGACTTGTGTTATAATATCTCCAAATATAACAATGATTTAGGGAATTGCGTTGAGAGGATTGTTCATTATTGACAAGGAAGGGGTTATCCAGCATTCTACCATTAACAACCTGGGAATTGGACGAAGTGTCGATGAGACAAAGAGAACACTCCAGGTAATTTTACTGATAATTAGAACAACACTATCACACCAAGGCTGAACTATTTTAGAGTAATAACTCATTTCATTTGTCTGTTTCTTTTCCATTTCTATTAAAATAATTTTCTCGCCCCGATATGCGCATTTCTCTTGCAGGCTTTGCAGTATGTGCAGGAGAACCCAGATGAAGTTTGCCCTGCTGGGTGGAAGCCTGGGGAGAAGTCCATGAAACCAGACCCTAAACTTAGCAAAGAGTACTTTGCAGCAGTGTAGCAAGGGAAATAGTTAATAATAGCTATGCTCCTCTGTATCAATTAGTGGATTGTAAAAGGGTCTTGTTAATTTCATGTTGGTCTTTTCAAATTTTGAACACACCGAGTGTGGTAATAAATGCATGCTACTTTACCTGGATTTTACAGTGCATTATGTATCAATTTACAACTCCAACTACTTTTGATTATGGTATTTGTATCTCAACAGGAAAACTGAGATCAGGTCGAGTATGAGACAAATATAATAACTTCCCCATCAATCTTCTATAAGAACTTGGGTCTGGCAAAGGAGATCCTGATTAGGAATTTATGAGTTTTCCACTATACTCTATAGGAGTAGAACAAGGTTTTGAGGCAAGAAATCCACACTTTTCAAGTAAATCTAGTGTGTATTTTCTTTGGTAAAGGAAAATGTCTTGAGAAGTTCTGTCTATCTCCGTACCTAAGGAGAACTTCAATTGAACAAGATCCTTTATGCTGAACTTTGAATCCAAGAGTGATTTCATGGCACTAATCTCATCTAGATCATTTCCAGTAAACACCATGTCATCCATCTATATAAGAATGGAAGTGAAACTAAATGAAGTGGATTTAATGAAGAGTGAGTGATTGGAAGATGAGCTCAAATACCCTGAATTAAGGAGAACACTAGTAAGCTTAGCATGCTATTGTATGTTAGCTTGCTGAAGTTCATACAATGGTTTTTCAATTTTCATAGAAGAGTTGAATTACAAACTTGCAGCCCAGGTATCTTCATATATACCTTTTCTATCATATCACCATAAAGAAATGCAGTATTAACATCTAATTGCTACAAATGCCAATTGTTGGTAGATGTTAGAGATATGATTACTGTAATGGTGATTATTTTAACAACAGGACTGAATGTTTAAAGATAATTTGTCTTCTGTTTGTGTAAAGCCTTTAGCAACAAGCCTAGCTTTATACCTTTCAAGAATGGAGCTATCTTCCTTGTGTTTAACTTTGAAAACCCACTTACATCCTATAGCTTTCTTTACATAGGGAACACCAGTAATCAACCATGTACCATTCTTGTCCAAGGCATCCAACTCCTTTTGAATAACTTGTCTCCAACAATCACTTTTAATAACATCAGAATAATGAATAGGCTCATCATCAGAAGAAATGATAAGAGTGTAATATTTATGAGCAGGAGATAATTTATCATAAGAAAGATGTTAAAATAAGAGATATTTTACCATTGAAGTTAATGAAGCTAGAGTTGTTGTAGATACCAATGCACAATGATAATGTTGTAAGTATTTAGGTCTATGTTTAATTCTCTGTGATTGTTGAGGAACGAAAGGAGTATGGGAAGTAATAGGACTCTCAATGATGGGTGAATTAGTAGAAGATTGAGTATGAGACTCAACATATGACTAAACAATATGACTGTATTGGCTGGACTATTTTGGACAAAATTATAAGTCTGAGACTGTATGTTTTGAATAGGAGAGTGAGTATGGGCTAGACTCAGTGACTCAAGAAAGGAACTATCCCCATAGGGATCAACAAGATCATTTCCAATAGAATTTGGTATAGAGACAGAATGTACTTAATCAGAAGAAGAGTTTGTGTGTGTCTTTGTCATGAAAGGGAAGAGGTGTTCATAAAAGATTACATGCCTAGATAGAAAAATTTCATAAGTGTGAAGATCAAGCAACAAATAACCTTTGACTCCTTGTTTAAAATCCAAGAAGACACGCTTTCTTGATCTATGATCTAGCTTTTTTCTATGGGATGTCAAAGTAGATGCATAGCTCAAGCACCCAAAAATCCTTAGGCTAGATATGTATGGCGTATGACCATAGAGTACTTCATAAGGACATTTGTGAGACAAATATTGAGTTGGTTGTTTATTAATGAGATGAATGACATGAGACACACTATAATTCCAAAAAGAGTGAGGTGTGTTAGACTGGAATATAAGTGCCCTTGTAACTCTTAATATCTGTTGATGTTTATGTTCAACTATCCTATTTTGTTGGTATGTCTTAACACAAGTGGTTTGATGCAAAATACCCTGAAGATTATAAAACTCTTGTAGATAAAACTCTCTGCCACTATCAGTGTGAATGCACTTTACCTTGAGACCAAAATGAGTGTATGCCATAAAAACAAAAGATTCAATCAAGTGGAATACCTCTAACTTAAATCTGAGAAAATAAACCCAAGTAAACCTACACTTGTCATCCACCACAATTAAGAAATATCTATGTCTAGAAGTACTAGGTGTAGAAAAGGACCCCAAACATCATATTTACTGAATCAAAATAAAGTAAGGACATGGACACACTTTCATTATAAGGTAACCTTTACTATTTTACAAGATGACATACAAGGAAAATGTCTTTACATTAAAAGCAACTTTTGGTAAGATAGATGTCCTAATCGATTATGGTAAAGATTACAATCATATTAGAAAGAGATTTAATGCTTCCATGAGCAACTAGAATAGAAAGACTATGACTAAAAGACTCTACTCGTGGCATAGAGGATATTGTCATTGCATAAAGGTCAACACTCAGATCAACTACAACAATCATCTTCACTGATAGAAATTCCTGAATTTGACAAACATCATTCATAAAGATTAGTTTGCAAGGAATTGTTTTAGTCAATTTGGAAAAAGATACCAAATTATATTCAAAAGATGGAAGGTATGAAATATAAGTTAAGTACAATTTAATTGAGAACATGATGGTGCGTGAAACGGAAGTGGAAACTTGGCCTTCATTAATTAAGGTAACAAGTACATATCGAATTTGTTTAAAGGTATGAAAAGTAGATAATGTATAGCACACATGGTCAGTTTCCCCTCCATCTAAGATCCAATGGCTAGGCTTAGTTGAGTAAGACATTATCCAAGCATTACCTTTGTCTTGTGACTCAGGTTTGAACTGCAACGCTAGAGCACTGTCTATAAAACCAATTTCATCTATTGGTTTGTTGCCACGGTCATTATCATCATCTGAAATTCCATCTAATGTAAAGTTGTTGATAGCATTATTTCCTTGAGATCCAGGTGGAAATTCATGCTTTCTATAGCATTGGTCAACAATGTGTCTTGACCTATGACAAAAACTGCAAACTCTAGAGCACGTTCCTTATGTAAATTTCATTGAAACCTTGCTTCCCCTTGCATTTCCGTTGGGAAATCGTCCTGATTGACTTGTGTAACTTCTTCCTGGCTCTGCCTCTACTAACAACATAACTATTGCTCCCAAACTTAGGATTATTGCCATTGTACCCATATTCAGATGAATTAGCAAGAATCTAAGGCTATACTATATGCATATTCGAATGTCTTTCTTGCTGATTTAACACAAAAGACTATCTTGTTTATATTAGGCAATATATCCATCAACATTATTTGTGACCTCTAACAAAGCAAATAACATAATCATGCTTCTTGTATGACCTTACAACTGAAACCAATCTACACTCACAATTATTCATACAGGAGCATGAATGAATTGGTCTGAAATTGTCCAATCTCCGCCATCATAAACATTTTGTATGAGTAAAATATGATCCTATAGACATATTGCCTTGCCTATATGTATGAATTTCACCAAGTTATTCTGAAATACGGAAATATCTCAATGATAATACCTCTCACGGAGATCTTGTCACATCTCAAAGGTTGTTCCCACCCATATCAAGCAAGCAACCTAACACATATCAACTCCCAAGTTACAATCAATACAACATAACTTAGGCTAAACATTAGCTTGATTTTTGTCCATTGAGCATGTTGTTTGTACAGCAAATAACCGTGCTCTTCTCTTCTTCCTTGAGGCTACCATCTTCTTTAGTAACTAACAACTGTGGTTAAAGAGGAATAAGAGTAAAAGAATATAGTGAACACCTTTCACTGTGTTGAATGTGTATTGTTGTTGTAGCGGAAGACACATGGAGAAATTTAAATAGAGAAAATGACACCGAGAAATTAACGTGGTTCAGCAATTTGCCTATGTCCAAGATTGAAGAGAAACAATGATTATTATCACTATGATAAAAGAGAATTACAAGTTCACTCAAGTGTTTCACTCACTTCCCAAAACCCAAGTACACCCAATATCACTCTCACTCACTTATATCTTAAACACTAAAATATTCCTCACAATATTAGAACAAGAGAAGAAGAGAGAATATGCACTAAGGCTAGAATATTGGTGTGTCTTACAATGGCTTGGAGCATTCCTATTTATAGCCAAAGCCTTGAGGATCCTATGGCCAAAAACAAAGATGCTTCACCACAACCTCTTCTTCTCATTGGCTACAAAAGAGGTTACACTATAGCCACTCATTTTACTTGGCCACAAGAAGGTTTCATCATAGCCACTTCTTTTGCCACATCATTCTCTTTTTCTTTTAAGCCAATATTTAATAAATCTCCACCTTGGCTAAAAGACTATCATAACTATTTTCATGTTGCTCTTCTTCATGCCCACTAGAGATTCTGGACATCAATCAAGTCCAGACAATGCCTGAACTTCGTTGTTGGAACTGGTTTCGTCATCATGTCAGCAGGATTATTTGCACTGGGTATTTTCTCCCTAACAATTCATTTCTCAATGATATCTCTGATAAAGTGCATCCGAACATCAATATGTTTAGTTCTTTCATGATACATTGGATTTTTTTTGAGATGTATAGCACTTTGACTATCACAGTAGATGGTTGTTTCTTCTAGTTGTGTACCTAACTCTTCAATTAGACATTTCTCCCAAATGGCTTCCTTTACAGCTTTTGTTACTGTGATGTACTCCACTTCAGTTGTAGATAAAGCAACAATTGATTGTAGTGTTGTTTTCCAACTAATAGTACTCCACTTCAGTTGTTTTCCTTTATAGCTTTTCTCCCAAATGGTTCCACTATAACCACACAGTGTAAAGACACATCTAGTGAGTGATCTTCGCTTATCCAAATCTCCGGCATAATCTGAGTCAACATATCCGATGACCTTACTTCCAACATCTTTGACTTTTTCATACAATAAGCCAATATCCATGGTACCATTTAGGTAGCGCATAATCCACTTCACATCCTTCTAGTGAACTTTACCAGGACTTGCCATATACCTACTTACCACACTTACTGCTTATGCAATATCT
>NC_032013.1:4720073-4737072 GCF_001865875.1 Lupinus angustifolius
TGTTTTAAGCCATATAAGGATTTCTTCAGTAAGCAAACATGATCTTCCTTCCCTTGAACTTCAAATCCTTCAGGTTGTTTCATATAGATTTGTTCCTCCAACTCACCATGCAAGAATGCTGTTTTGACATCTAGTTGCTCAAGTTCCATATCAAATTGAGCTACAATGACAAGTAGGATGCGAATAGAGCTATGTTTTACCACATGGGAGAAAACTTCATTGAAATCAATTCCTTCTCTTTGTGTAAAACCTTTGGCCACTAATCGCGCTTTGTCCTTCCTTACAAATGAAGAATGCACTTAAAGGAAAGAAAGATAAGAAGCCCATAAGATCATAATATGAATCTTCTAGTAAAGAAATTCAAGAAGTTCTTGATAAAGATCAAAGCCATGAAGTCCATTAAAGTTAAAAAATTTCATGAAGAACAATGAAGCATCAACATCAAGAACAAACTGTACATGCTTTGGAAGCGGGGAACTAGGACATGTTAAGGTTGATTGTCCTTCCTTACAAATGAAGAATGCACTTAAAGGAAAGAAAGATAAGAAGCCCATAAGATCATACATCACATGGGAGGATAACGACTCCTTTTCAAATTCAGAAACCTAAAACGAGAAACATAAATATCTTTCATTGATGGCTTCTCACTATATTTTAAATTGCGGTTGCGGTCACAATGACGGTAACGATTGCGGTTACTACGATTGTGGTCATTGCGGTCGTTGCAATGCAGATTTCGGTTGTTGCAGTGTGAATTATTTTGTGATTAAAAAAATATTTTTGAATTTGATACAGCCTGATACGGTCCAAATGTGGTCCGATGCGATCTAAATGTGGTCCGATACGGCCACATCATTATAATTTGGAGCCACGCCGTAATTGCGATGTGATACGATTGAGGTGGTCACCGTAACCGCAATATTGTATCCACACATTAGGAGATACGGTACACAATTTAAATAACTGATTTCATATTATTGAGATGACGATGATGAAATTATTGACTATGCACTAAATGATAAACCCTCATATCCTATGAGTTATAAATTGCATTTAATGAATCGTATAACAAATATATTAGGCTGTCTAGATTAAGTGTTTACCTACTCCTAATCAAATCATGTCTTATATATGATTGGATATCGCATTTTGGCATTTTTGTTTGAGTAAGACTGCAGCAAAGTCACTTGTCCCAGCTAAAAGTTTAAGACATAAATTGCTTGCAACAATAACATCGACTAGTTTTCAGTTTCTATATTCATTAACTGTCCAATTAGTTAAATCTTGCCAAAAGTAACTCAATTCCATTTGTTTAAAAATGAATTATGATATTTCCTCTGAAAAATTGTAGCCCAAAAATGATAGTGTTATACATGAAGAAAACTAATTAATTGATCTATTGTTTAATCCATGCCAAAACACCTGCAATATTAATTTTAGTTGCATATATATGTTAATCTCATTGCTTGCTTTTAGGGATATTCTAAAGACAGAGAAATAAATGTGTATAAATTTTTTTCAATGACAAAATTGCTTCTTTTTTTATTGTCCATACGAACAAAGCTTCTTAAAATAGTCATTAACTTCCATCATCATCACTCCATAATGCCAACTTCCAAAAAAAACTTGACAATTTTCCTCATATCAGCATTATTATGAAGTCATAATTTGAAAAATAAACTTGTATCAAATCAAACTTTATTAAAACACTAGGCAAAAGCTTTATGCAACATATTTCATAAACAAAAATAGGAAAAATAAAATAAAAAAGTATTTCGTTACAATACTATGTAGAGTATCAATAAAACTCAATGGAGTAGGCCATTTATGAGAGAAGAAAAAAAAATATAAAACTCCTACCTAAGTGCCGATTTTGGAGTGAGAAAAAAAAACTAAAAACTCCCATGCGGGAGACGATTTTGCAACAGGAAATAAAAAAAAGTAAATCTCCAACTCCATTGACGATTAGAGTAGATATTGTTAAAAAAATAAACCTCCAACCTCATTGACGATTTTAGTTGGGTGGAATAATGAATAAAGAAGGAAATTCCTTCCATGTTAACGAGTTTCATAGGAAAATGTTAAAAAAATAATCTCCTACAAGGTTGCCGATTTTGGTGGGACCAAGAGAAGAAAAAATAAAGAAAACGCCTATCTTATGTTCGATTTATGTAAAGGTACACTACTTTGATAATAAATAAAAAAGTTACACTAGTTTAGTAATAATATAGTTAAACTATACCATAGAGTAAATTTGCCGGTTGAAAACAGTCTCCCATGTCATTCCTTTACCATGGGTTAAGTTAATAGAGAAATTAAAATTTAATTATATGGTCATAAAACTAATATTTAATTTTTGAATTAGATAGTCAAATTATATTTAAAAATTACAGAATATACAAGTAAAATTTGATTTAAAAATTCTGAATTTTTTAAAGATATGACATGGATAGAGATCACGTATCCGAAATAGTATTTCATTTTCTGTCCTGAACAAATTAAAATATTACATTGTGTTTTTAAATTTTTGTTTTACTTATATGTTAATATGTGATTAGACACTATTAACAACTCATGATCCCTTTCTCACATAGCCTTTTGTACTAAACTAACCTCTGACCATGACTTTCCATCAATCTGAACAAAGTAAATAACGTAGAGGGAGAGCGTTAAATGGTTATTATAGTAACAAAACCTTCTATATATGTACCTACAAGCACAAGTATGTCCTTATCTAGATCCTCCATTCCCAATTAATTGCATCAAATACAATTAATTCTACACAAATAACCATGTCCCCAAAAAGAAAAACTCAAAATAAAGGTTCATAACACTCTCACACGTACATATAGTATTGTTTATATGTTCAAATGTAAAGGTTGCATAACATGGGTTTTCCTCCATTGTCCAACGTCCCGGTGGTACTATTATTCGGAAACACAAGCTTCAACCCATCGCAAATGGCTACTATCTGTGATGTCCTCGTTGAAAACGACCCAGATTCGAACGCGTTTAAGGAAGCTACCCTCAAAGTTATAGTAATGGAGCCATTGGCTCGTTCCTTCTCCATCTCATCCTTTGTCGTTTTGTCTAGAGTGGATTCATTTGCTTTGGTAGATGAACCAGTAATATCCATATCTCTAGCTTCCTTCGTGTTCAAAGCAAAGCCTGGTGCATAATTCACTGAAAGAACACCATCTTTGTAAATTATGTCAACCTTGAAGTTGGAAAAATATGCCTTGAGCTTCTCGTTAGGGTTCTGGATTGTCATCTTGGTGTCCCATTCACCAAACAATGATGGGTTGGTGGTGAAATTAGTAACGGACATGGCCACAAGTTTATAAACGGGTACTTCAGGACGTAGCATCAAAGCCATGAGAATGCTTCCAAGAAAAATGAACGTTAATATTATACAACCACATAAAATGAAGCTCCGGAGGAACCTACTCCCAGCATTGACGGTACCGGCGGTGGTATAGGTGGGAGGGGGGGCGTAGTAGGCGGCAGCGGGTGGATGATTTTGATATCCGGTGGGGTAGCCGTTGGTGTATGCGGCGTAACCTTGGGGATATGCATGGGGATTCTGGCCGGCCGGGTAGCCAGCTGGGTAGCCAGCCGGTGGGTAATATGACCCGTATGGCGGTGGATATCCCGCTCCGGTTGGTGCATGGGTAGGATAACTAGTAGCTGACGGAGGTTGTGGTGGTGGTGATGTTGAGTCTGTATTCTTATCGGAGTAATTGATGGCGCTAGATGATGGTGGTGATGTTGGTGGTGGTTCTCGATGCGACCCTCCTCCTTCATGATTTGATGAAGCCATGATGATTTCTTGATTTGTTTTTCTCTCTCCCGATTCTAATGATGATGATAATTTTTTCAGAGAAAAGGGAGAGAGAAGCTAACATAGAGAGAGAGGACGAGAGAGGAAATGCAATGAATGTATTGGTAGCTTGAGGAGATGTGAAATCTATCACCCAAGAAAAAGAAGTTTCTTGTGGATAAAATCAAGGAATGACCCAAAATAAATTAGATTGACAGAAACGCGTGAACACCGTAGGTTGATTGTTTCTATATATGTTAGCAAAAAGAAAAAAAATAAAATTGCGTAGGTTATGCAATGGAAGCCAAAAATAGGAAGTAGTTGTCCATGATGAAGATTTACTTGGTATTTAGGGTATATATTCTCAAAGTATTATAGTATTCCTTCCCAATTGAAGTGGGTTTTAATTAGATGAAGTTAAAATCAAGGTAATTTGATAAAAAAATGTTGTGTTAATATCAGCAACAAAAAAATGTTATGCTACACATAAATTAACTTATGTTTTTTAATACACCTTCCTTTATTTTATTGATAAGTGTATTGAACATAGGTAATAGATCATATAGATGTAATTATTCTTGTTCTTAGTCTTAAGAAATATAGAATGATTATCTATTTTGGTCTCTCATCTTTTCATGGGAACCAATTTATTCTCTAACAATTTTTAATTATTATTTTACTCCCCAACAAATTCAACGTCGAATCGCATTAGTCATTCTATCATCTCGACATCGTTAACTGTAACAAAGTTATTGGCATGACACGTTAAATGGTGACGTGGACTATGATGGATGGTCCTACGTGTAGAACATGCCATGTCATCAACTCGATTTTTATTTTTATTTTTTCCCTTACAAAACGACCTCATTTTTTGTTAATAATATTTTGAAATAAAATGTTTTTGAAATATTTTATTTTTAAATATTTTTAAAATTTTGTTTTTAAAATAAGTTTGACATATTTGTTTTAAACGACGTCGTTTTAAATGAAAATTTTTAATATATTAAGCAAAACGATGTCATTTGTATTGGAAAATTTCGGAAAATAATTAAGAAGTAAAATGATGTAGTTTTGTTTCATCTTCTTCCTTAAAACATACAGGATTGACAATTGTCCCCAATTTTGTACACCATAAACCCTAACAACCTAATTTTGGTATCCTCTTGATATGACATGAAAAACTATGGTCATGTCAACTCGTGGTGCACCTCCCAACCAATTTACGGCGATGAGAGCTCTATAGATAGAAGATTTCCTCCTCCATTGTGAAACTACAGAAGGGTTGTTATTGTGTACACATCAAAGACTATGAAGAACTCAAAGAAATAGTTTTATGGATGTCCATATTTCAAGGTTGACACTGTTTTTGTTTTTATTTAAGACAAATATTGTGTGATGTTCTTTATGTGGATTGAAGATTGGGAAAGAAATCAAGACAAGAAGGAAGAAAATGGAATTGATCATGCATATACATGGATTATTTGCAAGTTAATCTAAAAGAAATTCAAGTAATCATGAAATAACATGTCATATGGTCTAGAAAAGTTGTAGTTGTAGCATTTGTGTTTAGTCTGTTATCTATTGTTAGGGGTGTTATGATTTGTATTTTCAAATGGTCAAGTAGTTTTAGTATTAATGAAATGAAGTTATGTATGTTTTGGTTATGGTTCTGTTATGTTATGTAAGTTATGGTTCTGTTATATAAGTTTTGTATTATCAATGAAATGAAGTTATGGTTTATGCAATTTATGTAAGTTTTGTATTATGAAGTTATGCTCTGTTTCGCCAGAAAGTGAACAAAATATAAGTTAAAAAACATCAATAGTCATTGTACTATGGCTGTGTTGCATTTAATAGTGAATGTAGCACAAAATAGCAACACAAAATGACTTTGTTGCAATGTAATAGTTACTTCTTAGTATGACAAAATACTTAGCATCCTAATTACAAGTGCATATTTAGCATTTTGTCAACAAGTGCATTACAATAGAAACATCAAAACAATACAAGACTATAAACTGTCCATCATCTCTTCTTAGCATTCTTTGAATTAGTTCTTGGTGGTTTGAACCTTGAGGTTGTTTTCTTGGTTTCACTTGAGCTTGGACCTGATGCTCTTGGTCGATTGAGGTGGTTCCAATATACTTGAGGTTGGGTTAGCTATTAATGGTTGGACTTGAGGTGACTCCATTGTGTTGTCATCCTCAAACTGAAACATAATGTATATACATACTAGTTTAGCCTAGGAAAATGACAATGTAATTAAATGTCCAGGATGATGTTCTTAACAACATTATTGAGTATCTGACTTGAGTTGGAATTCCAGCTGCAGCTTTGGATGAACCAACCTGACTCTCCTATAACTAATGTACATAAATTTAGCATAGATTATAGATAACAATATAAATAACAGTATAGATAGGAGAGAGTAATATATATTACTTGAGTTTGAAGTAATTTAGGCTGCTGCATCTTTTAACGGACTTATGTTCCATGTTTCTTACCCTTCTTTATTGGCATAATTGGACCCTTGCTAGTTTTACCATAATGTCCTTGTTCATTGCATTTTAGACAAGTTGCCTTCCATGACCTTTGCAATTTTAGTGAATTACCAGGTGCAGATTCTGAACTTAAGTATCTCTTTCTATGTTTCTTAGGCCTACCAATTGGCCTTTTCAGCTTTGGTGGAATAGGTTTGGAATTCTAATTTGCGCTAACCCAAAATTCATCACTACTAAGTGGGTTAATGACATATGAATAGGTTACGTTAAAAGTATCCATAGTTAGTCAATTATGTACATAGTCTTTAGGACTATCATTATTGAAAGTAATTGTTGCTACATCATGTTCTCAAGGTAATCCAGTGAGTTGCCATTTTTGACAAGTACAAGTTTGGTTTGTCAAACTTACCTCCAACTTGGTTCACCTATGTTTTACCTCATATGTTTGACTGTTAATATCTCCAATCCATGTTGGAGTCCATTTATAATTTTCCACTTTGATTTTCTCCAATATTCTTTGTTGGAAAGGTAGCAACTTCCCATTCCACTTCCTCATGGCTAGTTTGTGTTGTCTCATTCTCCTCATGATGTAGCATCTCAACTCCTCTAACATAGTTAAAATTGGTTTATCTCTATACTCAACAATATTTGCATTACATACTTCACACATGTTGTTGATAATGTTGTCCACTTTAGGCAAGTGGCTATAATATGCCTTCACCCATGAGTTAGGGTCAAGATTGTTTAGATAAAACCATGGCAGTACATGCTTGTCCTTCAATTTTTCCATTTGATGTTGAATTCACCAACTGTTGTGCATTTAGCTAATTCCAAACCACACTTCTTAACTCATTATCCTTAAAACATTTGATGAAGTTTTCCTGTTGTATAGCACATCGTTTCTATGATGTTCATGTGGCATAATCTCAGTTATTGCAGATTCCAAGCCTTTTTGTTGATCTAACACAAAGTTCCAGCCATACATGTCTTAAGAACCTAAAGCATGTTCAAATAGTCATAGAAACCATTTCCAATTATGGACCTTTTATGGCAGATATTGGTGCACAAACCCCTTTCTTTTATATTTTCAGAGAAAGAGAATTAATATACGACCTATTCGAAGCTGCGACAGGTATGAGAATGATGCATAATTTTTTCCGTATCGTAGGGGTAGCGGCTGATCTACCTCATGGTTGGATAGATAAATGTTTGACCTGATCTACTTCAAGGTATTCGTGCCATCCACGCACGAATACCTTCGTTTAAAATAATATTTTTGGTGTAGAAAGTCTCAAATTCAGGATCTTCCGCTGCACGGATTTCTTGAGAAACGAAGTCATAGGCACGTAGGTTCAGGGCTAGACTGACTACTCCAAGAGCACTCATCCATAAACCGGTTACTGGTACAAATAACATAAAGAAATGTAACCAACGTTTATTGGAAAAAGGAACCCCAAAGATTTGGGACCAAAAGCGGTTAGCGGTGACCATTGAATAAGTTTCTTCAGCTTGGGTTGGGTTAAAAGCACGGAATGTATTTGCGCCATCACCATCTTCAAATAAAGTATTTTCCACGGTAGCACCATGAATAGCGCATAGTAGGGCAGCGCCCAATACACCAGCAACTCCCATCATATGAAATGGGTTCAATGTCCAATTATGAAACCCTTGGAAAAAGAGGATGAATCGAAATATAGCTGCTACGCCAAAACTAGGCGCAAAGAACCAACCTGATTGACCCAGTGGATAAATCAGGAATACGGAAACAAAAACAGCAATTGGACCAGAGAATGCAATTGCATTATAAGGCCGCAATTGAACAGATCGAGCAAGTTCAAATTGACGTAACATGAAACCTATTAATCCAAAAGCGCCGTGAAGAGCAACAAAAGTCCACAGACCACCTAATTGACACCAACGGGTAAAATCTCCTTGTGCTTCCGGACCCCATATTAACAACAAAGAGTGTGCTAAACTATTAGCAGGAGTAGAAACTGCAGCGGTTAAGAAATTGCAGCCCTCCAAATAGGAACTTGCCAATCCATGAGTATACCATGAAGTTACAAAGGTTGTACCTGTGAACCAACCCCCCAAGGCGAAATAGGCGCAAGGAAAGAGCAATAGACCGGACCAACCCACAAAAACGAAACGGTCCCTCCGTAACCAGTCATCCATAATATCAAATAAATCATTTTCCTTTTTAGTAAATTTACCAAGCGCTATAGTCATAGTGATCCTCCTATTCAACTATTTCAACCATTTCCGAACACCTCATGACATTTTCAGGGATAGGACCTTCGAAGCTTTTCTCATTTATATGTGCTTTTTTTCCGTCCATTCTCCTCTTTTCTAACGGGTTTCGAATATAAAAATCATTTATTGTATTGGTCTATTGATACCTAGATACACGAACTTTATTTGGTTATTACTTTCTATTTTACATTTTTTGCTTTTATTGTCTTCTTTGTTCGATTTTATTTTCATTTCTTTAAGATTACTAAAAAAAAACTATACTTGGTAGTTTTTTTTTCAGATCAAGGTAAGAAATATACTTGCAATATTTTTTCTATTTTTTTATCTATCTGTCAAATTAATATTATATTGAATTTATTTTAAGAATAATAAACTGTAAGTCAAAAAGTCTCGTTCTCGCAGCCATTAATTGCCCCAGAATCTCGTATGCATCGATATGAAAAGAAAATATTTGATATGTATGATACGCGAAACCATGATTTAATATATTTATTTTTTCTATAGATATATCATATCTTATAGAAATAATAAAATTTAAATTGATCTTTTTTTTTTCTTGTGTTCGGAAATAAACGCTATTTAAAATAAAATGACTTGTGTATGTTGGAACTTGGAATAAGCCTTTCTGTGTGGAGGAGGGTAATAACAATTTATTCTGCTAGAACCTTTAGGACAAGACACGATTTAATCGGAAATAGCGACTGATTACGGAGTCCAAACCAAAGAAGTATTAAAAACAAAATAAAAAAAATCCAATGTTCGAATCTCATCGCTATCGAATTTGAATATCAGAATAGTCGATATAGCTATCATTCAATGGGTTAGGTCCACTTACTTTTTTGAATCTTTCCCATTTTTGTTGTTGGAATAATCGACAATAGGAATATTTAACAATTAAAGGAGATATCATAAAAAATAAAATAAAAACGTTCCACCTTCTAACTAAAATTAGTTTACTATATTCGGACTCATTAGAATGATAACTTATTTGAATTCGAATTCATAATTCTATTTTGCAAATGAAATTATATGATTCCTTAGTTTTTTTATTACAAAACCTCAACAATATTTATATTCTTCCTCCAAATTATGAATACTACTGGTGTAGTTTTATCAAGAAAATTCAAAAGCCCCTTATCAGATTTGAACCGATGACTTACGCCTTACCATGGCGTTACTCTACCGCTGAGTTAAAGGGGCCCCGTTCGATTAAATTCCGGAATAAGGAACTAGACAATATGAGTCTAGTACATATATTTGTTACTGCATATACTTCTTATATAGATAAGATTCAAATATATGTACATAGATTTATCCGCATAGCGACTTATTAATGAACAAGAAATTGGATTTACCGTGTAAATAGAGTATACTTAAGAAAATGGTTTATTGATATTTGATTTGATAAATATCAATGTAATTAATTTTTTCAAAACCGATTTTAATTTAAGTACTGATCATAACGAAATTCATTTGATTAATACATACTACATATACCCACCAATTCAAATATTTGATCGAAATGGATTCAATTTGTCCTGCCCCTCAACCAAATTATTATTCAAAAAAAAAAAAATTTCAATAACTTGTTGATCCCGATCCTTCTTACCCCGATTCCCAGATTGATTATCGTTTTTTATTTCGTGCTTTAGTTTATTGTGAAATAGAAATATATCGACCGAATTTTAACAATGAATAAAAAAATTCTATGGAATTATGAAAGATGAAAAGATCCTTCTGATCGAATCCGATCATTTCATTATATTGACAATTTCAAAAAACTGTTCATACTATCAATATGGTAGAATAGAATGGCGGTCGGGCAAGTCTGCCCCCATCGTCTAGTGGTTCAGGACATCTCTCTTTCAAGGAGGCAGCGGGGATTCGACTTCCCCTGGGGGTAGGGTACTACGAAAGGAAGTTGATCATGGATTATCAAAAAGGATAAAAATTTATTTTTCCTGGGTCGATGCCCGAGCGGTTAATGGGGACGGACTGTAAATTCGTTGGCAATATGTCTACGCTGGTTCAAATCCAGCTCGGCCCAATAGTTTGCCGATCCACCATGAAATGATATAACCGATTTGTTGTTCTCCAGAAATGTCCGATGTGCTCTGATACAGAAGAATTAAAATATGATAAATCCCTAGCGCTTTTTTTCCGCGTTGTATTACGTATGTATTCCACAAATATCATTTAGGATCTTGTCTTGCTAATTAATGATCTATACTCATATCAGGATATGGAAGTATAAAGTCTACGGCAAGGATTAAAGTAAATAAAAAAGACTCTTTTATTTTTTTCATTGATTCATTTTTTAATCGATTCGACAATAATGAACGGATTACGAGTAATCTGTGTCGGTCTGGCTAAAGTATATAGCGGATCCATATAAATCTCAATATATAAATTGATCTACAATTTTTTTTTTCAAAAAAAAATTGAAAAAAAAAGAGACCGAGTATCTTGAAATAGAAATAACTAAGTGTTCCAATAGAACCTTCTTGTCTACCGTACCGAGGATTGGCTGTTGATACATTACATGATCAGGCCATTTCTTTTTTTGATTTATTATTATCAAATGCCTGCGTTTAAAGGGATGAATCCACTCTTAAAAATGATTACTCTGATGTATCACATAAATTCTTTGAAATGAAAAAAATCAAGAACTTCTATGTGGTGGAACAAAATATCTCTCATTTCCCCCTCGAATATATTATTTTTTTTTGTTTGCAAGGTAATCTTGTTATGTTGCCTTGAATGGCGCTTTACTCTTTTGAATCCGGTACCAACGGGTATCATTCCCCCTAAAACAACGTTTTCTTTCAAACCTTTCAACCAATCGATACGACCCCGGAGAGCGGCTTTTGCTAAAACTCTAGCAGTTTCTTGAAAACTCGCTTCGGATATGAAACTTTGAGTATTCAGAGATGTTTTCGTTATTCCCAATAATATAGCTCGGTAACAAATCGCTTCTTCCAAGGCACGCCCCGTTCGTTCAGCTCGCAACAAGCCAATAAGTTCACCGGGTGAAAAAACATTAGACATTCCATCTTCTGAAACCAAGACTTTTGATGTTATTTGACGCACAATAATTTCTATATGTCTATTATGGATGTGCACGCCCTGGGATCGATAAACCTTTTGGATTTTATTAACCAAAGAAATACTACTTTGCACTATCGTTAGCTTAGCACTAATCAAGAATCCCCAGGGAATACCGAGAATTCTTGTTATACGCTCGTTCCAAGTGTCAACTTTATTTTCTAGGTTCATGGATATTGAATCAATCGAACGCACTTCTAATACTTGTTCCACTTTTGGAAGACCTTGTGTTATATCACCAGATCTCGATTTTTCATATATAAATGTAACTAATATATCTCCTTCATAAAGGATTTCTCCATAATGACCATGAACAGTTGCTCCCGGAGTCGCCAAATAAGGGTTAGCCGATCTTATTACTACAGAATCAATTTGAACGCTTAGAACTTGACCCGATTTTAGATGTGGTGCATTTTTCGTTTGAGCTATACATACATTTTCCCAAAGAAATTGTCCAAGACTAATTATTGTAAACATTTTTCCACAATAATTATGATGGGGAAAATGCCAATTCAAATGGAATGGATTTAAAACGATGTTACTGTATAGATCGGGCTTATAAATTCTATCGTTTTCGTCCATTAAATAATATTTCAATACTTGAAAAGTTTCCTTTAATTTGTCAAGTTGAAAATTTTTATTCATTTTATTGTTTAATAACTCATAATCAGATCTCGATAACTCCAAATTTTCAACTTGAACGGTTATTCCTAAAGGGCCTAAGGAATTCTTAATTGGAATTAAAAGACTTCTTTTAATTTGCTGAATTACCTTTTTTATTTCATTATGATATTTTACATCGTTGAAAGGTACCATTTTAAAACAATTCGCTGATGACAAAATTATCAACGATCGCAATTTCTTTTTATTATTTCTATTCAACAACATACGAATAGTTCCGTGATTTTGGCTAAGTGATTGTTGAATTTTTTCCTTGGAATAAATAGAATCAAATGTATTGATATTGGTCCGATCTAACTGATTCTCTGGGATCAATCCGGAACCGTACGGATCATTCCTTTTTCTGATATCCCAAGTATGGGATTTTCCTAAGTCAATTCTTATAAAATCGCCAATCAAACCATTCGTACTTACTTCAACAAAAGAAGCGAAGGCTTTTTCTATAGAAGAACTTTTTTTGTTTTGATCCTGTCGTGACCCGATTTTCGGCTGGATATTAACCTATGTTGACTTTCAGTTATGTAGGAAATGTAAATGCCACGAATCAGCCCCTTGCAGAAGTTTTTCAGAGTGCTGGTCCTCTTGCTCTAAAGCTGATGGGAATAATGCCATTCCACCAATGACGCTCATCCCATTAAGATATGCATTATGGCCAGGCACATCTTCTAGAATTTCATTTGACGCAATGTGTTCTGCATAGTCTAAATAAAAGCTAAGTGAGACATCCTTGAAAAACTGCAATCTCAGCAGTGGCAAAAAGTACTCCGGAGATGGCTTTATCAAGAGTTTCCCTGTTTCATGCTGCCACTGATTGTAAGGTTTGGACTTGAACATGCTTGGCCAGTGTATGTTGGGGGAAGCCATGATGTTGATGATCCGAGAAAGTAATATATGAAGGAGTTTTGGATAATCACGGAACTAGAAGCTCTGTATTTTCCAATTGATTATTTTGTTGATTAATTGTAATTATTCTTGAGTATGGAACTTGTAGAATTTGTTCATGGCTATAGAAAGATAATGTGTATGTTAAGCACTGTTCATGATTCGCTATGGTTGCAAGGCTGAAGTAAGTACCCCTTTGTTAGATTCGTTGTTAATAACTTTGAGCAAATTGTGGACCCCATAATATTTGATTCTAGTGACATGTCCTTCAAGTAATCAGGTGTCTTCCTACTAAAATGGGAGTTTGAAACGTGTTCATCTGTTCCTTTTTGTACCCTGTTTGTTTGGATAATATTTAATCAATCAAATAGCTAAAGATAAGAGCATTGGATCTCCAACATAATAGAATCATTCTAAATGAAGCCGTTTTTGTTGCCTTGAACGTTTACATATAAATATTTTTTATTTTGGAAATGGCCCGGACGAAATTGGGTGTTCACAGATCCTAGTTCAAAACTAAACAAGTCCGAACTAATTGAATGCTTGTGTCAGAAATTTCCCGAATTGATTTTCCATTTCCATAAAGAATATAATTGATAACTTTCAGTTCCAGATTATCCCTTTCCTGGAACAGATCTTGGGGGAAAGGTTTTACTAAATTGATACCGTCCGCTATTTCATATAGAATTATGGGTCGAACCAAAACAAAATACTTTTTCTTGGTAGTTGTGATCCATTGGACATAGATCCAATTTTTCATTTTTTTTGATTCCTTAGAATTTTTTTTTTTTCCCGTCTCTGGTGGTATCAAGATGCCACTGTGGCGGGATATCTTATCGATCTCTCCAGGAAAAAAGATATCGCCAGAAAATATTTTCAATTCAATCCGTTTTTTTTTCTTCTCTACTCGGACCAATCCACTTACTTGGCTTCTTATATTAAAAGTGATTGGTGTGTCTACTCCAACGATACTGTTGTTCCGTACCATTATGTAAGAAGATTCGGGTAAAATATGCACTTTCTCGGGAATGAAAAAAAATCGATCTATTTTGATTTGGTATTTTGGCTTAAATTCTTTTTCTCCTCGGTATTCATCTAAATCCTCTTTTTTAAAAACGGAAGGAATTCCTATAGTCTTATATTTAGGAATTCCTGAACCCTGCGTTTTGTGTTGAGGATCATCGAAATAAGAAAAAATACTATTTCTATGAAAAATACCATTGATAGGTATTTCGATCGAGATACCGGAAAAGCGCATTAGTTCTTTGTCTCTTTCTTGGATGGATTGGAATGTAAATGGAATGATGAATCTATTTCTTCGTCTCTTTGCCAATAAATCCGAAGAATGGGGAGAAATATTAGGATGTAGGAAATAAAAATGATCCATACATATGATTTGATTAAATCCTAACAAATCTGGAATCCAGATTTGTTTTTTACCATAAGGGTTAGAACTAAAGAATTTATGTCTTACTTGATCATTAGGTACTAAAACGTTTGAATTTTTTTTTTTTCCGGACGAAAAAGAATCAATGTTCATTTGATCTTGATCCTTGCGGAGTGAAAAACAGCCTGTACCATACCTACAAGACCTTCCTGATAATATCCATAAATGACTTGTTTTTGGTAAAATATGTACATTACTATATGTAAATGTGCAATAGCGCTTTTTTCGGACGCTTTTTGTTTGAACGTAGTAGGATATGGTCATCATTAAAAATAATTCACAAATATTGTTGTATTGATTATATACCACAACGCAACATACAAAAAGCGCTGTCATATAGTGTATCAATACAACATCGCATCATCCACAAAGCACTGTCATATAGGTATTACATAAACAACACAATAACAGAAAAGCGATGTTGTATTATTCATAAATTTTCTCAAACAACACCTTAATACAACAACGTATCACATACATAACGTTGTTGTATTAATAATGTACCGCAACACTTTCTATAAAAAACGATGTTATAATTATCCTTTACAACAACGCATGTCAGGGCTTCCCCTAGAATTCAATATTGATTTGTATAAATTAGTACTTGCATATACATTTGTTAGCATAACAGACATTCTCAACAATACAGACATTTATACATTCTGAACAACACACACACATTAGTACAGGCCAAAAGTTTGTTTTATTAAACATCAATACAATACAAAATACAAATAATGAATATCATGCCTTTTATGTTTTGACAGAGTACATAATTACAAATAAAAAAATTACACAAATTACAAAGAAACAATATTATACAAATTACAAACAATCAAAATTAAGCTATAATTATACATAGACTACTTGCATATACTTTTTCCTTTTCTTTGATTGTTTTTGTCTTGTAGGGTCATCCTTTTTTGGATGAGCATATTAATTTACCCAATGTCCTTCATCGTGATCATCTCTTGTATATAAATCATTATCCGTAGTTGTTCCTCTCTCACGCGACTGATATGTCCCAAAAAAGATCACCTTCATCAATATCTTCATATTCTTGGTCATCAATATTATTGATGATTATTTTGTTAGTTAAAAGAACAATTGACCATTTCATATCAGTTGGGTCACTAACATAGAATACTTGTTGAGCTTGTGATCCTAGAATAAATGGCTCATCTTTATATCATGGCCTATTAAGATCCACTTGCATGAACCCTAACTCATCAACTCGGAAGTCATTATTGTTATCAACCTACATACAATAAAAAACCAGCATCCGAAACATTGTGTAATCCAATTCCTATATGCGTTCAATGACTCCAAAGCATGTTCGCATATATTGGGTTTCTAATTTTTGCACTTGACATGTGTAAAGTTTGAGCAACAACAGTCACACCACTATTTTGCATTTTACTTTGATCATCTTGTTTTTTCATATAAAATATGAATCCATTAATTAGGTAACCAGTGTAGGGTAAGACATGAAGGCTTGGACCATTGACTAACCATTTCAATCTTTCGAAAACCGAATGTGCATTTATATTCAACTCCTCATCAATGTGATTTTTTAGCCACTTTATGAAACACCAATTATGCTCTTTGGAAATCCAATTTTCATTCTTACTTGGGTAACACTTCCTTAGCATCTCCTTGTGTGTTTCAACATATGACTCAACCTCGTCGGCATTATGTAAAACATATTTGTGCGCTTGCTCCAATTCGGTTCTTGTTATAGTTAATATTTCATTCCCAGTAATACCTTCACCATTTTTTATTTATTTTGCATATCGAGGCTTTGGAATGCCCATGAAATCACCATCGGTAAGGTCTCTGGTACAAAAATCAAGAGCTTCTACAACAACATATTGCTCGACAATACAACCTTCTAGTCTTGATCGGTTCTTCACAAACCCTTTTAATGTCTTCATATAAAGCTTAAAGGGGTACATCCATCTCATATAGGAAGGGCCATATTGTTGTGTCTATCGAACAAGGTGAATGTTTAGATGAACCATTATGTCAAAAAGAAGAAGGTGGGAAATACATTTCAAGCTCACACAATGTCAAAATAATTTTTCTTTGCAATGCAGGTAATTTCTCAGGGTCAATCACTTTGCTACAAATTGCCTTTAAGAAGAAGCATAACCGAGTTATGGTTCCTCGAACTATTTTAGGTAGAATTGATCGTATTCCAATAGGCAAGAAATGCTCCATAATTACATTACAATCATGAGACTTAAGGCCTTTTAACTTGAGGTCTTTCATTGATACGAGGTTCTGAATGTTGGAAGAGTACCCTTCTGG
>NC_032013.1:4737079-4745960 GCF_001865875.1 Lupinus angustifolius
ACCATGAATAAATTTACAAAATTCCATTTTCTCCTTCCTCAACAAAGTATAAGCAGCTAGAGGTAGAAATGTACGTTTTCCCTTCCTTATCGGCCCCAATTCCTTTCTTATTCCCATACTAACCAAGTCCAGCCTTGCATTCAAGCCGTCTTTGGTCTTACCAGGGACATTCAGTAAGGTACCAAGGAGACTTTCAACCACATTTTTTTCAATATGCATAACATCGAGAAAATGTCTTACATATAATAAACTCCAATATTGCAATTCGAAGAAGATTGACCTTTTCTTCCACCCACTTGTGACAATTTCTTGTGCTAAAGGTTTACCAAAGTTAGTATTCAAACCCTTCATCTTTTGAAATAATTGGTCACCTATCAACGGCAAAGGAGCACGACCTTTTTCATTGTTTCCATCAAATGCTTTTCTCCATCATCGATAGTGATGATCTGAAGGCAAAAATCTACGATGACCAAGGAAGACATTCTTCTTATAGTGTTCCAACCTCATTGAATGAGTATTGTCTTCACATATAGGGCATGCAAAATGTCATTTTGTACTATAACCAGACAGATTACCATATGCAGGGAAATCACTGATTGCGCCGAATAGCAAAGCCCTCAAGTTGAAGCTTTCTTCCCTATATGCATCATGTGATCATACATTTGCTTCAAATCTTCAATTAATGGAGCCAAATATATGTTTATGTCATTTCATGGTTGTTTAGGTCTAGAAATTAACTGAGATAACATCATATATTTGTGTTTCATGCAGATTGAAGGATGTAAGTTTTATGTCACCAACATCACTGGTCATGTATTGTGGGAGCAACTTTGAACACTATGTGGGTTAATTCCATCTGTTGACAACGCAAGGCGTAGATTTCTTGATTCTTTACAAAAACTAGGATAGTCGTGATCAATTTTTCTCCATTGAGGAGAATCTGTAGGATGTTGAAGCTTGCCTCTTTAATCCTTTCTTCATCATGTCATGTCAACTTCTTTGCATCTTTGGCATTGCTAAACATATGCTTGAATCTTGCTTTGATGGGAAAATACCATACAAACTTTTTGGGAATTGAGTCTTCCTTCTTATATCGTGACGCCATACATTTAGAACAAAACTTTAATGAAGCGTACTCATTAAAAAATAAGATGCAATCATTTTCACAAGCATGTATCCTCGTGTAGTTCATGCATATGGAGCGTAACATTTGTTTTGCATCATAGGTTCGAGAAGGGAGCATATTATCTTCCGGCAACATATCCTTCAGAAGTGCAAGCAAGTCGGTGAAACTCTTATCAGTCCATCCATTAACAGATTTCAACTTATAAAACCTTGACACTGTTGTCAATCTCGTGAATTTAGTACAACCATCATATAATGGTTTCTCAACATCACTTATCAACCGCTGAGACATCTCAGGACGATCCTGAAGATCCTATTCAATAACGTTTGTCATTTCCTCGGAACGACCGTCTTCATATGCATTTGTGTAGTTGTCTTTCATATGCACCTCATCATCATAATCCATAACGTCTATCATCTCACAATGTCTTGTCCAACATGTGTAACTTTGATCAATATCGTGACACGCAAAATGAACTTTTAACTCATTTGAAGTAATTCGGTTTGAGTAACAACATCTTAAGCAAGGACATACAATTCTATTAGGGTTTTCAGCATTCTCAATTTCACCTAACAAATGATTTCACTCTTTCTTCATACTCACTCGCCAATCGATTGACACTCATCCATTTTCGATCCATTTTATATTAAGAAAAAATATAATGAGCATAAATTCCTAAAGCTTGGAGTTAAGCTCACCAAGCAGAGCAAGTGCATTATTATGATTGGAAGCCTAACTCATAATGTAAGCTAAATGAGTCGGAACTCGGAAACCCCAACTCAATACAAGCTAAATGAGTGAAATCACTTTCACTCATTTATAAGGAAAATATTTATAACTCAATACAAGTTAAATATAATGTAATTAAAAAGGCAAATAACTATATGAAAAGTTCACTTTCAATTTGGTGTTGAATGCATGAATGATGATTTTGAGGTTCAATGAGTGAAGGATTTTCGAAATCAGTGTTGAATGATTTTCGTGTAAAATGAGTGAATGATTTTCGGTGTTGAATGATAAAATGATTTTGAGGTTGAATGACTTTCGAGGACGATTTTGAGAGTAAATGCGTTTCGCTGCTGAGTAAATGAGTGTTGGGATTGCTGACGAATGTGTGAGAATAAGGGAACATATTAATTTTTTAGGGTCTGATACCTAATCAATAGTGCAACCTTAAGGAAACATTATGAAAGAACTCCCCATTCAAATATAAAGAAGGAAAGTGCTCCACAGTGCAATCTTAAGGAAATATAGTGGAAAAGTAAAAAACTAACTATTGAAAAATTCAAGAAGAGAAGATTGGTTTGAAATATGGAATTATTTCAAAACTCAAATGATTTTTGAAGAACATTAACAAGTTATGTGTTATACTTTCGGTTAATTCCAAACATCAGTTCATAAATTTTCACCCAGTCCCCCGGTAAGAAAATTTGATTTTCAAACCTTACAAAATACACTAATCAATAGAAAACCGCCACTCGACGAAATAAATTGTCACACCTTATTTCAGGCTCCATAAACATTGATTAGCCTTGATTACAAGTTGCTTAAAACGGATGCTTTGATTTGGAAAATGAACTAAGGTGTATTCCTACTTTTTAGTTCATTTGTCAAGACATTAAGAAGAAGCATTTTGGATCTTGATATCAAGTTTTAGGTGATGAAGCTAAAACCGCATTAAGAACTTCTTAATGAATTGAAACTTAACCAAAAGTAATAAATTGAATGTATTGAAATCAAAATATGATACAAATGAAAGAAATAACCTTACACCATAATCCAAATCAATATGTAGGAGCATGAGCCATCTATCCATGGATGAGATTCTATTGATTCCAAATGAGGTTACAAAATCATGTTTTTCCACCTCATTTGCCAACTCCATTCTCCTCTTGAATTCTAAGAACAAAACTCCTAAAAACAGCCTAAGAATACTCTCAAATGAGAGAGAACTGAAAACGAAAGAAAGAGAAAAAATTACATAGAATTTACAATGGATTTACAATTATGTGCAATGTGTTAAAGTGAGGAGGTGGGTGTGCCTTTTATAGGCAAATTCATGGGAGCTTAGCTACCTTGCTTGGCCGCCCAGCAGCTGACCAGGCTCACCCAAGCGGTGAATCAGAAGCTTGTCCCATCTTGGGCAGCTAGCTTAGATATCCTATTGTGGGTTAGGTTACATGCATGGTGACACCTCCTACTTGCTTGTTCAAAATATATGTCATGCATGAGGTCATGTGCTTGGCCTTCAAGTAAAGAATAGGCAAGTTGCTTGATGAGTTGGCCAAGCTTTCTTCATGGCTAGGTTTCTGACCTACTTGGCCGCCCAGCTCACACCTGGTCCGTGCCCAGATGCTTGGTTCCTTCATGGTGAAGGAACTAACCTTTCTTGAAGTTGAAGCAACATTTGTTCCATGATTGTTAAGTTGATTTTAGTTGGCTATTTGGCACTTTCGGCATGATTTCTTCAAGTCTAGGTAAGCTTTTGAATTTGTGCTTTGCTTTGCATACCTAGCTTGGATTTCGTCAAGGTGAAGAAAGGTACATTTTTTCAATCCTAAGTCATCTTTTAGTGGCAACCTTAAGCACACAACATGTCGTTCTTAGTTTGTTTATTTTGAGCATTTTCTTCTGGACTTTTGGCTTGTCATTTGGCATCAATTCTTGGCTTTCTTTTAAATTAATCAATTTCCTACAAAATTCAAGGGAAACTTGGACAAGAGGTGATCAAAAATTATATTGTTCAAATATACAAAATTTATCTAAAAAGTGTTGATTTAAGTTTGTTTTCACATTTTTGCATAGGATAAGTGCCATGAAAAGTGTATGAAAATTAGGTATTTTTGGCACTTATCACACCGCAATAAAATGGTGTATTAGAAAGACGTAATATAACATTGTTGAATATGGTTAGGAGTATGTTGAGTAATTCATCTTTACCTATTTCATTGTGGACTTATGCTTTAAAGACTGCCAATGTATTTATTAAATAGGGTTCCTAGTAAGGCAGTTCCAAAGACTCCTTTTGAACAGTGGACAGGTAGGAAACCTAGTTTAAGACATATGCATGTTTGGGGATGCAAGAACAATCAGTGGTTATCTAGAAAAATCAAAAGGGTATAGATTTTATTGTCCAAACCATACTACAAGAATTGTTGAAACTGGGAATGCTAGGTTTATTGAGAATGATGAGATTAGTGGGAGTGAAACACCACTAGTGAAACACCACGTAAAGTGGAAATTCAAGAAGTGAGGGTACAAGTTCCATTTACTTGTGTCCCTAATAATGTTGTTCCTCAAGTTATTGAACCGAATAGTAATGATGGAGAACAACAAAATAATCCCATTACTGAAAATGAAGTTGATGAACCTATAGTAGAAGAATCACAAGAGATAGCATTAAGAATATATCAAAGAGAAAGACGATCTGTTATTTCTGATGATTATGTGGTTTACCAACATGAGTCAGAATGTGACATAAGAATTGATAAATGTTCAACATCCCCGTTCCAATTCATAAAGGAGACAAGTTTAGTATTACACAATGTCCAAAGAATGATTTGGAACGGAAGCCAATGGAAGAAATTCCTTATCCATCTATAGTTGGGAGTTTAATGTATGCTCAGACTTGTATGCGACCAGATATTAGTTTTACAGTCGGAATGTTAGGAAGATACCAAAGTAATCTTGGTATAGAAAATTGGAAAGTTGTAAATAAAGTTCTAAGATACTTACAAGGATCATATGCTTGGTTATAAGAGATCAAATCATCTTGAGGTGGTTGGATATTCAGACTTTGTCGGATGCATAGACACAAGAAAGTCTACTTTTGGTTATGTGTATTTATTAGCTGGAGGAGCTATCTCATGGAAGAGTGCGAAGGAGACTGTTATTCTTGCATCCACTATGGAAGCTGAATTTGTGGCATGCTCTGAGGCCACAGTTCATGATAAATGGCTATGAAACTTTATTTCAGGACTTGGAGTTGTCGATAGTATTGCCAATCCGCTAAAAACTTATTGTGATAATTATGCAGCAGTCTTGTTTTCCAAAAACGACAAGTATTCCAAAGGTGCTAAACATATGGAGGTGAAATACTTTGTTGTTAAAAAAGAAGTTCAAAAACATAGAGTGTCAATTGAGCATATTAGCAATAATCTTATGATTGCAGACCCTTTGACGAAAGGGTTACTGCTCAAAATATTTACTGGTCATGTTAAAAATATGGGTATTATGTCTACGAATGAACGTTGAACATTATGTTATTAATAAAGACTCAATATTTTGACACTCTAAGCTCATTAATATTTAAGTTTCTGATTAATATTTCATTTTCACACTTATGTACACATGTGAGAATGACAATGTTGAAAATACAATTTTCTTTCTAAATGACATTATTATATGATTCCCTTTAATGTGTCATGTTCGGATTAATGCTAATATAGTTGTACGTGGAAGGGACTATATCAAATAAATGATGTACAACCACAATGACTCTTATTAGTTCTTGTTCCTAATCATAACTTGTAATGTAACGAATAAGGAAAACATATCCTAGTTACGTGCATTATGTTAGATATATATCATATCATGAATTGTATTGTCACATGAGACAAGTGGGAGAATATAAGAATGCTCTTGTCATATGAAAGGATATACTATTTTGTTTTGAATAGTATAACTCTTGAATTGGAGAGTTGTGAATGAAATGGTAAGACTCTTGGAAAAGAGTCTATATATAGTGCTTGACGAAAGTATTATAATCATCAGAAAAAGACTTTAAACATTGTCTCCATCTCTGCCTAGAAACGTTGCTCTATTAGTCATCAATAAGGAAGAGCATACAAAGAAATGGAAAGAGATAGAAGAGTTTCTCTATTGACAAGGAACAACATACAACATCAGAAAGGAGGATCGTGTCCCCATGGATAGAGGTAATCTATAACTATTTTATGATGTGAAAACTATGATTTCTTAAGATCCATTTACACATAATTTCCATGATAAAACTTACATACTTAGCTATAAACAGAGGGTTCTCTCCATGTATCTATTACCTTCAAGGTGATATATAAATATTACAATGTTGCCACCTTTGTTAAGACATGGAAGTAGAGATTGTTGGTGTAAGGATGAATTTAACTCAACTATGAATTGGTTTTTATTCTTGGATTTTGGGGTTGAATTACTAGACAAGGTGAAAACTAGTAGAGAGTGAAAATGAGGAAGGAAAAGGGCTAAATAAAAATTATCACTTCTGCATGAATGTTCCAAACGTTGACTCCAGGAACACCAAGGTTCATAAAAGTTAACTCTTGTAATTGGAAAATTAGTTAAAAATTATCAAAGTTCCTTCCTAAATATGATAAGTGGTGGAAAGGTGAAGGGATGAAGTCATAAGTGGTGAGGTTGGTTTGGATAGTTGTGTTATTTTTAAGGCTTGGAAGGATATGTTGAAATTGTAGCATAAGCATGTAAGCTTAACAGGTTCCACACAGAGAGGAGATGAGAAGAGATTTTGAAAAACCAGCCCCACAAAAAGGGTCTCTTACTCTCCATAACTTGGTAATAGTTGAATTGAAGAGTTTTTTAGAGATGTAGAAGAGGAATGCTTAAAGGTAGGGCTGGAAACGAGTCGAACTGATTTGAACTAAAGCTCAGCTCGGTTCAACTCGATAAGAACTAGTTTGGCTCGAAACTTAACTCGCATTCGATACGAGTTATTTTTTTAACTCGAGTTCGGCATGGTTAAAGTTTGCGAATTGTTCGGCTCAGTTCGAATTGGTTCATTTGGACAACTCAAATAATTATTTCATTTTAAAAAAATACTATAAAAGGTTTTGCATATATAAATGTAACATTGTTTATAAATATAATAACAATAAATATAAAAAATAATGTATGGATCATAATAAGCATAAAAAATATATACATAAATACATAAATATATCAAGAATTATAGTAGCTAATCAATTTGATGATGATGGTGTCTTAATCAATTAAGACATTGTATAATCGATTAAGACGTAACATAAAACTAACTTTTAATAGTCCATTAATCGATTAAGTGCATGAATAATCAATTAATAGCAGTATCAGCATGTTTGGTATAAATGCTGGAATTATGGCCCATGTGGCATAAGAATTTGAACTTGTAACATGCATCTCTTGGGTTTTTCATGCATCACATTCATTCTTGTTTTTCTTGATTAATTGTAAAGTGAAAGTAAGAGAAATATGTTTTTATGACAATTGTGAAATTTGTTTTTGTGAAAACCGTTGCATAGTTTTCTCATATAGAATAGGTTCTTATGAGTATTATGCTTAGTGTTTTAGAGTTGAGTTTTACATTGTTATATTCGAGTATTAAGTACTCAAGAAAACTCAAAATATGTATTTATCGAGGAAAGTGATATCTTGGTGAGTAACTTCACTTCAAGAAGAGATCGTGTTATTCTTCACGAAGACTGGGAGGTCTTGGTGCAAGCAATACCTGGTTGGGACCTAATCGCGAAAAGATAGGTGATCGTAGTAGGCGAGATAGAGAGGTCAAACTGAGGTTGTCAAGCTTGTAGTGTCCAAGAAAGTCGCGTCTTAGTTTGTCGTATATTGGAAGTTTGTGTGTATCAAACATTTTCTTCTTGCACAATTTTCTTGTAGTGGACCGCAAATGAAATAGGATAAAAAATTCCTCTTGCACAATTTTCTTACCATATCTCATTTACTTTTGCTTATTATTTTCTTGTTATTTGATTGATTCTGTGATACATGTTATAATATGTGTAAACAACATTCTGTTATCTCTGAAATCAATTAGGTGTATAAGGATTGGTAATCGGTGACTTGCGTAGTGTTGAAAGAAGAAAGTGATCTCTTCAGTGTGTTTTCTTTATTTGGTTAAGTAAGTGAACTCGGTTTTATTCTTTGTTCGTCATCTCGGCTTTGTTGAAATAAATTCCAATGTCGGTATAATGGTTTCAATAATATTCCAGTTACAACTTACTTCTAATAATCATGTGAAGTTATTCCTTCTTTGCCCCATCCCGGCTTTGTTAGAATAAATTCTAATACCGGTACAATGGTATCGAAGCAATCCCCTATTACATAATTATTAAGTACCTTTGAATACCATCTCGGTTTTGTGGAATAAATTCCAACACCGGTTTAACGGTATTCTAATGTACAAAAGTTATGAATAGTTAGTTGTTAGAAACAAATAAATAAATAAAGAACAAAAGAATGATAAAGTTAAGTGACATTTATTTATTTACTTCCTTTCGGGTTCTTTTTATTAACAAACCAAACTTCTTCCTTAAGGAAGGTTGGTATTAAAGAATAAATAAATTGCGGAATGTAAATAACAATAAATAAAAGTTAGTAAGTTAGTTTCATCACTTTTGTATATTAAAATGTGTTTCAACAAATAAATTTATTGATAACACTTTACTATTTTTCAATTTAAACCTCTTTCAAGATTCAATTATAGTATAGTATAGGATTATGTTGAACCAAAAGAAATTGCCTAATAGAACGAATCATATGAATATGTCAATGCACAAATAATGAGTAAACATATTATGGTTTTGATTTGATTTTGATATAAACATTTAACAAAAAACATAAACTAAGTATTAACAAATTCTTGAGGAGACAAGATCATTTTGAATGATGAAAGTATTTCTCAACTTCTTATGTATTTGAACTACTTAGACAAGTTCTTATGTTTTACTTTGATTAACTCCAAACACCAAG
>NC_032013.1:4746060-4773072 GCF_001865875.1 Lupinus angustifolius
ATATTCACTACTAAACAATACTACATCCACAAAGAGACTAGGTTGTCACACTCTAATCTTGGCTACTCTAATATTGAAGTAGTAATGAATATAAGATCTTAAGAAAAGCATTCTTAACTTGGCAAATGAACTAAGTAGTACAACTACTTCTTAGTTTATTTGTTAAGTGTTTGAGACAAGTAATTTTTCATGACTTGAAATCGGTTTTTAGGTGGTCAATCTAAAAAGAGCATTAAGAACTTCTCAAACAAATAAAATTAACCACAGCACCAACTTGAATGATTAAAATTCAAATTTAAAATAAAAGAAGAATAAGAAATACATAACCAACATTCAAATTAAATTGTTAGGAGCATGAGCCATCCATCCAAGGATTGGATGCTTTAGGTTCCAAATGAGATTACAAAATGGATTTTTGCATCTCATTTGCCTTCTCCTTTCTCCTCTTGAATTATAAACTAAAAACTATAAAACTTACTTAAAAAGAACTTCTATGAACTAAGAAATAAGAAGAGAGAATTGTGTTTCTACTCCAGGGAAGAATTCTTGATTTTTTTTGGCTTGTGAAAAGTGTCCTTTAATGAAGGAAATGCCTTCCTATTTATAGAGTTCCCTGCCACCGCTGAGTTGCTTGTTTGCACCGCTCAGCAGCTGACCAAACCCTTCAGCATGGGTTTGGTCACTTGGTCAAGTAGCTTGGTCACCTCCTTAAGCTTGACTCACCAAGGCTAGGTGTGAGCTATGGGACCAGCTATGGTGAGCTACTCCTGAAAAGCCTATGGTGGGCTACTTGAAGTGAGGTCATGCATGACTTCATGGTTTCTTGATGGGTAAGTCAATTCTGGGTGCACACCGCTGATCACACATGTGGCACCGCTAAGCTGCCTGCTTGAGCAGGTTTGACCGTGCTGACTGAGACGTGGCTTGGTGCTTGCTGACCTGGTCAGGTGTCTGGTTCACCGCTGAGCATAACTAGTTAGTGAAGCAAGTGAGACTATGGTTGAGGAGATTGTAGTTGTTAAATAAGTTGTTAAGGCTATGTTGGAGTCTACTGGGCAGAAGATTAATGTTTCCGCCGACAAACGCAAGAGAGTTAAAGTTTTCAATGTGGGAGACGATGTGATGGTGTTCTTATGAAAGGAGAGGTTCCCAATTGGTACTTACAACGAGTTGTAGCCACAGAAGTATGGTCTAATCAAGGTGACTCAAAAGATAAATGGCAATGCTTATTTGGTAGCTCTCTCGGATTCCAATAATATATCCAATACTTTCAATGTTGCTGACATTCATGAGTATCATGCAGATGAGGCTCTTTATTAAGAAGAGTACTCGGTTCGAGTTCGTCAAAGGTAGAGCAGACTAATGTAGGAAGGTTGGTTGTGTGTATCGAAGATGAAGTCGCTCGTGGGAAAGGATCAGTAGGATTTGCGCAAATTTGGCGTCCGATGTTAAAATGATTATTATTATTATACCTTTCCAAAAAGGGAATCGGGCCAACAAACACAAATAACTAATATATTGTGAGGTATAGACTTTTTAGGCCATACAAGCCTATTTCAAGCCTGAAAGTGACATTTTAATATTTTTAGCAATTTTTGTTTTATTCATGTTTTGGATAATTTCCGCATTAGGTTTTTCATTTAGTATCTAAACACTTTTAGTATTGTGGTTGTGGCCTTTTATCTTATCTTCATAGTAAAATTCAAGAGTTTCTATTTCTGGTGGATCCCAGAGTTTTATCTGGTAAGTTCGAGATGCCAACTAAGAGGGGGTGAATTAGTTGTTGGGAGAATATGGCTAATTTTTCTGCTTTGTTATCAAAGTTTATGTGCAGCTGATTATTTATGTAGAATTCAACCAAGTAAAGCAAAAGTAAATAACAAGAATAAGTAGAAGAAGAGTACACACAAAAAAATTATACTGGTTCGCTTTCTTGCCCACCGAAGGTTACATCCATTACTCTTGCCACACTATAGATTTTTCCACTAGACAATTTGAGTTGTAATTACAATTTCTCTTCCCGGTATTTTTGTACCTTACACACTTAGAACTTATCTACCCCCTTGAAAATTCCCTTTTCAAGTAAACTTTTTTCCCTTCTCTACACACCCTTATGATGAAAGGTTTACAACCAAGATGAAAATTTTTACAATGGCTTTGAATTGCATTTATAAGTTTTGACAATTCTATAACTTGCAATCCTTGATCTCACAATATAGATACTTAGTATATAATACTCTTAATCATTTTGAAAGTTTAGAACACTTTGCACTTTATCAAGCAACTTCATAAAATATGAAAGTTTAGAAACAAAGTTGCTTAAGAAAAATGTGCAGAAAATTGTTTATTAAGTGTTTGAATGTTTTGTGTGATTGTAAGCAATTGTGTATGTCGTATGGTATGGTGTGTGTTAAATTTGGATGTCTCAATGCCTTTAAATAGGTTTCCAATCAGCCATGACAACCTTCCATATGAGACATGATTAGAATGAAACTCATTCACTATGGACGAAAGATGTTCATTTGAATTTGAAAATATGGTTCAACAACTTTGTGTAATCGATTGTCACAAAGTTGTAATCGATTATCCAAATGTTCTGTTCAAGGTGGTAATCAATTAATACATTGAATTAATCGGTTACATAAGTTAGTTTTTCTTTGTAATTGTTTTCTCAGTCAAGTAACCTATTACGCAATTCCAGTAAGTTTAGAAGAGAATTAGATATATTAGATAAAACATATTTATATTAAATCATTACTACATGTTTATATGAAAGCTTTATGGTATGATATATCATTACTACATGTTTAAATCAAAGCATTACTACACGGGATGAGTTTGATAGAAAGAGTTTCTATTAATCTATGTGTATATTCCCTCCAGATAAAATTATGAGCAAAAAGTAGTGGTTGAGTCTGTTAAGAAAAGAGATATCTTGTCTGTAGGAAATCTCAACCTGAGATGATCACTTGTTGCATTATTTTTTGAGTTATATTGCAATTCCAAATCTTCCAAATCATTCTGAAATCAATGGTTTGGAATTAAAGTTGATGTATGACCTTAAAAATAACAAACCTATGAACTAGGCATTCATCGTTATGCAACAAATGCATTATCTTAGGGATAAGAACGACCCACTACCGTATGCTATCATTGTGTATGCCATACTTGGAAAATTTGGGATATCGATTGTTGTAGAGACCAAAGTGGAATCGGATGCTCAAGGCAGCAAAATTGGCTTGGATGTAATCCATAAGATAGGATACTTTCAAGATCCAGTCGATCTGTAGTTAAAGCATACAAATGATCGTGTTGTTGAACCCTCTAAAATCTCTGCTCCTCAATCAAAACCTCAACCATATCAACCTCACTTTGATCATTTTCCAATGATCCAATCAATCGCATAATTATGGAATAATTGGTTAGTCTTCGAGGCTACATCACCACAAGGATGGATGCTCTTGAAGCTCAAAACCAACAAGTTTGCACTGACCTCTTGATGATATATGATTGGTTGGATGGCATGGATGTCGATGATGATGAGATGGATGTGTTTTAGATGTCTTAAGGTTGTGCTGTAATTTGGTTCTTTGGTTGTTTATTTTTATTTGGTTGTTTATGGTTGTACTTTTAAGGTTTGTTTGGGAATTGGATTTTGGAGGGGAAGGAAGGGAAAGGGAAGGCTTAAGAATCATCTACAAGTATATTTCATGGCTCTGAAGCATTCCTCTTTCCTTCCCCCCTACAAAATCCAAGTCCCAAAATTAACCCTTGATGTCAATATTTATTTCAAGTCTTGTGTGGACGGTTTCATTTTCAGTATTTTAATGCTATATGAAGTTCTTTCCCTATATCAAATTTATCTTAGCATATATATTGTTCATATAAAATGACCTTGGTACATATATTATTCGTAAAAAAATGACCTTAGCACATATAAAAATATTGTATCCCTATATATTTGTATATATTGCCTTGGAAAATATGGTTTTTGTTTCTTTTTGATGAAGTCAAAAGGGGAAGAAAAGTTGGAGTTGTTTGTTTGTTGAATAAAATTGTCAACGCAATCAAAGTCTAAATACAAAGGGGGAGCATACAAGATAGGAGGAGTATACACAAACATAAAACATATACAAATCAAGAAATTCAACGTCTAAGGACGTTGGTTTGTCATCATCAAAGGGGGAGATTGTGAAGAAGATTTTGCTCTTTGACCTTGGCTAGATTTTGATGAAGACACCAACATCAACAAAAAGAGGAAAGATGATTGCAGACTTGAAGAATAAAAAGCAGGCACCTCAAATGAACAAGATCTTATAGCTTTCTAAGTTAAGTATTTCCTTCCTAATTCATTTACTTAAATTATACATCAATGCTCTTAGAAATGTTAATAAAAAATGTTTTCAAAAACTGGTTTCAAAGTTAGTTCAAAAGGTTTCAAATAAGTTTTTTGAAAACTGAGTAACAGGTTACCCAAATCTGAATAGAAGATTACTTGAACAGAGTAAAAGGTTACCCAAAATTGAGTAACATGTTACTAGAAAAACAATGGAGAGTAATCGATTACTCAAATGGACAGAAGCTTTGAGTAATCGATTACCTCGAGGGACTAACCAATTACTTAGTATTGTCGCAATATATTCCATATTCAAATTGAAATAACTTCTTCCCAAATGAACCAATGTCACCCCAATCAATTCCTACCTCTTGTAATGGGCTATGGTGGTTGGTTAGAACTCTATTTAACCACTTCCAAGTTCAGAAGCAGACACACAACTTTCATACAAAAATCCTAACAACTTGAATCACAATTTCAAATTTCATATTCAAAGTTGTTGAAGTTTTTAAGAAAATATTTTTCTGCACTTTCATTACTTTTGAAAAAGTTAAAAGCATTATGTTATACTTTAAGTTCTTTTCTTACAAAGGATTGAGAGCAAAAGTGTGAGAACTTTAGCAGTCCTAAAGTCGTAGATAGAAATTCTTCATACTTATAAATCACTATAGGGTGTGATGAGGAAAAGTGTAAAAGAAGTAATGTAATTCACTATTGGAGATTTTGAGGAATGTTATGAAATCTGAGTCGGACATCAACCCCTAACAAAAATCCAATATAGATTCTAACCGGTTTAACCAGTTAGACCGACCGATCAAACTGTACAGCATAATAATATAATAAATATATATATATATATAAATATATATATTATATAAATAAATAAATTAACTTGAATAAAATATTATTGTATTAAAATAAATTAACATTAAAACTTAAATACTAAAATTATAGTGAGATTAAAAAACAAGAAGTTATATTGAATCACAAAACCAAAAAATATCTAAGCTATAACGTAGTACACACGTGGCATGTGGTCATACTTCGCAGTTACCACGTGTATGAGTGTATGTGTTATATAAGAGGAAATATTACGTGGGAAGTGTAGTTTGACTACACTATCCCATGTTTGGGATATGTTTCTGATTGATTACGGAACTGGTGTATTTTTATGAAAGTCGTGGATGTCATCCACGACTTAGGCAAACTCGTGGACCAGAGCCACGACTTCACTGGAAAGTCGTGGATACCATCCACGATTTCCATTATATTTTCTCTCTCCTAAGTGAAATCGTGGATAGGGTACACGAGTTCCAATCTCGTGTACCCGGTGCATGAGATTGCATGGGTTATTACGAAACATTATTAGTTTTTATTATTTTTATTAATTAATTAAAATAATATAGTTATTGGTAATTGAATATGGTAATTTTAGTAATTGAATATGATATTTTAATAATATTAAATTAATTTAATAACAAAATTGGAGTAATTAGTAATTTTAAATTAATTTAATAACAAAATTGGAGTAATTAGTAATTTTAAATTAATTTAATAACAAAATTGGAGTAATTAGTAATTTTAAATTAATTTAATAACAAAATTGGAGTAATTAGTAATTTTAAATTAATTTAATAACAAAATTGGAGTAATTAGTAATTTTAAATTAATTTAATAACAAAATTGGAATTGGAATAAAATAAGAAGAAAATTTCATAAATTGTAGTATGAATTTCAAAAGCATTACATTACGGGAAAAAAATCTTAATGACGTCTATGAGATGATGTTCCACATCCAGATGTCTTTCTCCTTCGAGGTGGTTGGACTCTTAGTTGTTCTTGTTGCGATTGATTTTGTCTTCCACCTATAACTAGTTGTGGCTGCTCCTCATCCTCGTCTTCACTATCGTCATCATCTTCATCATCTTCGTTTGATTGTGAAGGCATTGTCGGTTGATAATATTGTTGAGAGTTGAATGCCGAGAATGGAGTATTTGAAGTAGTGCCAAACATTAATGGCATTCCTTGAAATTGCGAAGACGATGCTAAGTGAGAAAATGAGTAGTCACTCATTGCTCCGTAACCGTCACACCCAAAGGGATGTTGTTGTTGTTGTTGAGTAGCACGAGTTTGAGTGTATGCCTGCGGAAAAGTATTCGTCTGAGTTTGACTCTCATAATGTTGTTGATAGTCAGGTGCAAAAGGCATTTGAAACTGTTGTGGAGGAGGAGCTTGAGAAGTAGTTGAAATGTTAGAATATATCAGCATAATATAAAATAAAATATAATTACAAATGTTTTTGTTATTACCGATCCGGCTGAATATGCTGCATCTGGAGATATGTATTTCTTTGTCCTTTGTAAGTATCATTGCATATACTGGGAGTACTGGTACAAAGGCTGGTTATCGGGAAAACCATTTACGACATAGTTTTCCCGGTTATTCCAAACTTGAATCCACTGGTCATGCTTTTGAGGCCAGTTGTAGTCATTCTTCCCACGTAGATCCATCTTGTGTTGTTTTTCCAGATTAGTTGGTTCTTCTGGGATGGGTTGTTGTAGACCAAACTGCCTCATCACCCGATCAGCAGCATGCCACTCAACAAGTGCAAAGCAGATGAGTGGTACACGTGCTCTGGCTACATCAGGTATGGGGCCCACATAGGTAATGTTCTTATATGGGGTCCACACAAACTAATAAATAAACAAAGTTAGTAATTAATGAATATAAGAATAATTACAAGCAAACATATTTACATTTAAACAAAGGTAACAATATATAAAATAAATGAACTGAAAAAATTTAAAGTATTTTTAGTTATCTTAAATACTCAGAGTTCTTCAATTAGAATAAGCTACAGATTTTTCATACAGTTGCTTCCTTCAGTGTGGTTTACACCGGGTGGGGGCGTATATATAACTTTGGAACTCGTGGATCCAGGACACGACTTGGATCTCGTGTACGCGATCCACGACATTGCATGGAACTCATGGACAAGGTCCACGACATTGCCATGAAAGTCGTGTCCCTGGTCCACGACTTACAGGATCCTGACACGTTGTAAGAGAGTCGTGGATGGTATCCACGACTTTGATGGGAAGTCGTGGATATGGTCCACGACTTTAATGAAATTGTGGATGTGGTCCAAAAGATCCACTGAAAACTACTCCAAACCCGTAATTAAATCAAAACATGCCCCAAACGTGGGATAGTGTAGTCAAACTACATTTCCCACGTAATTTTTCCTATATAAGACTATAAGGTAGTCAAACACTCAAAGCACAAAACACAAACAATGAATACACTGAACAACAATATTTAAAAGTAATGCATTGGGAAGCATTTCATACCAAAAAACACAAAGCCACAAATAATGAAAGGCGACAACAGTGGATGGTGAAGGGATATGAAGGGTTGTGAACGACGACGGTTATGAACAGCAATGGCGAGACAATAGGTGAAGGATGGTGATAGTAAGGTTTTATGATTTCTCTTTATTTCTTATTTCCTGACTCTGTTCCAGACCCTTTTCAAGGCTTTCACTGTTTTGTTTTGTGGTTTCTAATTTAGTTTTTTTAAATAGTTGGATCGGTCGGAAACAGACTGAGAGAGATTCGAGTTTAGAGGGTAGAACGCGGCTGCATATACAACCGATAGACAGTCCGGTTCTAATAACCATGATTTTGAGTGAGAATCATGAGAGAAATTATGGTATAGGATTTGTAAATGATTAAACTCAAACATAATGAAAATCTCATATTTATCAAGAGGACTGCATATAGCCTTCGGTGAATTGAAGTAAATCAGTATACCTGCATATTATCTCTTATTTCCATGTACTTTTTACTTATTTTGTTTATTTAAGTGTTTTGTTTCTAATCTGATTTTTATGGTAAAGAAATATTTAGAGAAAACTAATTTAGCCCCTCTTTGCCATATATTCTTACAATTTGCTTCTTATTATTGTTAGTTCAAATTTTAAAGTTGTCTGATGCAATCTTCAATAAATTGCTTTCATATATGATCAAGTTGTTAATTAGCAATAAGTGAATTCTTGAGAAAAAAAAATAAGATTACTTATGGTAGCACATCCATAAACTTGTTATTGACGATGAGTCATACTCATGATGCAGCAAATCAATAAGTTGAAAGTTGAAACATATCTCAACACACACGAAAACATCCACCAAACCAAACTAACAGTTGTTTTTGGCGCCAAGCTTTTCTCTTTGGCACCAAGCTTAATCGCGGGTGAATATCCGCTGTCCCATAAAAGTATGTCATTCCATGTGTCATTATTTATGATTGGTCAAAAAAATACTTAATTATTATTTTTTTAACTTAAATGCATTTTTTACAACCAATCACGAGCAGTGTCACATGGAGTAACACATTTTATAGTACGCTCCCCTCAATCGCACCTTCCACTGATGCTAGAATTTTTGGGTTAAAAACTACTGGCCTAAAGTATTCATCTATATTGATATTTATATTTATTTTTTATATTGATATTTATACTATATATTTATTTATTTATATTTATATTCCAATTCCTTCCCGATACCTTACCTCTGTTTGAACTTGTTCGTTTGGAATCTGGACTCTTCTATTGCTATTTACTTATTTACTTTTTTTTATATATATATATATATATATATATATATATAAAAAAAAGTAAATAAGTAAATAGCAATAGAAGAGTCCAGATTCCAAACGAACAAGTTCAAACTTGATTGAAATGGTGTAATTTTCATTTCCTATTTTGCTCTTAATATTATTTAATTTTTACAAAAATCATATAATCCTAAGTAACCACCATCAACATATTAATTGACCACACCTTTCACCTTAAATTGAACATTATCAAAAACAAAAAAAATATAATATAAAGTAAATTGAATACAACAAATACATTTTAATTCTAAAAAATAAAATATATAAAAATTGAATACGTAATACCATACAATATTAATCAACAAACATGAAATGCATGTCCAGACTAGTAAGCATAAAAAGAAAATTTAATTGTTTATCACATAACCAAAGAGCCAACTATGCCTATGTTTAGTCATTATGGGCTTCAGTGGGCCACTCAACATTTTTTAGAGTTGGGCATTCCATTAGGCTCCTATCAGTACACATCCCTTGTAGATAAACCTCATCCTCTAGGTTTGTGGAATGTCCGGTTAAGGAAGAGCCACATATGAATGGAATGGAACGATTAACCCAAAATAAATATATAGTATAAATACAAGGTATAAATACAAATATAAATATCAATATAGATGAATACTTTAGGCCTGAACAAATGTGAGCCCAATTCCAGTAGTTTTTAACTCAAAAATTATAGTTGTTAGTATTTAACTTTGTTGCATAAAAAAGAATTAAGGCTATGAGTGAAGTTGAATTAGCTTATATTTTCTTCAATTTATTTTACTGCATCTCTCCCAGGATTCTGAAAAATTGCTACACCTATCACTATGATTGGTGCTTCAAGTGAATGATGGGATAAAGATAAAGGAGAAAGCAAAACAGATAGTCAAACTTCATGCTCTTATTATGAGGGATTCTCCTTGCAATATACCCAACAATTTGTTTGTTTGATACCTGTAAAGTGTGCAAAATGAGAGTTTTGAACTTAATCTCCTCATTCAAATCAATTTTATTTTATTCAACTGAGACTGTAGCATATTTACTTAGTGTTTTGCATGCACTTCTTAGTCTAGCTACAATTCTTAGTTTAGTGTTTATTATATTTTCTTTTCTTGGGTTAAGCGCGTGTTTTGCAGGAATAGTAATGATGAGCCCAGAATAGGTAACCAAAGTGTTGAAATTAACCAAACAATTACAACTCACATACACACATTTGCCTTTGCTTGTTACGCAAGAAACAGAAGTTGCTATGCACACACAGTGCATCAGTGTACTGGTAGCAGAAGAATTAGAAAAGAAAAACAGAGAAAGAGTATATGAAGAGTAGAGATAAACTTGTATTCAAATTCAATTGATTGCAAACTTCAATTACATGATATTTATATCAACTAAGCCTTAACTAACTTGGCATACAAGTAGAAACAAACTAACTTTCCTTCTAACTAACAAGCTGAATTATCACAAATCTCTAACACTCCTCCTTAATTCAGACTTTATTGACATTCTTCACTCCAAGCTGCAACCTTAGCTTCTCAAACCTTTCCTTCTTCAAAGGCTTTGTAAAGATATCTGCTAGTTGAGCTTCTGAGTTGCAGAACTCTAACCTCACCTTTCCTTTACTTACTTGCTCCCTTATGTAATGAAACTTTGTCTCTATATGTTTGCTTCTTCCATGAGACACTGGATTTAAGGCAAGATTGCTTGCAGACTTGTTATCCACCATTAGTAAGATTCCATCATCTGCTTGTACTTGCAATTCCTTCAACAAAGACATCATCCAAGCAGCTTGACAAGCACACATACAAGCTGCTATATACTCAGCTTCACAAGAGGATAGAGCAACTACATCTTGCTTCTTGGAACACCAACTTATAGGAGCATCACCTAACTTGAATAGATACCATGTTGTGCTTTTTCTTTCTGTTTTATCTCCACACCAATCTGCATCAGAAAAGCCTACCATTTCACTGTTGCCCTTGTTGTTTTGCTTGAGAGGAAACAAGACTCCATGCCCTATTGTTCCCCTCAGATACCTCATTACCCTCTTCACTGCAACAAGATGAGATTATTGTGGATCTTCCATGAATCTGCTTGCTAAACCAACTCCATAAGCAATATCGGGTATGGTATTGCATATGTATCTTAGTGAACCATTCATTTGTCTAAACAAAGTTTTGTCAACTGGTTTGTCATTACCTTGTTGGTTGAGTTGAATTCCAGAATCTGCAGGAGTGGATGCCTTATTGCTTTCCATCATGTGAAATCTTTTCAACACATCATTTGTATATTTGCTTTGGTGCATAACTGTCCCAAGCTTGGTTTGTTTGAACTTAATGCCTAGGAAGTATGCTAATTTGCCAAGATCAGACATCTCAAACTCATATTGCATTTGTTGTTTAAACATTGAGATGTCATTTGAATCTCCACCTGTGATTAATAAATCATCTACGTAGAGGCAAACAATGAGAAGATATGAATTGTTACTGCCCTTTACATACACACCATGTTCTGCAGTGCATTTTATAAACCCAAGTTGTAGCAGGAATGCATCAGTTCTTCTATTCCATGCTCTTGGTGCCTGCTTAAGCCCATACAAGGCTTTGTGTAGCTTGTACACTAGATCTTCTTTGTTTCTTATCTCAAAACCAGGTGGTTGCTTCACAAAAACTTCTTTATCCAAGGGGCCATTTAGGAATGCTTATCTCACATCCATTTGGTGAATTTCCCAGTAGCTATAGCTTGCTAAGGCAACTATAAGCCTTAAAGTTTCTAGCCTAGCCACTGGAGCAAAAACTTCATTATAATCAAGACCTTGCTTTTGTAAGAACCCTTTTGCAACAAGCCTGGCTTTATGCTTTGACACTTCACCATTTGGATTCAACTTTGTCTTGTACACCCACTTGACAGATATGGCTCTCTTCCCTTTTGGCAATTGGACTAGGCTCCATGTGTCATTTGTTTCAATTGATCTTAGTTCTTCTTCCATTGCTTAAATCCAATGAGGTTGACTCAGTGCCTCTTCTAGTCTTACTGGTTCCATTTCAGCAAGTAATGCCATATGCACAAAGTCACCATCTGCTGTTATGGTTGAATAAGGGAATACCTCATAGTCATTTAGTCTTGTTGGTGGATGTCTATTTCTCTGAGTTGTTGGATGATTGGATAGAGTGTTGGACATTTCACCTTGATCGTGCACCATTGTCTCAATCAAGTCATTTCCTTCATCATCTTCAAATTTCAACAAGACATCTTGATTCTCTGTTGAGCCATTTTGATTCCAATTCCAGCACTGATCTTCATCGAATCTCAAGTCCCTGCTTATTATCAATTTTTCCTTCTTAGGATCAAAAACTCTGTATGCTCCAGTTGAATGATAACCTAGAAAAATGAGTTTTTCTCCTCTGTCATCCAGTTTTCTTCTTCTAACCTCAGGAACATGTGTGTAGCAAATAGAGCCAAAGATTTTTAGATGACTCACATTTGGTTTGATTCTTGACCAAGCTTCTTCAGGAGTCTTCTCATTTAACCTTTTAGTTGGGCATCTGTTGAGAAGATACACAGCAGTGGAAGCAGCCTCACCCTAAAACTTCTTAGGCAATCCTTTTGTCTTGAGCATGCTTCTAGTCATATTAAGAATTGTTTTGTTTGCTCTCTCTGTTGTACCATTGTGTTGAGGTGTGTAGGGAGCAATCACCTCATGTATTATTCCTTCTTTGACACACAAATCCTGAAATTCAGCAAACACATATTCTCCTCCACCATCTGACCTTAATTGTTTCAGCTTGGCATCAATTTGTCTTTCTGCTTGAGCCTTGAACTTCTTGAATGTAGCAAGCACATCACTCTTTTTATTTAATAGATAGATCCACTTATTTCTTGTATGATCATCTATAAAGGTTACAAAGTACCTATTGGCTCCAATTGATTCTTCTTCAAAGGGTCCACACACATCAGTGTATACTACCTCCAATGCCTTTACTGACTTGGTTGGAACATTTGAGACAAAGGCATTTCTTGTTTGCTTGCTAGTAAGGCATTCATCACACATTTGTTCTGGTATCCTGATCTGTGGTAATCCAGACACAAATCCTCCTATCTTCAACAAATCTAGATTTTTAAAGCTTAGGTGCCCAAATCTTTGATGTCATAGCCATGTGTCCTTCTCAAGAGTTGATTGAAGACACCTTTGATCACTCATTTGTATGCCTATCTTGAATGTCCTGTTGGCTAAGATAGGAGCTTTCAAGATATTGTGTTTATATTTATCAAACACCTTCATCATTCCATCCTTCATCTCCATTGTGTAGCCTTTCTCCAGCAATTGTCCAAGGCTTAATAAATTGCTTTTCATTTTTGGCACATAGAGGACATTGGAGATGTATGCAGACTTCCCATCTCTTCTCTTGATCATTACTTTGCCAATTCCCTCTGCTGAAACTGCACTATGATCAGCAAATTTGACTTGACTCTTTGTTGATTCATCAAGTGTGGTGAACCATCCTTTCTTACCTGTCATATGGTTAGAGCATCCAGTGTCAAGATACCAGAAGTCTCCATCTTCTTCACTGTTTTTAGTAGTAGTCATAAGCAGGTAATGATCATCATCATCTGGTTCTATACCCTGTGCCAATCTTGCTTCTTCATTCTTCTTGCCCAAAGTTTTGTTGAATTTGTACTCAGCTGCATAGTGGCCATAGTTCCTACAATTGTAACATTGTATCTTCTTCTTATCAATCTACTTCTGGTTCACTGAGTTCCAGGTAGGGCCTCTCTTTTGATCATGCTCTTGGAAGCCTTGTTCATTTTTCAGGCCTTCACCTTTTCTCCATTTCTCATTCTGCCATCTATCCTTATTTCTCCTCACATTGTTGTTCCAATGTCCACCTGATTTCTTGATAAATTGTGTTTGAAGTGCTTGAGCCTCTCCCTTTTCTGCATACCTCTCTTTTAGCCTCTGTTCATGTGCCTCAAGAGAAATTTGTAATTCTTCAAATTTGTGGGCACCCAAGTCCTTAGACTCTTCTATTGCTACAACTATATGATCATATTTAAGAGTTAAGGTTCTAAGCACTTTCTCAATCACAGATTGGTCTCTTACCTCTTCTCCACATGCCTTCATCTGATTTGTTAAAGTCAGAATCTTGGTAAGATAATCTGAGATTGTTTCCCTCTCTTCCATTTGTAGAAGTTCGTATTTTCTTCTTATGGTTTGAAGCTTGACTTTCTTGATCTTGACTGCACCTTCATAGCTTTTCTCCAATCTATCCCAAGCTTCTTTTGCTGTCTTTGCACCAGCAATCTTTTCAAAGTTGGCTCCATCTACACATTGATGGATTAGGAACAAGGTTTTGCAATCCTTCTTCTTGAATTCTCTAAAGATAGTTCTTTGAGCTTCATTGGCATCATCTTCAATCTCTTGATACCCATTTTGTATGATCTCATATACTTCTTGGAATCCAAAAATTGCCTTCATCTGGATCCTCCGCCTATCATAGTTCTTGGTGTCCAGCACTGGCAGCATCATTGAGAAACCATTGTCATTAGCCATTGTTGTTCAAGCTTCTTCACTTCTGCAACCTTCCTTCTTGTTCTCCTCTTCTGACTTGGTTACACCCTTGACTCCACACAGGTTGTTCCTAGTTTGAACCTTGCTCTAGATACCACTATTGAAATTAACCAAGTAATTACAACTCACATACACAAATTTGCCTTTGCTTGTTACGCAAGAAACAGAAGTTGCTATGCACACACAATGCATCAGTGTACTGGTAGCAAAAGAATTAGAAAAGAAAAACGGAGAAAGAGTATATGAAGAGTAGAGATAAACTTGTATTCAAATTCAATTGATTGCAAACTTCAATTACATGATATTTATATCAACTAAGCCTTAACTAACTTGGCATACAAGTAGAAACAAACTAACTTTCCTTCTAACTAACAAGCTGAATTATCACAAATCTCTAACACAAAGGAAAAAGAAGAAATGATTTGGAAAAGATTCGGAACCAGCACCCCAGAATTAATGAACAATGAAAAGATTCGGAACATTATCTTAGGACTTTCACTTTATTTATGTTTATTTTTTTATGGGCTTGGACGCAACTTCCAACATATATAAAAATAGTCTTAGTACTCAGATCTAAACATGTTTTCAGAATATTAATTAGATTTTGTTTGTATGATGAAGAGAGGCAACAATGATTGAAATTGTTTCATCCCATTCCTCTTATTTGAAGGATGGTGTTCGTCTCTATTTCTTCTGTTTTCTCAACAATCATGAGTAAGTAGTTTTTTTGTGTCTCTAGTTTAAGGCTTTGCCGTTTGACAGTAATGATGAATAGTTAGTCGTTTATTCATTTTATTTCGGGTTGCGATTTGGTTGTTACTTTGCGTATCAATGTCATTTAGTTGACACATATATGAACCTCATATGTACATTGGGAAGCGTGAGAATAACCAAAATACAAGAACTATAATAACCAAACTTGAATTCAAGGGTTGCATTGTGTTACCATAGCCTAGTTGGCAAAAGACAACTAAAGGGTTTGCTTGAGTCTCTTGCTACAATAGTAGGTATTGGCTTTAATAGAATATGGGTTTTGTATCTCAAAAGAGAATATTACTTATTATTGGGAAATTGGCCTTAACAACTTAAACTTTGTTAGAAAAAGACAATAAGTTAGGATTTATGAACGTCAAAGTGGTAACCTCTATTATAGAAATGTCTTCCCATATTTAATGAATTTAAGCTCTTTTAAATCTGATTTTTTTTTTGTTTATCTATTTTCTCTCATCTTTTATCTAGTCCAAATGTCATTTTACTTTCCAAAAAGTGTTTAGATTAATTAATTAGAAAATTTTGTAAGTTTATAGTACTTAAAGGGATTGATTATTTTATTACTTAACAAAATCATATACTTGTGATTTGTGTGCATGAGGTGTAAGCTTGTGCCATCATCATGAAAAATATATAATCAATACTATATCTATTGAGATTAGATCTTCATAAAGCTTCATTTGGTAGATAGTTTAGAGAGAATTGTGAAAAATTACTCATATTCCTCTTTCATTATTATATAAATATATGATCATTAATCATTAACTATATTCCCAACTTTTATAAACTTTTCAAAATTGAAATTGTGCTTATAAGCTTTCTCAAATCACAATTTTATCATAAGAACCTTCTGTTGTTAATGGTGCAGAGTAGCAGTGGCATAAATTTAACCCTTCTGCCAGAATTCGATAAATTTAAGACTTTCGAAACTTGAGGAGATTTTGTAGTCTTCAATTTTTTTAGCAATTTGTTTGAAAATATTTATTACTTATATTTTATTTCAATAGATTACTTACACAATGAGTTAGACATATTTTGGTTGAGTTACCTTCCAAGTAATGACTCTATCACAATGTTAATAAAATTTCGCTCACATCTGACATTTGACTGATTTGAACTGTACACCTAATTGGTCATGCACCGATTCTCTATCACAGTGTATTGTGTATTGGGATATAGAGTGAAATTGAAAAAAATAAGAGGTTTTGTATTGGGTAGGTTATATTTTAGAGAGAATTGGAAAATATTGAAGTCCCACATTGGATAACTTATACACTTGTAAAGTTTCCAATTCCATAAAAAGAGTTATCCTTTTCTGAAAAAAATGCATTAACATAATGACATTTCCTAGCTTTCCTTTCTCTTCTTTTTTCAAATGCAATTTCCAACTAACTTCTTCCCATTTCTTTATTTTTACTAGTAGCAACTACCTTATTTTTGAGAGGAAGCACCCTTATCTTTGAGGGACAATAACCTTATCTTTGAGGGGCATCAACCTTATCTTTGAGGGGGACAACCTTATTTTTTAGGAGTAGTAGCCTTTTTTTAAGGGCAACATCCTCATTTTTTTTATAAGCAACAATATTATTTTCTCACAGTAGTATCCTTTTTTAGGGGCAACAACCTTTTCTTTTCATTTTTAGGAGCATTAGCTATATTATTGAGTAGCAATAGCCATACTGCTTACTAACATTCGCCATATTGTTGACTAGCAATGGCCATATTATTGAGTGGAAATAGTCATAGTAGTATTTATATCCATAGGTTTGGCATTAGTCATATTATTAGTTGTAAAAGTTATATTGTAGGTATAATTCTAAACGGCTTCCACAATGCAGTGATTATCGTATGTAGTGACCTAATTTTTGAAAATACCATAAAACATCTTAAATAGATTGACCTAATCCGTGACTCAAACTTTAATATATTTGGTGGCATAATTAATATTTTTAATTAGATAATTTTTTAAGACATTTTATTCTATCATGTCTACCGAAGAAATTAATGATTCTTTTTCTACTTTTGACATGAGAACAGCCATTTATAGTTTGAGGTATATCACTTAAAAAGGTGGATAAAAAAAGAATTTATTATGCTCTTCTAAATTTTAAGAAAAAATGTCATTATTTTAAAAGAATGATATCTCAGTTGTTTGAAAAGGGAGAACAATGTAAACATGATCAAATTACTAAGGAATTAATCCTACAGAATGAGAACTACTTTTATGTAAGAATTTCATTCTTAACACACTTTGTGAATAACTTTATGATTACTTTAGTACTTAGAAGACTGTTAAAGATGTGCGGGATTTGTTAAAACACTTATGATACTTAGGAGGTGGACCCTAAAATATGTTGTTAGCCAGCCACTACCTCGTGTACTAGATGGCAAATGATAGGTCAATGGAAGTGAAATCACATGAGATCTAGAAGATAACTAGTGAAATCATGTCTTAAAGTATGTCATGAGCAATTTACAATAATTAAGGTTAGAGTAAATTACATTTACGCTCCCTGAGTTTTAGTAAAATTACACAAACCACCCCTCATTTTTCTACACCTACACAAACCCCCTAATTTTTATACTTTCATTACACTAACCACCCCTGCATGAAAATTAAGTGTAATTTTTTTAAACAAAAAATGTGATCAATACAATTAAGTTAAACAAAACATGATATATTGTGGAGACAAGTCCAAATAATATACAAATCAATGTATCTTGATTATTTTTTGTTACAAAATGCATCAACAATTCTAAAAATATATTGTTTAAATCGCTCTTATATTATATCATAACGAATCAAAAATAATAAAGAGGTATCAACTCATATACTATTTGGACTTTTCTCCACAATATATCATGATTTGTTTAACTTAATTGCATTCATCACATTTTGCATTTAAAAGATTATATTTATTTCTCATGCAGGGATCGTTAGTGTAATGAAAGTATAAAAATTATGGGGTTTGTGTAGGTGTAGAAAAGTGAGGGGTGGTTTGTGTAATTTCACTAAAACTAACTCTTAAGTTTATAATATTCTAGTTATTGAAAAAACTTCATTTGTTAAGTTATTGTTGCTATTACATATTTGTTTATGAAGTTGAGTTAGATTTTATACAGGACATTTCTTTTTTGTTCAAGGTATAAAACATTTTTCAAAATGTATTATACTAAATTTGATTATAATTTAAGTGAGCTATATTATTTATTTGTTCTGTGATGATATCATAGGATTCATTGACATGTTTAATAATCCTCAAAAAATGAACCTAAAAATCTAGATGATGCTTCTATTCTACATCTGTTAGTTGATATGATTGTAATGATTATATGATATTTTGAATGTGAGTTTTTGCATAATACATGACTCTAAGATCTTTGAGTCAAAATGAATTAATATAGAACTTATGTGATTAAATAAGTAATTATAAAGAATTTATTTGAAAGGATAAAAATTTGTTAGTGGTATGTTATGTGTTGAATATAGAACCCCAAATATAAGAACAAAATATCTCCAAATTTACCTTATTTGTAAACTTTAGGGTTGTTTGGCTAATGTCTGAATATCAGACTCCAAGAAAACTAAACGTAGGGCTTATGAATACTTATTTATTGGGTAAGCTACTAATAGCAAAATATACAAGTTTATGACCTTAGGGCATAAGTAATTGTGGAGATATACAATGTTAACATTCATGAAAATAAATTTTCTCTTTAAATTGATAAATAGTGCATGCACTTAAAATAGTGACATTCATATGATTAGGACCAGCCAAAACAGAAATAGAAATAGAACTTAGAAGCGATAAAGGAACAATAGTTGCTAAATACTATGGATCCGATTATGTGGCTTATATCTTAGAACAAGATCCTGCAAATTTCCAAGAAGCCTTGTCCTCTTTTGATTTAGATTTTTTGTAAGCAGACATACACTACACCGATATCGTGATAAATAATAGTCATTCAACAGCGCAATTTTGAGCGACGTTGTTGAAAATGAGGTAAAAAAATATCAACAACGCATAATAAAGTAGGCGTTGTCAATGTCTGTAACTTCAACATCGCATTCTTGACAAAGCATTGTTGAACTTCAACAACGCATTTTTGTTAGCGCTAACTTGAATGATCTATGTTTAACAGCGCATTTGATAGAAAACGATGTTGAAGTTAATATATTCAACAATACATAGTTACAGAAGCGATGTTGAAGATAACATAGTAACATCGCTTTCTTAATTATGCTTTGTTGATGTTATATGACTTTTTAAGCGTATGAGATATTAATGGTTTAATAGTTATGTGTCTCTTTATTTGTTGAAATATTAATGATTGAGTGATTATGCGTCTATTGATTGTTGAAATATTAATGGTTGAGTGGCTATGCGTCTCTTTGTTTGTTGAAATATTAATGGTTGCTCATCTATAAATATTATGGTTCACTGAATGTTCTATTTCATCAGTAAGAATGTGTGTTTCTATAAGAGTATGCTCATGAAGATTGGAGGAAGAAAACACAAAGTTGTCAAAAAGAGAGCAATATTGTATAGAGTGAAAAAGAGAAAAAAGAAAGTGTTAAAGTTGTTTTCCGTTTCAGAATCATATCAAGGAGGTCTTTAACATATTTTGATTTTCAAAAAAGAACCAGGATTTCAAAAGGAAAATGACTGTTATACAGGATTTGAGTGAGATGAAAATTTAATGTGCAGATTTTTTTTCATTCATCTACCAAATCATTAAGTTCGTTGATTTCCTTCATTGAAATCTTGTCAAGGAGGTTGTGAATATCTTTTGATTTTCAAAAAGGGCCCAAATTTTAAAAAGAAATCAATGAACTATTATACAAGATTTGTGTAGAGGAGTCGAGGAAAACATTGTGGACAAAATTAATCTGCAAATCTTTCAGCTCATTAATTTGTTACTTTTTCATTGTATTCTTCATCTACCAAATCATTTAGTTCATTATAATGTATTTTGACTCTCCGAATGAATAATAAAACAATTATTTTGGATGTTAATTTCTATTTTTTGTTAATTATTTTAATGGTTATTTTCTTTAATACTTTTGTTCTTCCATATTAATAAACACAATAAACAAATTAAGAATACCTAATAAATACAAAAACAAATTAACAAAATGTAATGTTTAATAGTTTTTCAGTTTCGTTTTAATAAACACAATTATATAGTAATCTACTTTATGGTAACTCCATGTTAATTAACGTAAATTCATGTTGTATATATATTTTCTTGTTATGTAAAATATTAATTTAACAGTGCATAATTACGAATACGCTGTTAATTTGGAAAATGAGTTTAGTTTAACAGCACATAATAACGATTGCGCTATCAATTAGATTCTATTTAACAGCACAACATCTAGGTAGCGATGTTGATGTTTTCATTAAAATGAGTAGTACATGACTAGATACACAACAACATCGCAATCCTTAAAATGCATTGTTGAAGATGTCAATACAACAACGCTACTGTTAATATACGATGTTGAATTGTTAATACAACAACGGCGCAATCCTTAATATGCACTGTTGAAGATGTCAATACAACAACGCTGCTTTTAGTATGCGCTGCTAAATTGTTAATACAATTTAAATATCTAAAACATGAATCGTTCCCTCTACGCTCTCAAACTTAATCGAAGAGAAATCCTCATACTCTCAGCAAACCCTCATAGTCTCATAAACTCTCATAAACCTCAAAAAACTTCATCAATGGCTTCCCAAAGTGGCGATCATGGTTCTCATAGTGGTGACGAAGCTACACTGACACCACAAGACAAGCAAATCGTGGCTCAAAAACGACCTCCACGTGGAATGACTTCCATGAAGAATGTCATTCAGTCAAGAAGTAAGGATGTGAAGATAAAAGTTCAATGGAACTTTAAAGGCCAACCATTAAACTCGAAGTGTGGCAACGTATTGGTAAGCTACATTGGTGTTGTTGTTAGGCAGAATGTGAAGCTAACATTCAAAACATGGAGTGACGTAGGGAATACCGTGAAAGAACGTATTTGGAATGAAATAACAGTAAGTTTATTTTTCAGTTTACATGCATTGTATGTATATGTGTTACGTTTTTATGCATTGTACGTATATATGTTACGTTCTCATGCAATGTATGTATATGCATATGTTTTCATGCAATATATAATGTATATGTATTTTTATTTCAGTCAACTTTTGATGTTGGCGAGGAGCATAAGGATTATATCCTTAAATCGGCTGGAAAGACTCTCCGACAATTCCGAACTGATGCTGGAAAATTACTCAGAGATGCTGATGGCAATATCAACCTAAAACCTCCAACTAAATATGCAAATATCGTTGATGAAGGGGATTGGAAGACTTTTGTCACCTTATGGACATAAGATGAGTCTTTCTTGGTAAAATCATATTCTTTGTATTGACTTTTGTATATATGTTTTTGTATATGATTGTTGATATTAATGTTGTTTATTGTTTCAGAAATTAAGTAATGAAAACTGCAAGAGGGCATCCAAGCCTTTATATCCATACAGAGCTTCTCGAGCGGGGTATAGAGGAATCAGGGAAAAAATTGTAAGTATTGTTAATTTGTAAGTACATTATTGGTTATGTTTTGTATGCATATATATGTGATTACATTATTAATAGTTATGTTTTGTTAGTTGAAGAACAAAAGCGATACACTTATGACTCTACGTGGAGTAGAACTCAATGTTCTATGGCTGAATGCCCATAAGAACAACGATGGTGTCATCGACAATGAGGAAGTTCAAGAAGTAGCATGACGTGTTGTAAGTTCTCATTTTTTAATTATACTTAATTTCCATACTTTATTTATCAAAATGTGATTAATTGACATTATGTTTTTTATTGATTTGTTAGGTTGCCCTAAAAGAAAATGAGGAAAACCTGGATAGTCGCATAATACTTGACAAGGCACTAGGACTACCTATCTATCCTGGCCATATCTGAGGTGCAGGATTTGGGGTTTGCCAACGAACATTTATACCCCATCCAAAGTGTGCAACTAAAGCCCAAATGAGACAAGTTCAAAATCAATTAAATGGCCTCATGCAACAGTTCAATGGATTTGAGCAATCAATGAAGGTGAAGGAAGCTGAGTGGAAATAACTAGCTAGTGTTGTTGGCATTGTTCCTTCAACCATCAATGAGAGTTGCACACCTGCACCTTACAACATTCCCATTCTGATTCTCATTCCTGAGGTAATTTAGTTAACTTATTTTAATTTAGTTAACTTAATTTAATTTAGTCGTTAACTAATTATATGTTTTAACTTACGTAATGGGAATTAGTTCTTGCTAACTTTTCCTGGATACCCCAACTAGCCGAGTAGTGGGTGTTGGGAAAGTGTAGAAGTCGACGAATGCTATGCTGGATAATGTATGTATCTCATGCCATCATGTGAAGGTCTTGATTGACATTGTAGTTAATGATGATACTTTGCTGCCAATTCCTCTCAATGAGGATATCTTCACAATTGGAGGGGCTATATGCACTTTTGTAGCTTGGCCAGTAGACCTTGTTCAAGTATTTCCTTCTAAGGTATGATTTTTTACCTTATGTTCACTCATATTATATATAATTGATATGTTTTTTATTGAATATTTCATGAAAATGTACATTCCACCCCCAGTAGCACCCAAAAGACTAAGCCATCTTCGGGGGATGTGAGCTCAAAGCCATCCACTGAGGATGTGAGCTCCAAGAAGACTACCCACTACTGTACTCAGCTGTTGGAGCATATACAGAAGTTGGGAGATGATATAATAATTATATCAATTCCCAAGGAAGTCTTTGAGAATATTATTGATGAATATGTTGGCATCAATGAAGTTCAGGATGTATATAAACATGATTATATAGGTGCAACTGCTATATGTATATATATGAGGTAAATTATATTTTCTTAACTTCTCACTTTTGCATGGCGGTGTGTTATAATTAACTAACATTTGTGTTATATATATTAGGTACTTGTATGAAAATTTTATTTCGGTAAATAAGAAAAAAATGATGTTCATGTCCCCACACCTTACTACTTTGGTGTCGAGTGACAAAAATAAGATTGTGGAACAGAGAGAACGAATTATAGATAATCTCATCCTTCATAAAGAAGATGAATATTTATTTCTTGCATCTTTTAATACAAGTGAACATTTTTTAATTGTCTTTTATATTTCTTTCTTTAGTATGTTTGTTGTGCTTAACATTTCCTAACCATGTACATATGTTTTGTTAGGCAACAATGGGTTTTGGTTGCCATCTATCGGTTCATTGAAGAAATATACTACTTTGACTCATTGGCACATGGTGATATAAACAACTACCCCGCTATGAAAGAGATGTTTTCTAGGTAAGTGGACTACTCATTTAAACTTTTAGTTACACTTTCACTTTCCTAGTTGTTTAGTAATTAAGTACATTTTCTATTGTTTAGTGTGGTGAAAGTTTACAGAAGCTATAATCGTGCTAGAAACAAGTTACTAAATCACAAAATCAAGTGGACTCATATAAAGGTATTGGCATAAATCATCTCAAACAATTATATGTGTAATGTATTCATATTTTAACTAAGGTTATACTTATATGTTTACTTCATTTTAATTGTAGACCCATTGTCAAACAAACCAGGTAGATTGTGGCTATTACGTACTGAAATTCATGAAGGAGATCATTCAGCAATTAGCAACTAATGAAATCAAGATTGTTGGCAAATCATATACAGATGACGAAGTCAACCAGAATAGAGAACAATGGTCAAACTTTGTTCTTAGTTCTATTGACAAATCATAGCTAAATGTATAGTAGATTAGTTTTGCACAGATTGTAGCTTAGGGAATTCAATTAATGTTCAATGTAATGTATATGATTTGATCTATATAATATATGTTTATGTAAACATTACATTGTAATTAATGTTCAATATATAAATTCAGTTGAAATTCAGTTGTGTTCATATAGTTGTCATTTGGTGTTTCTGTATGCAATCATTTTGTTGTTATGTTCTATTTCTATATACATTCAGGTAATTTTCTATTGTGTGTGTAACTGTGTAGAAATGGAAATAATGGTCTTCGACAATACTTTTTTATGAATATGTTGTTGTTATACCTATACAACATCATTTTTTTAACAATGTGTTATTGATTACATTGAATTCAACAACGCATTCAGAAAAAAAACATTTTTGATTATGTTGAATTCAACAGCACATTCACAAAAAAACGTTGTTGAATACTTATCTCTCATTTATTATCTTTTAGTTATACAACAACGCATTCAGTAAGAAGCGATGTCGATATGATTAACAAAATTGTTTCTTCTGCATTTAATCGCTTAACACAATGCTTAATCAATTAATTGTTTGAATGTTATTTATTACCATTATTATTTGTTCTATATATTTAATTAATTGTCATTAATCGAATGTCATAATGCAATTACTAATTTGAATTTCATTAAAAAAAAAATGAATTTGTAAAAAAATTATTATATCTTCCACAATGTTTCCGTAATATTGTGTTATGAAACACTTAACTTCTTTATATTTAAATGGGGAGTTCTTCTACAACGTTTCCTTAAGATTGCACTGTTGATTAGGAAACGTTGACAGCGCCATATTCACCATGCGCTGTTGATTATGTATCATTGACAATGTCATCTTCATTATACGTTGTTGAAGATACTATCAGACCCTAAAAAATTACTCAACAGTGAAGCACATTTACTCTCAAAATCGACCTCGATAATCATTCAACCTCATCATCATTCACCCATTCAACACCGAAAATCATTTACTCATTCAACACGAAAATCATTCAACACCGATTTCGAAAATCTTTCAATCGTTTAACCTCAAAATCATCAATCATGCATTCAACACCGAATTGAAAGTGAGTTTTTCTTATAGTTACCTTTTTAATTATATTATATTTAGCTTGTATTGAGTTATAAATATTTTCCTTATAAATGAGTGGAAGGGATTTCACTCATTTAGCTTGTATTGAGTTGGGGTTTCCAAGTTCCAACTCATTTAGCTTATATTATGAGTTAGGTTTCCCCCATTTTTAATTACATAATAATGCATTTGCTCTACTAGATGAGTGTCAATCCATTGACGAATGAGTATGAAGAAGGGGTGAAATCATTTGTTAGGTTTGCAATTAAGAATACTGAAAACCCTAATAGAATTGTATGTACTTGCTTAAGATGTTGTTACTCAAACTGAATTACTCCAAATGCGTTAAAAGTTCATTTAGTGTGTCACGGTATTGATCAAGGTTACACATGTTAGACAAGACATGGTGAGAAGAGAGACGTTATGGATAGTGATGATGAGATACATATGAAAGACAACTACACAAATGCATATGAAGACGATTGTTTCGAGGAAATGGCAAATGTTGTCGAAGAGGATCTTCAGGATTGTCCTAAGATGTTTCACCGGTTGATAAGTGATGTTGAGAAACCATTATATGATGGTTGTATTAAATTCACAAGATTGGCAGTGGTGTCAAGGTTTTATAAGTTGAAATCTGTTAATGGATGGACTGATAAGAGTTTCACCGACTTGCTTACACTTCTGAAGGATATGTTGCCGGAAGATAATGTGCTCCCTTCTCGAACCTATGATGAAAAACAAATGTTACGCTCCATATGCATGGACTACACCTTGTGAAAATGATTGCATCTTATTTTTTAATGAGTATGATTAATTAAAGTTTTGTCCTAAATGTAATGCATCACGATATAAGAAGGAAGACTCAATTCCCAAAAAGGTTGTATGGTATTTTCCCATCAAAGCAAGATTCAAGCGTATGTTAAGCAATGCCAAAGATGCAAAGAAGTTGACATGACATGAAGAAGAAAGGATTAAAGATGGCAAGCTTCGGCATCCTGCAGATTCTCCTCAATGGAGAAAAATTGATCACGACTATCCTAGTTTTGGTCAAGAATCAAGAAATCTACGCCTTACATTGTCAACGGGTGGAATTAACCCATATAGTTTTTGAAGTTCCTCCCACAGTACATGGCCAGTGATGTTGGGATATCCAACCTACCTCCTTCTCTATGCATGAAGGGCAAATATATGATGTTAACTATGTTAATTTCTAGACCTAAACAACCAGGAAATGAGATAGATATATATTTGGGTCCATTAATTGAAGACTTGAAGCAAATGTGGGAGATATGCATAAATGTATATGATGCGTATAGGGAAGAAAGCTTCAACTTGAGGGCTTTGTTGTTCGTCACAATCAGTGATTTCCCTACATATGGTAATATGTCTGGATATAGTACAAAAGGACATTTTGCATGTCCTATATGTGAAGACAATATTCATTCAATGAGGTTGGAACACTATATGAAGAATGTCTTCCTTGGCCATCGTAGATTTTTTCCTTCAGATCATCACTATCGACGATGGAGAAAATCATTTGATGAAAACAATGAAGAAGGTCGTTCTCCTTTGTCGTTGACAAGTGCCCAATTATTTCAAAAGTGGGTGGAAGAAAATGTCAATCTTCTTTGAATTGCCATATTGGAGTTCATTATATGTAAGAAATTTCCTCGATGTTATGCATATTGAAAAATGTGTTTGAAAGTCTCATTAGTAACTTACTCAATGTCCCTGGTAAGACCAAAGATGGCTTGAATG
>NC_032013.1:4773172-4782004 GCF_001865875.1 Lupinus angustifolius
GGACTTGGTTAGTATGGGAATAAGGAATTGGGGCCGATAATGAAGGGAAAACGTACATTTCTACCTCCAGCAGCTTATACTTTGTCGAGGAACGAGAAAATGGAATTTTGTAAATTTATTCAGGATGTTAAAGTTCCAGAGGGGTACTCTTCCAACATTCAGAACCTCGTATCAATGAAAGACCTTAAATTAAAAGGTCTTAGGTCTCATGATTGTCATGTACTTGTGGAGCATTTCTTGCCTATTGAAGTACGGTCAATTCTACCTAAAAAGGTTTGAGGAACCATAACTAGGTTATGCTTCTTCTTCAAGGCAATTTGTAGCAAATTGATTGACCCTAAGAAATTACCTTCATTGAAAAGAAAAATTATTTTGACTTTGTGTGAGCTTGAAATGTATTTCCCAACTTCTTTTTTGACATAATGGTTCATCTAAGCATTAATCTTATTCGAGAGACACAATTGTGTGGCCCTTCCTAAATGAGATGGATGTACCCCTTTGAGCATTATATGAAGACATTAAAAGGGTGTGTGAAGAACTGATCAAGACTAGAGGGTTGTATTGTCGAGCGATATATTGTTGAAGAAGCTCTTGATTTTTATACAGGATACCTTAACGATGGTGATTTCATGGATATTCCAAAGCCTCGATATGCAAAAAAAAAACATTTGGTGAAGGTATTACTAGGAATGAAATATTGACTATAACAAGAACAGAATTGGAGCAAACACACTTATATGTTTTACATAATGCCGATGAGGTTGAACCATATGTTGAAACACACAAGGAGATGCTAAGGAATTCTTACCCAAGTAAAAATGAAAATTGGATTTCGAAAGAGCATAATCGGTGTTTCATTAAGTGGCTAAAAATCACATTGATGAGGAGTTGAATATAAATGGACATTTGGTTTCTGAAAGATTGAAATGGTTAGTCAATGGTCCAAGCATTCATGTCTTATCCTACACTGGTTACCTAATTAATAGGTTCACATTTTATACGAAAAATCAAGATGATCAGAGTAAAATGCAAAATAGTGGTGTGACTCTTATTGCTCGAACTTTACACATGTCAAGTGCAAAAGATAGAAACCCAATATATGTGAACATGTCATACTTTGGAGTGACTGAACAAATATGGGAATTAGATTACACAATGTTTCGGATGCTGGTTTTTTATTGTATGTGAGTTGATAACAATAATGGCTTCCGAGTTGATGAGTTAGGGTTCATACAGGTGGATCTTAATAGGCCAAGATATAATGATGAGCCATTTATTCTAGCATCACAAGCTCAATAAGTATTCTATGGTAGTGACCCAGCTGATATGAAATGGTCCATTGTTCTTTTAACTAACAAAATAATCGTCAATAATATTAATGACCAAGAACATGAAGATATTGATGAAGATGATCTTTTTTTGGGATATATCAGTCGCGTAAGAGTGGACCAACTATGAATGATGATTTATATACAAGAGATGATCACGTTAAAGGGCTTTGGGTAAATCAATGCTCCTCCAAACAAGGATGACCCTACAAGACAAAAACAATCAAAGAAAAGGCAAAAGTAGATGTAAGTAGTCTTTGTATAATTATAGCTTAATTTTGATTGTTTGTAATTTGTATAATATTGTTTCTTTGTAATTTGTGTAATTTTTTATTTGTAATTATGTACTCTGTCAAAACATAATTGGCATGATATTCATTATTTATATTTTGTATTGTATTGATGTTAACTTGTTTAAGATCACTAGTGAAGGTGTAAGGCAAACTGAATATACTAATATCATTGACAACCTTCGGTATGCTACTGATTGTACTATACTCAACATTGCATATATAAAAAAACCAAGTATAGAGCATTGTCACGCTATTTAGAGGGTCATGAGATACCTCAAAATAACCACGAACCTTGGATTACATTATAAAAATTTCCCCATTGTCCTTGAAGGAGTCATATATGCATATGGGAATACTCTTTTAGATGATTCCAAAGCGAACATGACTATATATTTAGCACAGTTGGAGAAATTTTTTCTTGGAGTCAAAGAAACTAACTACATTGACTTAGTCCACTATGATATCTAAGATGATAGCACTAGTAACAACTAGTGAAGAAACAAGTTTGTTGAAAGCTTGCTTGTAGAATTTCCTTTGTGGAAATAATCAAGACGGGTTGTGTTGATCCATTATGATAGTACATCGTCTATTGAAAAAACTAAGAACCATTATTACAATAGTCAGAAATGGAAAATGTGTCATAAGCACAATACTAAAAGAGAGTCACTCTCAACTGAAGTTGTAAGAGTGGATCATATGTAAACTTATGAAAATAAAGTAGATCATTTGACGAAAGGACACACTAGAGAGAAAGTCCAAAAAATATTTTCAGGAATGGAATTATTTCCCTAGAACTATAGGTCATTCATGATTGTAACCCGACCGAATTCATTGGAGATATCAATAAATAGGTTCAATAAGTAATAACAAGTCATTAATGATATGAATTGAACATGTTTAAATTAAATAAGCATTACTCCTGAAGTAATAACACGATGAGTTAATAAAAACTCTTAATGAGAGTTATACTCCATTTAGAGTGGAGTTTCTAGGCTATAGGAATACTCTTGATAGATTCAATTATGTGAATGGGGGATTCTAAAGTGTTCACTATACTAGGATAGACGTGCATGATCTTTAATACACAAACTTTTTAGAATACACAATTAAAAAGGTTGTGTCTGGTTTGATGTTAGAGATAGAGTTTAAAACTAAGAATCGCACTAGTAAAATGTGAAGCTTACTCACTATGCAAAGGTTCTAGTTAAGAAATACATTTGTTTATGCATAATCTTATAGAGATTAGTTAAGAAAATTCAATGGAGATTGTTGGAACAAGGAGTGAAATTGAACAAAATAAAAGGTCCCAAATTAGGTAGTTTATATGTTAGAGTGAATTAAAAAAAAACAACTTAAATCCCACATTGGGTAGCTTATATACTTGTGAAGTTTCCAACTCTATAAATAGAGCTCCCCTCTTTTGAAAAGTGCACTAATTGAATGACGATTCTCATATTTTTGTTCTCCCTTTTACTGCATATGTAATTTCCAGCCAATTTCTCCCTCTTTCTTTTCTTTTAGTGGTAGTAACTCTTTCCTTTAGTGGTAGCAACCTTATCTTCGAGTGGCATCATCCTTATATTTGAGAGGAGCACCCTTATTTTGAGGACAATAGCATTATTCTTTTGGAGCAACACCCTTACTTTTTTTAGGTACAACAATCTTATTTTTGGAGGCATTATCCTTATTCTTTAGAGGCAGCAACCAATTTTTGTGTGGCATTAGCCATATTCTTGAGGGGCATTAGTCATATTGTTGACTGACATTAGGCATATTGTTGACTGAAACTAATCATATTGTTGAGGGGCAAGAGACATAGTAATAGTCTTATCTCTCTATGTTTGGTGTTAGTCATATTAGTGAATGGTGAAAAAATTGTGGGTACAATTCTAGAACGGTTTCTACAATGAAGTGATTATTCAATACAATGAGATGAATTGTTTTATCGTGAGAACGTTGTGGTTGATATTCTATTTATATATAATTTATGACAATACCATGAAACAACTGGAAGATAACAACATAGTCTTCTACTCACCCTATATTATTGCAATGACATAATTAATATTTTTAATTTGGTAATAACAGTGTAAATCAATTCAGCTCAGCTGATTTATTCATAATATTGGTGACTCGACCAGTCCCAACGTTTAATTGATCTAACATTTTCTTGAAAAAAATCTGCAACGACTAGTGTGAACCATTGTGTAGTATTGAAAGAAGGAGGATGATCAAGTGAGAGAGAGTCATTTTGTTAAGGAATAGCGAATGAGATAGTAGATCTAAGAAGATGAAGACTGAAATAGACATGAAAAAGGAGTATTTGAAGGAGAAGCAATGTAAATGAGATGGAGATGCAGGCCTTGCTTCTGTGGCAATATCGATTGAAAGAAGGATGGTATTTTCTTTTGGTATTAGCAAGGATGGTATATGCTTGAACAGTTTAATCCTAATCTTTAATTGTTGAAAAATGAGGGTATTACATTATATTCATCAGCCAAATAATAAAAGATGCGTTAATTTAACCGTGTAAGACTCTAATAAATCTTTGTCATAAGAACTATTAGACTATTTCAAACTAAGCCCAATAAAAAACAAGGTGTTGGTCTAATCGTGTAAGATTTTATTGAATTATTAGATAGACCAAAAGGTCAAATGTCCAATTCCTAGAAACGATAATCACGCATTCCAAAAAGGATTAATTCATTATATGGGAGAGATACTCTTGGTTATTCAAAAAAACTAAGTCTCATACGTCTTGTTTTTTTTACAACCTTTGACCATGTTTCTATTATTAATAAAATTATATTTAATTAATTTTTTAATTTTGCATAAATTCTTATCCCCTCTCTGGTTATTATTTAATATATTATATAATATAAATTTAATGAGGTACTTTTCTTATGGTATTATTTTTATATCCGGAGTATAAAAATATGAAATAATGCTTGATAGTATTACAAATTTTATAGTATTATTTAATATGAATCGAGTGAAATCCAAGTAACTCATTGAGTTAATATATTGACCAAGTGGATGATAAATCCTAGTTTAATAACCTGTCCAATAGTAAGCACGATTAGATTTATGTAAGTAGGAGTTGGTTTGTTTTTTAATGGGTCAACCCAAATCTACATGTCATAAAATTTAAAAGCATCAAAGTCAAACCTAACTTAAAGCTTATTTAAAACTGAGAAACTTAAAAAACTAATATTTAAACACGTCTAATCTTTAAAAATATATCATTTTCTTCGTGAAATAGATATTTTACATTAATATATTTAAATAAATCAAGATTAATTTATATAAATTAAAAATCATTAAGATGCATTAAATTTTTGGAAAACACTCTTTTTATTTTCTCCAACCTGCATTAAGTTGTGAGGGGAAGAGAGTAGGAATTACAACGGGGCGGATTAGGGTTGAGTTTGTGTTTACTCAACTTCGAATCTGAAATCCAAAATCCGAACCTAAAACTGAATTAAGTCGGGGTTGAAAACAATGATATTATCCCCAAACCTGTCGAATTTCGGGTAACCCGAAACCGATGGAAACCCATCTGAAACATATATTTATATATATATATATATATAGTTTCTATATCTATATATATAGGCTTTATATATGTATTTATATGTAATTTTATATATATTAGTTGGGTTTAGGGAGAGTTCGAGATAGGTATCAACTGTACTAAATCCGAATCTAAAAGTTGAGCTCGGTTAAAACTCAAATCCGTATTTAATTACATTGGATTTTCTCCGTTAAGTTCGGATTGAGTTTGGACGGGTACTCACAGGTTTGGTTTTCATTATCATCCCTAGAAGAGAGAAAAGAAAATTAGAAATAATTAGTTAAAAAAATTAAAGGTGCAAATGAGGATAAAATTTAAACAATAAATTAATAACTCTTACATAAATACTAGGTAAAAGTGTACAAACCATATCATAAACTTTATGCATTTTGCAAGTAATCACTATGAACTATTTTTTCTTTCTAATTATCCTTAAACTTTAATTAGTGGTGAAATTGGTACCTGAATAAAGATAATTTTAAATTAATAACGATGAAAAATTATAACTCATTCATTTGTTTTAACCTCGACTTTTATATCATTATTATTTTATTATACATATAGGTCAATATTACTACATTGATTACTTTTAACTGTAAAATTTATTTATCATCTTCTTAATCAATTTTGTATTTTAATGTTGATTTCCTTTGAATATTAATGTTGGCTAGTTGTACTTAGAAATGACAATATGGGCATTACCTGTGTGTCGGCCCACATTGCTTGCACAAAAATGTGGACACGCCATCACATTTTTGTACGTTAGCCCATATCGCCCGGGCCGCTTGACTACTATGTTTATATGTATTTCAAGTGGGCTACACGAGCACCCCACAAGCATAAAGGCCTAGACCCAAACCAACTCTCATAACACGCTTAACACATTCACAATGTTAAGTCGTTCATAGTCCAATTTCAAACTTTAGTGCTTCACAATTCACCCAAACACCATCACACCTCACAAGTCACACGTTTTCATCTCCCTCTCAAGCTTTCAATAGACCCATGCATCTCACAGACTCACAGTTCTCACATTCTACTTCAAAGTTCCATTCTTCTCGCATGTTCCCATTTCCTTCTTCCATTCTTCTTCCACAAGAGAACAGACCTAGAATCAGTCTTTCTCCTTCTTCAACTCTCATTCTCCAACTCTTCATCTCCACCATGGCAATTAGACCTAACTGTCACAACAAGGACAAACCGCCAACTATTAACGACAATGGCGACTACAATCTCCTCATCTGATGAAGACAACTACATGCAGGTAATCAAGTTTGATTTTTCCCAATTCAATTTTCCCTAAATCAATTTTTCAAAATTTAATATTTCCCCAAATCAATTTTCCTATTTAACTTTTGTATTTTATTTTCATTAATGATTACATAGCCATATGCTTCCTTATATAGAAAAGCAATGTTGCTTGCTGTAGAAGCAATATGATTGAGAGGAGAATTAACCGAACTAACTAACCAACAAACTTGCCTAACTAACATAGGGTGAGCTATCTTCTAGAATATATAAGATGTGCCCATAGAAAATACACGTGCCAATTAATTGCCCATGTGCATAGAACTTTGACCGAGCAGGCCTTGAGGCCTTGGTTGAAATCTGGTGCGCCAAGGCTAGCCAGGGCCATGAGCCTGACCATATGCTGTTGTGCGCCAACGCTGGTGTGCATCAGCCTGAGCAAGTCTGGTGCGTCAGTCTAACCGAGCCTGGTAAGCCTGACACGAGCATCCTGACCGAGGGGACTACGCTTGATGCTTGGCGTGGCCTGAGCTATGCTGTCTCGGTCAAGGGCCTTATCCTGATGCGCCATGCTGTTTCGGTCAAGGGCCTCAACCTGATGCGTTATGGCGCATAGGACTCTTACCGAGCTGCTTGAACCAGTGGCTTGTGCTGGAGCATGGGATGAGCCTTTGGTTTTGTTGGTGTGAGCATGGGGCACATATGCATGTGGCTTGGCTAGCAAGTTATTGTGGTCAGCATTTTAATGTTGAGTATGTTCCAATAGCCCCTGTAAGCTAGAGCATAGATGTTGATTGTGCCCAGCTTCGAAAGCAAGTAATGAAATGGTGTATGATCCAGAGCTTTAGTTAGGATATCTGCTGTTTGTTGAGTTGTTTGGATAGGAAGGAGGTGGAAGAGCTTGTTTTGGAGTCTTTCTCGAACCACATGGCAGTTAATATCTATGTGCTTAGTTCTTTCATGAAAGACAGAATTTGCAGCAATATATCGAGCTGAATTATTATCACAATACAAGAGGACAGGTTGAGTGAAATGTAGCTTAAAATTGGTGAGCAAATAAGTGAGCCATTGGATTTCACACGAGGTAGAAGCTAATGCTCTGTATTCTGCTTCAGAAGAGAAACGAGCCACTGTGGTTTGCTTTTTGGATTTCCAAGAGACTAAGGAATCATCAAGAAAAACACAAGAACCAGTGATGGATTTGCGTGAGTCAATGCAAGCTGCCCAATCTGAATCACTAAATGCCTTGAGTTGAAGAGCTGATGTGGTGGAGTAAAATAATCCTTGTCTTGGGCTTCCTTTGATGTATCTCAAAACACGAGTGAGAGCTTGTTGGTGAGTGATGGTTGGTTGTGCCATGAATTGACTTAGTTGTTGGACAGCATAGTTGATAACGGGTCTTGTGTTGGTCAGGTATAGGAGTCTTCCTACCAATCTTCTGTATGCTGCTGGATCAGAGTGAGGAGTTGATGTGTCATGGTGTAGCTTTGTGGTCTTCACAATGGGTGTTGGTGTTGGTTATGAGGCTAGGAAGCCAGTATCTGCAAGAATATCAAGTGCATATTTTCTTTGGCACAAGGTGATGCCTTGTGTGGATCTAGCTATTTCTAGGCCTAAGAAGTATTTGATTGGGCCTAGATCTTTAATTTTAAAGTGAGTGCCCAAGCATAATTTGACCAAATCAATTTCCTTTTGGTTGTTGTGAACACTCATTTTTGTCCGGCCCAGAAAAAGCCCAATTCATTTCCAAAATAAATTTTTCAAAAAAAAAAATGTTGTTTGGGCCATGGAAGGTCCACATGTCATCTTCCAAAACAAACAAAAAAAAATATAATAATAATAAAAATAAAAATAATAATAAATGTTTAAATGGTGAAATATATTTTTAAAATATTTTTTTAGAAATTTTTTAGTAATTAAGTAAAATGTCATACTTAAAATCATAAAAAATTATTATTATTATTATTATTACTATTTTTCGAATTTCAAAAAAATACCTATATAATAATAATTATCTTTCTCCTAAATATTTATTTTCGGATAAAACAAAAAAATATAATAAATAGAAAAATAAATAAATAAAAGATTTTCACAAAAAGAGTTTAAATTCGAAATTAGTAAAGAATAATTTTTTTAAATTTAAAATTTTAATTCGAAATTTAAAATTTAAGGTTTGAAATTTAAAATTCGAAATTCAAAATTTGAAATTCAAAATTTAAAATTCGGAATTGAAATTCAAATTTCAGATTTGAAATTCAAATTTCAAATCAGTTTTAAAGGAATCAGATCAGGCTTATTAATAAAAATATTTGATTTGCAAAAATATTAATTAGTTAGATTCTGGGCATTTTTAGGTTGGTTTGTTTTTCCTATAAATAAAGGCTTGTGA
>NC_032013.1:4782104-4805886 GCF_001865875.1 Lupinus angustifolius
ATAATCCATGTAGTTTAGTATAGGGTACCGCCTAAGGCGGGCGGGTGGGGTGCTAATACCTTCCCTACCCCGTAACCGACTTCCGAACCTGGATATCAAAAATCCAAAAGCCCAAGGTAATTGGGCCCAAAAAGACTTTTCTACATTTTTGACAGTAAAAAATGTAGTGGCGACTCGAGAGGTCGCGTAGCCGAAAATCGGGGCGCGACAGTTGTTATCAGCTAATACCAAGTCATCAACATATATGAGTAAGGCAGTAAAGACAGAGTTAGAAGCCTTAGTAAACAAAGAGTGGTCATGGTGAGATTGTGTGTAGCCAAGGGATAATAAGCATTTGGTTAACCTAGTGAACCATTGCCTTCCAGCTTGTTTTAAACCATAGAGGGACTTGTGGAGTTTACAAATTTTGTTTGGGTTTGTGCATGTGACACCCTGAGGAATGGACATGTAGACTTCCTCATGTAAGTCACCATGCAAGAAGGCATTGTTGACATCCAATTGATGCACAAGCCAATTTTGTGAGGCTGTAATGGCTAAGAAGAGCCTGATTGTGGTAGTTTAATGACTGGTGCAAAAGTGTCAAAGTAATCAAGTCCCTATGTTTGGTTATATCCCTTGGCAACCAATCTTGCCTTGTATATCTCAATAGTGCCATCAGATTTGTACGTAATTTTGTAAACCCGTTTGGATCCTATAGGGGTCTTTTCATGTGGTAAGTCAACTATGCTCCAAGTTCTATTTATCTCGAGGGCATTTAATTCATGTTGCATGGCTACTATCCAGTGATGGTGCTTGACTGCTTGGTAATAGTGTTTAGGTTCTATATTGGTTTGGACAGACAATATATCTTTTCGATGGCTAGGTGAAACTGTGTTATAAGATAGGACAGTGGATAAAGGATGGCTAGCCTTAGTGTGTTTGGTTTGAGTATGGCTAGGGGAAAGAAGATTGCAGTGGAAGTCATGCAGGTAGGCAGGGGCACTTCTATTTCTCTGAGATCTTCTAACAGGGTTGTTGGTGGCCTTAAAGTTAGTGGGGGTGTCAAGGGTATGATTAGAACTATTAGACTCTAAGGGCAGGTTGTTAGTTTGTTGATTTGTTGTGTCATGGAACATTGGACTCTGGTGTAGAAGGGCAAAGTCATCACTCTCTATTGGTGTGATGGTGAGGTCTCTAGTCTGTTTGGTGTTATAGGGAAAGATGTGTTCATGGAATATGACATGCCGAGAAATAAAGATTTCTCTGTTTCTTAAATCAAAGAGTATGTAGCCTTTTGTGTTGTCTTTAAATCCAAGGAATATGCACTTTCGGGCCCTAGGGTCAAGCTTAGTCCTATGTTGAGCTAGGGTGCTAGCAAAACACAGTGAGCCAAAAACTCTCAGATCTTGTAGGTTGGGCAGTTTATCATTGAGAAGTTCATATGGTGACTTGTGCTGTAGGTTTGGGGTTGGTAACCTATTTATAAGGTAGACTGCATGATGGACATCCAAAAGGTTTTAGGGAGCTTTGATTGGAAGAGTAAGGTTCTTGCCACATTTAGTATATGCCTATGTTTCCTCTCCACAACCGAGTTCTGCTGAGGGGTTTCTACACAGGATGTTTGATGCATTATTCCTTTCTCCATAAAGAAACTAGGGGTGTTGAATTCAACACCATTATCTGTCCTAATGACTTTGATCAGTTTCCCAAATTGAGTATGAGCCATTTGGACAAAGGCATACGTAAGATGTCTAGCTTCTACCTTAGATTTCATAAGGAACAACCAAGTGTGTCTAGTGTGATCATCAACTACAGTGAGAAAGTACCTATGGCCATGTATAGAAATATTCGCTATGGGCCCCTAAATATCCATATGGGACATCAAAGGCATATGAACATCTATGCATATTATTTGGAAAAGAAAGCTTAGCTTGTTTACCCAAGTGGCAGAAATCACATACAAGATTATGTTTACAGTCTATATAGCTAAAGGTTTTGCATACAGAGTTAAGTATGTTCATTGAAGGATGGCCTAGCCTAAAGTGCCACAAGTCAAAAAAAGGCAAAGTATTTAAAGTATTCACATCATGCACTATATCCAAGCTATCCTTAAGGTCTCTCCTAAGCATGTAAAGTCCATTAACAACATCAACATGCCCAATCATCCTCAAAGTAGTCATATCCTGGATAGAGCAATTTAAGTCATCAAACATTAGTTTACAGTGTAATGAGGACACTAGCTTGTGCATTGAGATCAGGTTATATTTAAAGGTAGGCACATATAATACATTGTGTAAGGCCAGTGACTCAGAGAAGATTATTGTGCCTGATATATTGGTTTGAATAGTGGTTCCATTAGGCAGGTTTATAGTGATAGGCCTTATGTGCTTGAAGGTGTTAAATTTTGATAAGGAGGGGCACACGTGATCAGTGGCCCCTGTGTCAAGTATCCATTGATCATTCATACCTGAGGGTTCTTGATGTTCTTGAGCAGGTATGCTTTGAGTGTCATTGTTTGGCATGACACTAAGTTGATTTACATTATGTCCATTCCCTGCTTCATTGTTTGTTCCAATGCTTTTGAAGAGTGACTCCAATTGACCATATTGCTCTGGCCCAAAGTTGAAGCCTATGTTCCTTGTATCAGAGGTTGGTGCCTGATTCTTTTCAATTTTGTATGGGTTCATGTCTTGAGTTGTCGTTACATTTACTGATCCACTGTCTTGTCTTGATCTTCCTTGAGGTGTGTTGGGAGGAAAACCATGCTTGAAATAACAGGTTTCTATTGTATGCCCGTTCCTCCCACAATAGGTGCATACCTTTTGTCCGCCATTTCTTTGTCCACCAAACCCTCTATTAGAGCTCCTGCCAAAGCTCCTTCCTCTTCCTTGCATATTACCTCCTCTTTGTTGAGGGAATCTTGATTTCCATTGCAGTGTAGTCTCATTTCTGTTGGTGCCAAATTTGTCGTTTGAGAAGTTGAGCAGTGCCTTAGAGCTTGTTGGATTGACTTCATCAAAACGCCTTTCTTGCTACTGTACTAGTGAGAATGCCTTGTTTATTTGAGGTAGTGGCACCATAAGGAGTATTTGTGCTCTGGTACTGAATTCATCATTTAATCATTTGAGGAAACAAATGACATGTTCCACTTCTCTTTGGTCCCTTATAGCTTTTGTTGATCCACAATTGCACTTGACCTCACAAATGCATACAGGTATCATTCTCAAGGACTCTAGTTCCTCCTAAAATGTTTTCAATTCTGTGTGATATGTTGATATGCTCATGTCCCTTTGCTTCATTGAGTGTAGTTCTTGCAATACATCTGAAATCCTGAAGTAATCTCCCTTTGAGAATCTTTCCTTCAAGTCTGCCCATAACGCACTCTCAATGTACATGGTGCTTTGTGCAATCTCTGGTGAGAGGGATCTTGTGATCCACGATATGACCATGTTGTTGAATCTATCCCACATGTCATACTCCAAAGATGATTGTGGTGGAGGTGTGATAGAGCCATCAATGAACTTCAGTTTGTTCTTGGTCTTTAGTGCTCTCCTCATGGATCTCATCCATGAGTGATAATTTCTTCCTTCAAGTGGTGGTGTGACCAACACAACCCCTGGGTTCTCTCCTAGATGGAGGAAATATGGGCTCTACACTTCGCTAGTGCTTAAAGTGGTTAGCATGCTTCTTTCTTGCTCCATTGCTAATCAATTCTTGGCTGCTTCTTCTTTCTATTTCGCCTGAATTCTTGGCTATGTCTTCTTTGAATGAGGTGAGTGACAGAGATTTCTGCAATCTTGGGTAAACAAAGCCTTCATAGAGAAGGCTTGCACACACACAAGTATTGCGAAAGTTAAACTCAATATACCTCATGACTTTTGTATTTTATTTTCATTAATGATTACATAGCCATATGCTTCCTTATATAGAAAAGCAATGTTGCTTGCAGCAGAAGCAATGTGATTGAGAGGAGAATTAACCGAACTAACTAACCAACAAACTTGCCTAACTAACATAGGGTGAGCTATCTTCTAGAATATATAAGATGTGCCCATATAAAATACATGTGTCAATTAATTGCCCATGTGCATAGAACTTTGACCGAGCAGGCCTTGAGGCCTTGGTTGAAATCTGGTGCGCCAAGGCTAGCCAGGGCCATGAGCCTGACCATATGCTGTTGTGCGCCAACGCTGGTGTGCATCAGCTTGAGCAAGTCTGGTGCGTCAGTCTGATCGAGCCTGGTAAGCCTGACACGAGCATCCTGATCGAGGGGACTACGCCTGATGCTTGGCGTGGCCTGAGCTATGCTGTCTCGGTCAAGGGCCTTATCCTGATGCGCCATGTTGTTTCGGTCAAGGGCCTCAACCTAATGCGCTATGGCGCATAGAACTCTGACTGAGCTGCTTGAACTAGTGGCTTGTGCTGGAGCATGGGATGAGCCTTTGGTTTTGTTGGTGTGAGCATGGGGCACATATGCATGTGGCTTGGCTGGCAAGTTATTGTGGTCAGTATTTTGATGTTGAGTATGTTCCAATACTATTCACGACAATGGCGACTACAATCTCCTCATCTGATGAAGACAACTACATGCAGGTAATCAAGTTTGATTTTTCCCAATTCAATTTTCCCTAAATCAATTTTTCAAAATTTAATTTTTCCCCAAATCAATTTTCCTATTTAACTTTCCCAAAATTTAATAAAAATTCCCCTAATATAGTTTTGTGAGAGATTATATGAATATATGATGATGTTGTTTAATTTTGTGTTTTTATAAGAAGGAATAATTGAAATTTTTTTGTCACTTGTTTTGCAGCAAAAACTGTATCATAGCCTCCAACTGATGAGAAAATACCACCAGCAATAGTACTTCCTACTATTGAAATTCAAGTTATTTGCATGTTGGTGTTTTCACTGAGTTCTGTTGAGGTTAGATCCTTTGGGATGGTGCACATGGAAAGGAGGGAGGTGGGTTTTGATGGTGTTGTAACCTTCATAGGGTTGATCATTGCAATTGTTGCTATGGTTGTTGATTCTATAATGCCTATTGTTATAGCAGTATTCCTATTTGTAATTAGTATTGATTAGTGGAGTACTCATTAGAGCAGTATTTGGTGATGTAACCTTCATGCTATTTTTTAGTATATGTAAGTATTGCTTTTTAGCGTAGGGTATGTGATTTTGTTGATAAATATTTGTGGGCATGTCTGCATCTACTTTTAAGTTTTGTAACCATGGACAAAATGGATTGGGCAAACCATTTTGCCATCTCTAATTGCACTATTGCATTACTAATGTTGTGACTCATGATTGCATTATGCAGGAACTAATTTCACAAATTTCTATTTAAGTAGTAATAAGGAAGAAAAAATAGTTCTTAGTGACTACTTGCAAAAAGTATAAAGTTCAAATGGACTTTATGCATTTTTCCTTAAATAACATATCCTTTTACTACATTTACTACAAATATAACATATCTAAAATTTATAATTTTAAATAATCTACATTTGTTATTAAAAAATTATAATATTATTATTTATTCTATTAACATAACTATATCATCTATTTATACTAAATAAAGCAAAAATACGAGTTAAGTGTTTTTTTTTTCATTTTATAAATTATCACTATTTATCATTATATCAAATTTTATGGTTATTATCTTTTATTTCATAAATTAGAATAAAATTCTCAATAACTTCTATAGCAATTTCATTTCTTTTAATTTTAATCAGTTTAGGTAATTTTTTATAACGAAATGTTCAAAACTTATTTATATAGTTTTTAAATTTATCTCATGTATGATGGTGGTGAGCAAAAATTAAAAATTGTGCATTGACATGCTAGTAAAAATTACATTCCTAATAGTTTTTACATTCAAATTATATAATTGAAAAAAATTACATTATAAATTAAGATATAATATTTACCTTTAAAATATTATTATCAGAGTACTTAGATAGAATTTATCCGTGTCAAGCCTTTACTATATAGGATTTGGCTAGCAATGAAGTGAATATATAATTTAAATATGTTATTAGTTCAAACATTATTCTCACACTTGTAAAAAAGTACTGTTGTTATGATTTTTGGAATATCCTACACGTTGAAGATAAAATAAGTTCTTTTCTACTTCCAAGGATACTTTCGCACACCCTTCTTGAGTAAGAAACTCACTTCTTTTAGAGTCCGTGAGACTATGACTATCTTTTCCAACATATGTCATTCACAGTTAATTATTTTAATTGAGAACATAATATTTTAATAGGGTATGTGATTACCCCTTACACTTTTAAATTATTTTTTTACCGTTGGATGGGGAGCATAATATTTGCTAATCATTTAATGAGTTAATTAAAAATTACAATAAGTAATCAAATGCAAAACCTTAACACAATATATTTATATATTATAGAGGTTAATTCACCAACTTATTACTATATTAATTTCTCCTGACTAACAATTTATTGGTCTAGTGTGTAAGGCGGTCCAATTAGATTACGAGATGACCAAAAGATTAAAGACTTGATTTCTGAGAGTAATACTTATTAGAATGGACAATCACACATCCCAAAATAGAATAATTACTTACCCAAAAAATGTAAAATAATCTTGGTAATACTTAAAAAGGATTCATTCCTCTTGGATCCCATAACAATCATCTTCCACAATACTTGTCCTAATCGAAACATCATATCTTCATTAAATCACGAGTTAGACTCCTCTCCATTAATGGAGAGACAAGTTAGGAGGAAATACACTAAAAACTCAATAGACAATGACATTTATGACTTTTATTTTTCACTGAAATTACAACTTTAACCTTAAAAATACACTCCAAAGTGTAACTTGCCTCTTCATTAATGGAGATGAGTCTTAACTCTTAAATCACATAAGGATTGGGGACCATAATTAATTTCTAGGGAAACTTACAACCAAAATTGGTCGAAGAATAACCACCATAAATGGAGACATCTTAACTTCAACTTTTATACATCACATTTTTTGTATTGTATTACTCATTTTAACAATTAATTCCTCCTCCGTATTTCAGTCATATTAAGTGTTGCAGAAATTCAAACGTGGACATGTCACCAAAGTAAAATAATAATGAAGTATTCAAGTTCGAAAAGTGATTTTGCGAGTCAGATTCGTGCAGCTTGCTATTTGTCATATTTTTATAATGCATTTGGTTTTAGAAAACGTAAGAATAACGTAATCATTTAGTCAACTAAATATGGGAGGATAATGGTATTGAGATTCCACATTCATAATTCATATTCATCAATCATAGTTTTAATTTTTAATCTATATATTTTTACAAACAACACCCAAAGTTCACAATTAACTGAAACAATTAGAAAATCATTTGAAACTTAATTTATTATTTACCTTAAAAAAAATTGTTTATAACCAAACAAGTTACATTTGGGTTAAAAATTACACTCATTAAATAAACAAACCGAAACATTTGATCCATGTTACTAGTTTATGATGGAAATGTTGGCTTGGTTAACAGAGGCCATGGCCATGCAATTGTCTCGCCCCATCCTTCACTACATTTCTTTGTTTTAATTTTAGTCCATCTTATTTTAATCCCTATAAACTAACTAGTTTTTGTAATGAAATACATTGCTAACGAATGTGTTTCTCTCTTTATTATTAATACGACCATTGTCACAATTTAAATGAAATAAAGAGATTTTTAGTGTGAAAAAATATAATATGTGAATAATATGAAAGCAACTAATTAAGATAGTAAATCAAGTCATGCTTCATATACATTCCAACCAAAATATGAAACTAGGATTTATGTCCTCATGTACCTAAAATGACAAAATACAACCATTAATACAAAATTTATGAGACTAATGTTAAGTATAATGCATTGTAATTCAATAGTGTTGATGTAAAAACAGGTTGGGCTTTGATTGTTTGTGTAATTAGGCCTTTGGTTAGAACTTATTATAAATAGAAGGTTCAGGTTATTAATCAACAACTATATTTTTCCATTTCTGTTTTTCCAACTACTCATCATCTTCTTCTTCTACTTTCTTTCTTCAACTGTTTTCTCATTCCTTTCTTCCTTACTTCTTAAACATTGCCAATTCCAACAACTAAAATTAAAACTAATTAATTTATGATAACTAAAACCAGAACTACTTACTTTATAGTTTTTTTGGAAGCTAAAAAACTTTATTAATAAAGCAACCAATAATAATAAGCCTAAGACTAAAACAATACCAACAGGAGCATAAAAGAAAAAATAGCACCTAAAAATCAAAAAAGGAAGTCTAACAATAACACTTCAAGCAAACAATTGAATTAGAAACCCACTCAAACAAACATATATTTGCCCCATTAATTCCACTGATCCATAACTAAGATTTGAACTTGATCTCATCCAATAGTTCCCCATACACTTTCTCTTATTGTTGAAATAATGTTATTTCTACTCATCCGTAAGGATCAAATGCCAACCATCCAGATCACATAACCAAAAGTATTCACAAGACCACCCTTAATGGAACTAAGATGCTGAAACCAATGAGTCTTAGCAAAAGAAGGGAACACTCCCGTAAGCCCAACCACCCATACAGAAGTTGTCAAACTCGGTAAGAGAATTAACAAGAGAAAAATAGATGATCAACAGTCTCTAGGTGAGTCTGACACTAGACATACATAACATCATTATCACTAAAATTACCACCTCAGTAGGCTAGATTCCACCTACTTGGAAGCCTATCCAAAATAATTCTCCATGCAAGCACCGTTAACGAGGCATGTATTCAAAGATGGCAAAACGGGCCCCGCAAATGTCCGCAAAAATTTAAGCGGGTACGGGCATGCCCGCATTAGCTTAACGGGCAAAATAACATGTTCTGCCCGTTTTAAAACGGGCTAACGGACATGCGGACAGCCTGCGGACATTGGTGAATAATTTAAAAATTAATATAATAAAATAAAAAGAAAATAAATAAAGTAGTTAAAAGAGAACAAAATTTTAAAAATACTTTAATATTCTATATAAAGTTGACTAAATCATATTACACCATTATTTTTTGAGACATTAAATCATTTTACATCATTATTTATGGGAGTTTTTCTTCTTTTTTTCTTACATTATGCCCGCAGGCCGCAAAATAGTTGGGCAAAACCCACAATGGACAAATTTTACATATCATGCCTGCAAAAAAATTTGTGTGCTATGTCGGCGGGCCCGTGTACAATGCCCATTTTATCATCTATACCTATATTAGACATGTTAATATTTTTCATAAAACTACCAACAAAGACCAATTGCAAAATATTTAGAAAATATAAGGAGGAGAACAATAAAATAATATAATAAAATTATATTAGATACAAATCGAACCAAAATACATTTTAGTCTTTAATTTATACATGTTAACATTTCATAGGAATTATATTTTATCAACACATTCAACAATGTTCGTATATGGAATGATGTTAAATAATAGACAGATAAAAATCAACATCGTTCAGTGAAGTACGTGATATTGAAATTGTGCAATCAATAATGATTGTTTCACTGAATGTTGTTTATAGCATGATTCAATGATTCAAAATGTTTGATGAATAAAGCGATATTGATTTTCACATATTCAACGTTTGTTCCATTGAGTATCATTAGTTCTCATAGATTAAACAATGTTTGTCATAGTGAGCATTGTTGAATATTTGATTATCATATATTTAAACACAAAACGTCAAACACTCGTTCAGTCATATGTTAAAACTCAGAAAACCTTCCTATGACTCACAAATCTTCTAATGAGACTCACCTTCCCCCAACAATCATCTTCCCACCAAACTCACCTTCCTATAAGAATTACCTTCCCATGACCTTCATTCCCAAGATACTCATACAACTCACCTTCCCATTTCCTGGATAGGACCTTTTAATAAAGAATCAATTATATGAATTTAGACAATATCATAATATTTTATTATAAATTATATTAATCGACAATATGTTAATTTCTAAATCTTTTCTATATTATTTTGCTTATAATTTTTCTTAGTGTTCCTTTTTTGGTAACTAATTAATTAATGACTAGAAAACTTCCCCATGTTTCAAAAGTAAGAGAATTCAGAACCTTGTCTGGCTGAAGGGTTAGGTTTATGCCACTATTACTGTGTGCACCATTAATAGATCTAGGGGCTTGAGATTATGCTGGATAAGTACAGTTTCAATTTTGAAAACTTTATAAATGAAGTCAAGATCTGATCTCACATAGAAATATTATTATATATTTTCATCATGACACAATCATACACCAATTCAAGCCATTCTATGTAAAGGAAAACAAAAACCATAAATAAAATCAGTATCATAAACCTTTCAGTGTCAGTATTCCATTATATGGTTGTAACCAAACACATTTATTTAAATCCAAATTTCTTTTCAACCAATCTTTTTTGGGCAATATATAGTTCATGCCCATACCTATATCTCATCCTCAATTATCCGATATATATATTCAAATAGGTCTGCACAAGAAAAACTAGTAGTAAAATAAAAATAAATTGATTTGAATGAGGAGATTAATTTCAAAACTCTCATTCTTTACGGGTAAGAAACAAGCAAATTTCTGGGTATGCAAGTAGAATTCCTCCAAGACCGAGCATGAAGTTTGAGTATCTCTCGTGCTTTCTCCTTTGTCTTATTCCCACTATCAACTTGAAGCACCAAACACAGCTTCGCCACAACCCCAAGATGCAGCATTTCTTGAACAACACTTGTTGTTGGAGAGAATCTAGAAATAGACAGAAGAATCCTTACAGCCCTATCATTTGCCATGGTTGAAACCCTAAGGATCTTCTTCGACACGATAGCTAAACCGGCCCCATGGGTTAACAACTCTGCGCGTCCATCAGCACTTTGGCACAACATCTCAAGAAGAACTAGAATCATTTCACAAGCCTTTCTTTCATTGGAATCAAGAAGAAGTTCTATCAAAACTGCAATAGCACCTGCTTCCACTGCTTTGATCCTGTTTCTGCCCCAAGGAGTGAGTTGTATCAGTGTCAGTAGTGCTGCTTTTGAAGCCTTGGATGATATCTGGTCCTTAAGAACTTGTACTAATTCAATGAATAATTCATTTCTTAAATTGGCTATATCCACATGGTTAGAAACTTCAGATATAGATTTCAACAATAAAACTGCGTATGCTCTTGAATCGTAGATACCCTTCTGCATAACTCTTGTTAATGAATCAATAAACTCGCCACTTTTTAAACCTATGAGAGTCTTCAAACCAGCTTCTGATAAATGAAGATTATAAAGTATGCTTAAGGCTTCATCACCTGCACCCGTTTTCTGATCAAACCAGTCATCATCATCATCACCATCAACATCATCATCTTGGTTATTAGATGATGAAGAAGCGATGCTGTTCATTACAATTGATGCTAAGAACTCAACGGCGCCAGCGTCTTCCATGCAGCGTTTGTTGCCCTCACTCTCAGAAACAATGGTTTTGAGTCTTCCAAGACATTTAGTCTGTAACTGAGGCGAAAGAGAAGCATCTTTGATGAGTTTTTCTATCTGTGTTTTGTTGATTGGAGATTTAGGAGTTGGAATCCTTTCAACACCGTGAGAAGCATTGATGGTGCACCACGCCTGAATCAATCGCCGGAGAGTGTGGTTTGGTGTGAGGTTAATAGAATCTGAGAGGGGTTGTTTGGTGACTGGACAAGTCTTGTTTTTTCCTGAGAAGATCCATTTTTCAATGCTCTCTCTATCGTAGGAGATACCTGTAGAAACTGTCACAGGATCCTTCATGATTTCTAATGAAATGGGACAGAGAAATAGTGGTGGAACATCAATGTCTTCCATGTCTATGATGAAGATTCAAGAACCTTGAGAAAAGGGTGAAGGATGGAGCAGTTTTGACTTTGAATATTTTGTTTTTTGATTTGAGAGAGAGGTGTTGTTATTTATATGCATGTCCATGTTCAAATTGTGCGAAAGTCAATACACGCAAAAATGTGCCACCTCCATTCCACATAGAGTAAGGACTTTTCCAAGGGATGGGGAGACTTTACTTAGTCAGGAAATTGATCCTGAACCATAAAAAACAAAAGATTAACTACAATATTTTTTTGGTGTTAATCTTCACAAACTTAACGGTAAGAAAGTAAGTGTTTCTAATGTGATTGTCAAGTGTTTAACATTAATATTTGACTTGACTTGTACAAAACTATTATGGCATGGGTCTAGATCATTTCCAATATTAGAATATGAGGTACAAGTAAATTTAATAATTTATAAAAGAAATTATTTCAAATAACTTAGAATTTATATTATTAATTTTTTAAAGGATATGTATTATTTAGTACTGAATCCTCCAATATTGGAGAGGTTCTAGATTTTTTATACTCATGGATAAAAAAAAGTATATATATGATGTTGTTATGATAGTTCCATCTTATTATAGGAAAGAACAATAATAAATAATTAATTTTTATGATATTGTTCCAATTGAATTTATGGTGTGTTTAGTTTTACTTATTTTACATGTAAATAAATAATAATAAAATGTTAGTTTAGTGGTGTAAGGTTCAATTCTGGCGAACAAGATTTATTAGGAGGGATAACAACATACTCCGAAAGAAATTAGTTCATTACTCATAGAATCACAAGATACTGTTGTTTTTATCAAACAAAAAAAAAAAGCAAACAAGTATTTTGAGGGGTTTCCAAAAAAACATGTTTTTATTTAAAATTAATTGATCCAAACATATATGCTATTAGTGGTTCTTTAGACTTCTTTGGAACTGTTTCCATTATGTGTAAAGAAGTCAGTAACTTATTTTACAAAAAAGAGTATTTAACTTCTCTAAAATGTTATCAGGAGTTTGAAAACAATATAACACATGCACATATACAATATAACGAAAAACCCGAAATTCATCATGGTATAAAGTCTCGCGCTAGATCGTATAAAGATTAAAATATCAAATATTTGAATTTTTGAGAGTATCTTTTATTGGAAAGGACAATCACATTCCTTGAATGAAGTTAATTCTTTACTTATAGAGTGAAATAATACTGCTAGTAATAAAAATATATACAATATCATGTATTGTAGTAATTTACCCCCTTTGACTTTATAAAGATCTCTTGCTTGGTTTATGCCTCCTCCAACTCATGTATATCTGTAAATGATAGGGTTTGACTTTTGGCCGACATCAACAAAATTAGTGGATACAAAGCAAGGCAAAGAAGGGTTGAGAGTTAGATTGAATTTCATTCCACATAAAGAGGGAAAGGGAAAACCAAAACTAAGGTTCATGTCAGAGACTGAGTGGTGCACTGTTCCACGTTCTCTTTTATATTACTATTCTATATAAGTCAACATAATTTTTAAAACTTTAGATTAATATGGTTATTATTTAGAAGTTACAGAGATACATATTAAAATCTTGAAAGTTAGTGTATATTAAATTTACTATGATTATTACAATTTTAATAAATAAAAAATATAAGACGAAAACATAAAATATTAATAAATAAAAAAGGCCAAAACAAGATTACTAATTATTTTTATACTTTATAGATATACGTGCTAATTTCAATTGAAAGCTGGCTATATACCTGAGCTTAATAAAAAATCTAAAAATAATTGTCCACTTTCTTATTGTTATGAGAATTTTTAAGCAGCTTGTTTGGAATATATAATATTACAATATTTTTAGAATTTATCAATCTTCATTAAATTAATTCAATATATATATATATACTTAAACTAATTGATAATATATTACATATCTGAATAAAATTTGTATAGGACAATGTCTACATATGACAACCACTCAATCACATCAAGCACATTAAAATAAATGAAGGAAGGATTTTAATATTTTTCAAAATTGTTATTTTAAAGATGTTGGAGTTGTTATGCTTATTAGGCATGTCCCTTATTTCTCTATGTGAATGGTATATAATTTTCAGATGGGCATAATTTTATATTGAAGTATTTATGTCAAACTACTACCTGCAGTTTTCTATATTATAAACACAATTTAGAATATTTTTACAATTCTTTTATAAAGTATTTTATATTTTCTATGCATAACTTATTTCCCCCCTTATTTATCGAGCATTGCTATCTATGCTTTGTTTGATGTACATTAACAAGAACCATTAACCGAGTACATCGATTGACAGTAAGTTACATGTATAAATAATCCAATAAACATCTACCTGAGACGAGTTCCATCAGGTTTAGAGTCAAGTTCGTGTTAAAAAATTAGTCTCAATCAATATTAAGATTAATTAGGGAATAAACATGACTTGACCCGATCTATTTTATGGTCACTCACTCATCATGTTTGGGTTTGTATTTATTCAGTCGTGTACAACATAATGATATCTTTTTGATCGAAAGTATCATTGATTCTTTAATTTTGTTATGGTATATACACGATTAACAATATATACAAATATCATTTTTTATGTCAAATTATATATTCATAATAATAAGTAATAATAAGAAAATTTTATCTAAAATAGATATACGTTATATTTGATCAAGTCTAGAGTCGGGTCCGAGTTCAAAGGGTGATCCGATCATTATTTAGGGTCGGGTTAACTTCAAGTTTAGAGTTGGGTCCGAGTTCAAAAAATAACCTAACTAACATTTAATGTCGAGAAAATGACAAACCTTTACTTGGCACATACTCACCCAAATATATATTAATTGCTTCATTGAAGAATAAAAATTCAAAAACTTTAACTAGATTAATTGGTCATTAGCAGTGCCACATGTACTCGGTTACTTTATTTAAATTACATAAAAAAAGATAAACTCTATTAAACCCCATTTAAAAATTAAACTATATATATTTTGTATTAATGAAGGGTATCCCATATCTATATAAAAGAACTAATTTAGTTTGAATGTGATTTCCTCATATAAAATGTTGCTGTTAGTAAAGGGTGAGAATGGATTAGGTCGACCTATCACGACATACAACATGTTATTTAAGGTCCAAGTTACCTTGAAGTGCAACCTACTAAATATTATTATATTATTATACTTAGGATAAAATATTTAAAATATAATTTGATTATTTTAATATATAAATATATATTATTAATTCTTAATATCTAATTTTTATTCCTAAATCATAATACATATATTCAATTTCCTATATTAATGAGATATTATGAAAATTATCAGTTTAATTGATTATGTCGAGTCTTAGTCAATTAATCACAACAAGACTTAATTGATTAATCATAGGTTTAATCAATTAACATGATTCTTGTTTTTCACGAAAATATATTTTCTTGCACAAAAAGTTAACAACAATTTTAATCAATTTCAAAAGCAATATTTAATAAATTTATGCCTAAGTAATATTATAGATTCAAAGCATGCAGTAAACTCAATAAGCAAAGTAATTTAACTAAGCAAATTGTAAACTGTTGGAACTTGGTTGTAGGTGTGAAATCTAAAAAATTTCCAAGTCCCATATAGAAGAGTTTTGAAAGAAAACAACTCCCAAGTCCCACATTGGAGAGACCAGGAACATGGAAAATATCTCATGTTATAAATAGAAGTCTCTTATCTTCATATTTTCTTGCCCCAAATTGAATGCGCTTTCATTCAACTTTTTCTTTCTCCCTCATATCTTTCTTCCGATGCATTTCCGGCAAACTTCTCCCACTTTCTTTCTGTGGCACTAAGAAATGGCACAGACAACCATATTGTGGGAATTTCAAGAACTGACACAGGTAGTTAGTATTGGGGGAAAAGAATTGGCACAGGTAGTCATATTGTGGGCATTTCGACAACTGACACTGGTAGTCAGTATTGTGGAAAAGAATTGGCACGGGTAGCCATATTGTGGGCATTCGAGAACTGACACTGGTAGTCAGTATTGTGGGAAAAGAATTAGCATATGTAGCCATATTATGGGTATTTTGAGTAGCCATATTGTGGATATTTCAAGAATTAGCACTGGTAGCCATAATGTGGTGGGTGTATTCGAGATCGGCTCTTACAGTGCAGTAAGAATTCGATAACAGAGATCTGGGCTGTTTTATCCTGGGGACGGCGTGGTTGAAAGTCTGCTTGCACATTTTTGGCAGTGCCACAAAACGTCTTAAGAGAGCGACCTGGTCGTGACCCAGCCAATAAGTATTATTTCGTGCCATTTATAATTGTCACAAGCTACGGTAATAACATAAACCGACTGAAATAAAAAAGATAAGGGATAGAGAAAATATTAGACGACGATCTTTTATATTGGTTCATTTGTGGGTCTACTTGCAAACTACATCTAAGCCTTCCCTTCCGATCTTGAGAGATTTTTCTTCACTAATGTAAATCAAATGTTTTACAAACACACTTCCAAAGATGCAAGACTTCATTCTTGGACTTAGAAACCCCTGAATGGTTTGACCCTAAACCCTCTACTAATGGATACTATACACCACTATGGTTCTAGACCCAACCACTCCTAACTCACTTCCAAGACTCTTGTACCACTGAATGCACCACCTAACCTTAGCTAGGATTTCCCAACTCAATTCTCTAACAAATGTGATACTTACACACCAAGAGAACTCAACAAAATCGTCACAAATTTACAAGTTGTTTTTACACCTAAAATATGCTAATCTAACAATTCAGAACACCGCTAAAACTTGACCAGAAATCTCACAAAAGACTTAAAAGAATAATGGGCAATTTTGCTAGGTTTTTCAAAAATGGGTTTTAACAATTGATGCACAATTGATAATTTCTAATGAAACTATCCTATCTCTTTTTCTTGTATCAAGGAAAACTAATGACTTTTCAAATAGGAAGAATTTTGCTCAAAATGAATTTAAAAGTTAATCTCTAAAATTTTCAAAACTTGTTGTTATAAGCAAATGAGAAAAAAAAATTAGCTTTTATACTTAACTGTTTTCTGCTTGGTTTAATCGATTAACGACGCCAAGAAATCAAAACCTTTAGCTATTATAACTCAGTTAATCGATTAATCTCATACTTATTCGATTAACGAGTTCCCATTCATATTTAATCGATTAACACATGTTGCAATCGATTAACTGTGTTGAAAATAATTTCTTTAATGCATGATGAACCTTGTACATGATGTATATATGTATGGTTCATGATTTTTGAAAGATGTAAGATTTTAATGCACTAAAATCATGTGCAGATGCATGATAAGTGCAAAAAATGCCTAAATTTCATACACTTTTTATGACACTTATCCTTGGCAAAATTGAGAAAATCCACTTAATTCAACACTTTTTGGATAAAATATCACAATCTTGTATATATGCTTTGTGTATTTCCTTTTTATCATATTTTCTAGGATTTAGGTGAAAAAGAGAAGAATTAATCAAGTGTAAATAAATGCTCAAAAGAGGCCAAAATGATCCACACATGACATGCTTAAGCTTGACATGACATGCTTAAGCTTGACATGACAAGCTATATGCTTAGCCTTAAGCATGACTCAGAAAGGCTTGGCCTATGTGAAAAAATATAGAGTCAACTTGAAGCTACTCACTAAGCAGCTTAGCTTGGACCAAGCCCACGCCTAGCTGACCTTGACGCCAACCTAGCATGGTCAGACCCAACCTGGCACAGTCAGAGCACAAGTCCGGCACAAGCCAACCTGCTCAAGCAGAGAGCTTAGCGAAGCACCTAGACCGCCCAACTTGGAACTACACACCTGACCAGATCAGCAAGCACCAGGCCACATCACCATCAGAACGGTCAAAGCTGCTCAAGCAGGTAGCTTAGCGGTGCCACATAGGAGCTTGGCGGTGTGCACCCAACAACATGGTCAAGTTGACTTAACCACCAAACAACCATAAATTCATGTATGACCTCACTCCAAGTAGCCTCCATAGGCTTTTCAGAGGTAGCTCACAATAGCTGGGTCAATAGCTCACAATAGTTGGGTCAGTAGCTCACAACTAGCTTGGGTGACTCAGCCCCAAGCAGGTGACTAAGCTGCTTGGCCATGACCAAACCCATGCTGGAGGGTTTGGTCAGCAGCTTGGAAGTGGAAGAGAGGAGCTTGGAAGTTGGCAGGAACTCCTATAAATAGGAGCCACCTCAAAGGCAAAATGCATACATATTTCTCATCAATACATACTCCACATTCCACTTCTCTCTTTAGAATCCGAAATTCTCTTTTCTTCTACACTTTCTTTTTTGTAAATTCTTGGAGGAATTCTTCTCCAAAGTAGTTTAGGTAAGTTTATTTTGTAGTTTTTCCTTAATTCAAGAGGAGAATGAGTAATCAAATGAGATGTAAAAAATCATTTTACAATCTCATTTGTGCATGGAAAAGTGTCTTCAATCCTTGGATTAAGATGGTAATGCTCCTAAATTTTAGTTGAATTTTGGCTCACTAATATTTCTTGTAATTTCTTGTTTCATTATATTGAATCATGTTTAATTTATTACTTCGGCAATTTCTATTCTTTAGAAAGTGCTTAATGCGATTTTAGCTTGATCACCTAAAACTTGATTTCAAGATCCAAAATGCTTCTTTTTAAAGTCTTGACAAATGAACTAAAAAGTAGGAATACACCTTAGTTCATTTTCCAAATCAAAGCATCCATTTTAAGCAAATTGTAATCAAGGCTAATCAATGTTTACGCGGCCTGAAATAAGACGTGACAACTTATTTCTTCGACTGGCAGTTTTCTATTGATTAGTGTATTTTGCAAGGTTTGAAAATCATTTTTTCTCGTCGGGGGACTTGGGGAAATTTTATGAACTGATGTTTGGAATAACCAAAGTATAACACATAACTTTGATAAACATTTTTCACAGAAAGATGTTAAGAAATATTTCCACCATTCAAACTAAATTTTCTCCTCAAGAATTTGTGTATAATAAGTTGTTTATGTTAATTTATGTTTACTTGTTCAAAGTCCATAAATAAAATCAAACCAAAAAATATGTTCAAACTTTAGTAGTAATATAACATGTTTATAATAATGTTAAATTAGACAATTTCTTGTGGTTCGACATAACTGTATATTATACTACAATTGAATCTTATAAGAGACACAAATGTAAAATAGTAAAGTATTAACTTATAAATTTTATTTGTTGACAAATAAATAAACCTTGAATCAAAGTGCAATTTAACTTATAAATTGTATCTTTGTGAAAAGAAAAAATACACAGTTATAATGAGTGATCTAACTACTAAATTTTATTTTTAGTCATTTACATTTCCGCAACTAATATTTATTTATTGTTTTATTTATTTAGTCTTTACCAACTTTTCATAAGGAAGTAGTTCGGTTAATAAAGGAAACAAAAAATAAATATCACTCATTATCACTTGTGTTAATTTGTTAAATTCATACCATTATACCGGCGTTGGAATTAATAGTCGAGATGGTATGAAATTGTTAATAATTCAATAAAGCTAAGTTTTTGATTAAATGAACATTCTTGAAACTATTATACCGGCGTTGGAATTAATAGTCGAGATGGTATGAAATTGTTAATAATTCAATAAAGCTAAGTTTTTGATTAAATGAACATTCTTGAAACTATTATACCGGCGTTGGAATTTATTCCAACAATGCCGAGATGACGAGCAAATAATCGACATGTTATTAAATAAATAAATCAGAAACTTGCCTCAATAAGTAGCGAGGAAAACTCTTTCAACAATGCATGAGCATGTTAATCATGTATGTTTGTATGTATGCAAGTCTTATTTTAAGTTGTTCAATTTTAAGGATGTGAGACTTCCACTCAAGGTTCACCTAGCCTAGACTCTACCCAGACAATCATCTTAAGACTCTAGAGAAATAAAATCTTAACCTAAGTCTTCTTGATTGAGCTTGAGCCTTGGCTTTGTTGTTTGTTTAGTTGTCCTTGTTTTCAATCTTGCCTTTTATCCTTGTCTTCATCAAAACAATGTAATGATGCACACATGCAATCACAATCTCCCCCTTTTTGATGATGACAAACCCTTGTGCGTATACACGTGTTTGAATGGCTTAATGACAAACAACTTGTTTTGAAATTGTTGTAAATTGATGTGCTGCTCCCCCTTACTCTATTCCCCCCCTCTATCCATATGTGAGGTTTGTTTATAAGGAAGCTACAAAAGCTAATTGAATGTATGTACAATCTGCAAAACTCTAAGAACACAAACTTTCTCCCCGTTTTGGCATGATAAAAAAGTAATGATAAAACATGAAGAATATAGCCAAAAGTATGGAAAAATGTAATGTGTTAATCGATTATGTAGTCATTTAATCAATTAACGGTTTTACAAAATGGTTAGTATATTGAATACATGACTGCACTTAATCGATTATTTATGCAACTAATCAATTAAGCAGGATGATAATCAGCCAATTTTTTAAAATTTGTGTATGTAATTTGCCAAAACTTATAGATTATACCATCCACATGCATAATAACAAATAAAGTTCAGAATAATCAATGAATAAGAGAAATAACCACAATGTAGTACATAGATCATTCATAATAAAGCATGATAGTAAAGATGTTCAGAACATACACAAAACAACAGAATATAAGTCAAGGTTACAAACCAAATTATAATAAGTTACAACAAAACATAACAAATTACAACAAGACACACACCTAATCACTAACCTAAGTAGGATACTCTAAGACACCCTAAGCTAGACTAAGCATTAGGAGGTGGTTAAGAGAACCTGACAAAGGCCGATAACATAAGCTTGATAACTTCAAACTGAATCCTATTCTCCAGCTCCTGTCTATGATACTCTACCACGAGCTTGTCTTCCATTCCCTGTAGATGCTCATTCTGACGTTGCTCCATAACATCCATGTGAGTCAAACCAAATGTAGGTTCTGTAGGTGCAGGAACCTCAACATTTACTGGTCTAGTGTTTTTCTCAACTTGATTTGCATCCTCCTCCTAATCAGACAATTCCAGATCCACGATGGTGCTGTGATCTTCCTGATACATACAACCAGCAACAACCTGTAGATGTCATCTTATGAATCAGATTGTCATGAACTAAATGCTCTGTGGGATTCACAACAATTATCTCCTTGCCAAAAGTGTCAATACCCAGATGGTCAATAATATGAGAGATAAACATCCTATAAGCCATCAATCGAGAGGAAGAAGAAGCGATGCCTGACATGACCTTCAGAATCTCTAATGGTCAGTTCACCATCATGCCTTCCTTTATTGCAAAGATCAACTTCAAATCATTAATAGTTTGTTGCTCATGGTTACTTTTATGGTCAACCACGATGTAAGATTGCCCTTCAGTTCTAAGAAGGTGTTGGCCCCTTGAGGCTCTAGTGCGTGAGGAAATTTGAAGACATGTTCCACCATCCAAGCCATATCTGTATACTAGATGTAAGTTGACTTTTAGCTAATATTTTTTGCTATTCTTACATCTGGGAGGGTTGAAGAGTAATAAGGATCATTCCTTAACGTGTTTCTGCCACCTTGTGCGGAAGAAGATCTGTCAACCTCAATTTTACGTGTATGCTTGGCAGTATGTTTGATTATCTTTGACCTGCCATTACTCATCTTTGCTACTAATTGAGGAAATAATCGATTAAACAAATTGATTTGGGAAGGGGGTTAGGGTTTATAAATTTGGGAAATTGTAGGTTACGTGATTTGAGGTTAATTGGAAGGTTATGAGAGGAAAATAAGAGTGGAAATTGATTGGGTATGCTCTAATTTGAGTTAAGAACGAAAACTAGTAGAAAATCTATGGGAAGAAGACAGAGTGTAAGATGTTAGGGTTTGAACCAAAACTGAACTAGGAACAATACTTGACTCTGGTCTGTTTTTGAGTTTAATTGATTAAGGACAAACTTAATCGATTATTTAAGAAATTTCTCAGTTTAATCGATTAAAATACTAGATAATCGATTAATTTTAAAAAACAATTAAGCCCAAGTAATCGATTAATAGTGAGTTAATCCATTAATAGTTTAACAATTTGCCCAGGTAATCGATTAAAGCCTTAAATAATCGATTAAATGTAATGATTTTCTAGATTTGAGTATAATTCGAATTATTTTAGACCATTGATGGGATTCTTTGATAGATTTATGGCGCTAGTATTATTACACTTAACTGGAATTTTATCAACTTTTAGACCATAGTCTAATAGTTGTTGCTTTATCCAAAGGATTTGAGCACGGCATACGCACACGGTGATATACTCCGCTTTGGCGGTTGACAAAGCAAGACAAAATTTCTTTTTACTATGCCATGAGACTAGTAAACCATCTAATAGATGGCAAGTACCACTAGTACTCTTTCGATCCAATTTATAGCCAGCAAAATCTGAGTCAGAGTAACCTATTTAAGAAAGGGGTACACATTTGTTGTTCCATAAATTGTGATACTGTATGTGCCATCAATTGTGATTGGTCAGTGGCATAACTTGTGGGATAGTAGATGTGCTCCCTAAAGAAAGTGAGGCATGTCTAGGATACCAAAGTCCTATATTTGTAGTTCCTTTTAAGTATTTCATGATGTGTTTGATTGTAGAAAAATGTGATTCTTTAGGAGAAGCTTGATATCTAGCACACATGCAATCACTAAACATTATATCAGAGTGACTTGAAGTTAGATACAATAAAGAGCCGATCATACCTCAATACCTAAATTTCATACACTTTTATGGCACTCATCTTAAGCATAATTGAGAAAAACCAACTTAAAACAATACTTTTTGGATAAAATATCACAATCTTGTATATTTGTGTTTGTATTTCTTTTTTATGTGTTTTGTAGGATTTAGCAAGAAAAAGAAAAGAGAATAAAGACTCATGTTCCAAGTAGAAAAAGAAGACAAACTCAAGGTGCTCAAGCAGGCAGCTCAGCGTGGACCAAGCTACGCTCAGCTAGCCTAGACACCAACCTGGCACAGACCAAGTTGCTCAAGCAGGTAGCTGAGCGGACCTGCTTGACCGCTCAGCCTAGCACCACACAAAACCTGACACGGTCAGAACTCAAGCTTGGCACGGTCAGACACAAGCCTGGCATACGCCCAAGCTGCTCAAGCAGCAGCTCAGCGGTGACACATGTATGCTCAGTGGTGAACCAGACACCTGACGAGGTCAGCAAGCACCAAACCACGTCACAGTCAGCATGGTCAAAGCTGCTCAACAAGCAGCTTAGCGGTGCCACATGTGTGCTCAGCGGTGTGCACCAGACTTGACTTAGCCATCAAGCAACCATGAAGTCATGTATGACATCACTTCAATTAGCCCACCATATGCTTTTCAGGAGTAGCTCACCATAGCTGGTCCCACAACTTACAACTAGCTTTGGTGAGCCAAGCTTAAGGAGGTGACAAAGCTACTTGACCAAGTGACCAAACCCATGCTGAAGGGTTTGGTCAGCTGCTGAGCAGTGCAACCAAGCAGCTCAGCGGTGCGAGGGAATTCTATAAATAGGAAAGCATTTCCTTCACAAAAAAATATCTAATCTGCTTCCAATATCTTCTTCCAAAACTATCTTCCCTGAAACACAATTCTTTTTTCTTTCTTTCTCTGAAGCTCGGTTCATAGGAGCTTTTTTTGTAAGTAAGTGTTATAGTTTTTAGTTTATAATTCAAGAGTAGAAAGGAGAAGGCAAATGAGATGCAAAAATCCATTTTGTAATCTCATTTAGAACCTAAAGCATCCAATCCTTGGATGGATGGCTCATGCTCCTAACAATTTCATTTGAAAGTTGATTATGTATTTCTACTTCTTCTTTTATTCTATGTTTGAATTTCAATCATTCAAGTTGG
>NC_032013.1:4805986-4806541 GCF_001865875.1 Lupinus angustifolius
TTGTTTGAGAAGTTTTTAATGCTCTTTTTAGATTGATCACCTAAAAACCGATTTCAAGTCATAAAAATTACTTGTCTCAAACACTTAACAAATAAACTAAGAAGTAGTTGTACTACTTAGTTTATTTGCCAAGTTAAGCATGTTTTTCTTAAGATCGTATATTCATTAGTATATCAATATTAGAGTAGCCAAGATTATGGTGTGACAACCTAGTCTCTTTGTGGACGTAATATTGTTTAGTAATAAATATAAGTGATCATTATTCTACCATTTTAGGATATACACTAAAAGGAGGATTTCATATCTTGGTGTTTGGATTTAATCAAAGTAAAACATAACAACTTGTCTAAGTAGTTCAACTACATAAGAAGTTGAGAAATACTTTCATCATTGAAAATGATCTTGCCTCCTCAAGAATTTGTTAATACTTACTTTATATTTGTTGTTAAATGTTTATATCAAAATCAAATCAAAACCAAAATATGTTTACTCATTACTTGTGCGTTGACATATTCATAGGATTCATTCTATTAGGCAATTTCTTGTGGTTCGACA
>NC_032013.1:4806641-4843138 GCF_001865875.1 Lupinus angustifolius
CTGAAAGGGAGTAAGTAAATAAAGGTCACCTAACTTTATTATTCTTTTGTTCTTTATTTATTTATTTGTTTCTAACAACTAACTATTCATCACTTTTGTACATTAGAATACCATTAAATCGGTGTTGGAATTTATTCCACAAAACCGAGATGGTATTCAAAGGTACTTAATAATTATGTAATAGGGGATTGCTTTGATACCATTGTACCGACGTTAAAATTTATTCTAACAAAGTCGAGATGGGGCAACGGAATAAGTTATAACTGAAATATTCTTTAAACCATTATACCCACATTGGAATTTATTTTAACAAAGCCGAGATCGCGAAGAAAGAATAAAACTGAGTTCACTTACTTAACCAAATAAAGAAAACACCAACGAAGATAAATTTCCGCTTTCAACAAATTGGCGCTGCTGCCGGAGACGATTTGTTGAGAGGGGAAAACCTATCTCTCAGAAAAATATCTTTCAACAGTTTCCTCTATTGCCTTACCCTTCTCGTCCTTGTCTAGATAACAAGATGATGTCATAGGAGTTGAAGCCTCTTTAGATTTATCCATATCGTACTTTTTTAGAAGCTCCTTGCAATATTTGGATTGATAAACAAAGATGTCGTTGTTCATTTGTTCAGCCCAAGGAAAAATGTCAATTTGTTCATCATTGACATCTCAAATTCACCCTTCATAAGATCATAAAATTCCTTGTACAAAACATCGTAAGTTGCACTGAAGATATATCATCTTCATAAATTGGAACTAACATGATGTCTTTTTCAGATTTAGATATAAAAATAGTAGTGTCAAGTTTTCCCCTTACAAACCCTTCTTTCTAAAACAAAAGAGTTAAGTCTATCATATCAAGCTCTTGAAGCTTGTTTCAACCCATAAATTGCCCTTTTCAAGTTAAGGACATGGTTTAGATATTTATAATTTTAAAAACCAGGGGTTGGTCAACATATAATTCTTCTTGAATGTATCCATTCAAGAATGCACTCTTTACATCCATTTTGTAAACATTGAAATTCATTATTGAAGCAAAAGCTAAAAGCATTCTAATAGCCTCTAACCTTGCAACGGGGGCATAGGTTTCGTCATAATCAATTCCTTCCTCTGGATTATAACCCTTGGCTACCAATCTAGCCTTATTTCTAATAATCAAGCCAGGCTCATTTAATTTGTTTCAAAAAGCCCATTTTGTGCCAATAACTGGATGACTTCTAGGTCTAGGGACCAAGTCCCAAATATTATTACATTCAAATTGGTTAAGCTCTTTTTGCATAGTTAGTTCCAAATTTTCATCCTCTATTTCGTAATCTATAGTCTTAGTCTCAATTTGAGAAACAAAAGTAAAAACAATACAAATATGGCGAAGTGAATTACGGGTTACCACTCCCCTTGAGATATCACCAATAACCTTATCGATGGGGTGGTCCTTCAATGATCTTGAAATGATTCTTGGATATCTTTTAGATTCTACATCCTTAGTGTATGCATCTTCAAGAGCACCTAAAACATCATCAGAAACAACCTTCATATTCTCTTTTGTAGAAGACTCATCATAATGCACATGTATAGATTCTTGAACATTCATAGTATGTTTGTTATAGACTCTATATGCCTTATTATGGTTAGAGTAACCTAAGAATACTCCTTCATCGACTTTTGGATCAACTTTACTGAATTGATCTTTACCATTATTTAAAATGAAACATGTATACCCAAAAGTGTGAAGATGAGAAATATTCGGTTTTCGGCCTTTTAAAAGTTCGTAGGGGATTTTCAAGAGTACAGACCCCAAAAGAACTCTATTAATTATATAGTATGCAGTATGCACCGTATCGACCCAAAATTATTTAGGCACCTTGCTTTCATTTAACACGATTCTTGCCAATTCCTGAAGAACTCGATTTTTCTTCTCAATAACTCCATTTTGTGGATGAGTTCTAGGAGTAGAATATTGTTGATGAATGTCATGTTTTCGACAGAATTTATCGAATTGGTAGTTTTCAAACTCACCATCATGATCACTTCAAATGCACATTATTTTATGGTTGAGTTTATTTTGAAGAAGTTTGGCAAGATTTTTAAAGGATTTAAAAGAGTCACTTTTCAAAGCGAGAAACAATGTCCAAGTGAATCTAAAAAAGTCGTCCACAATGACTAGTGCACAGTAACTACCATCAAAGCACATAATTTGTGATGGTCCAAACAAGTCCATGTGGGGCAACTCCAAAGGCCTTGTTGTGGTAACATAGTTTTTGCTGAAAAAGAATTTTTGACTTGCTTGCATCTTTGACAAGAGTCACAAATATTCTCAGTTTAAAATTCAGCTTTGGCAATCCAATCACTAAGTCCTTGTAAGACAATTTTTATAGATGTTTGAAATGGATATGTGTTGTTCTCCTATGCCAAACCCATATATCACTCTCTTTTGAAATAAAATAATTTGAAAATAGAGAAGTGATATCATCTAGATCAACCACGTAAATGTTATTTATTCGATGACCAATGAACTTAATTTTATTATCTATGCCACTATGAATTATGCAACATTTGGAATCACACGATAATTTTTTACCTTTGTCACATAGTTGGCTTATGCTTTAGCAATTTGTGCTCTAATCCTTCCACATAAAGTAGGTTGTCAATTATTGTTTGTGAAGCATTACCGATTTTGCCTATTCCAAGTATCTTCCCTTGGTTGTTGTCACCATATGTGACATGACATTTCTACTTGAATGACATTTCTAAGAAATTTGATCTATCACCCGTCATGTGCCTAATCTTCCATCCAAATACCAATGATGTCCATGCGTTCTTAGGCACACCTACAAAACAGTGTCACTTGCCAATTTTAGGTACCCAAGTTATGTTGGGTCCCTTCTTATTAGTAACCTTGGGAACTTGCCCCTTTTGAATCCACATATTTTGACCACTAGGTACACCATGCATTCTTATATTACAAGAAATAGAAGTATGTCCATATATTCCACAAGAAAAGCAAGTAGGCAATTTTTCATGCAACCTTTTGGTATATCCTACTTGTTTCATGTTAAACTTCCTTTTCTTAGCATGCTTGTAATCTAGACCAGATAGGTTACTACATTTATAGATGCAGCAAGTAGATTGTTCAAGTTTCAACTACCACTTGTGAAGTTTGCAATTTGCAGTTTTAAGCACAAATTTTTGTTTTCCAAAATTTTGCATTTTTCACAAGCACACGCCTCAATTAACTTAGTAGAATAGTTGAAAGTATCATAGGAATATATGAGATCAAGAGTTTCATTCTACGATTTCAATTCATATATTAAAATTATGCATTTTAATTGTTTTCTTTTCATGCACAAGAATCACTATTTTTCTATCTACATTCTCTACCTAACTTTTTCAATCCTTCATGCAACTTGACAAATGCACCATATAATTCATCATAAGTAGGACAATTATCGGAACTAGAATCAGATTCATAATAATGTATCTCGTTCAGCTCTTCTTAAATGTTTGAGCCGCAATAATTCTGATTTTTGATTATGAGGCAAAATTTTGTCTATTCCTCTTCTTCTGAGGTGCTAGAAGTCAAATCCTCTTGGGGAATGTTCAACACTATGTATGCTTTCTTTGATTTGAAGTCCCAATGACTGATTTAGTCATTTTCAACCTTCTTGAGGTAATTTGGGCATTGGTATTTCATGTGGCCCATTTTTCCTCATTCATGGCAAGTGTAGCGATCTTTGTGATTCTTGCTTTTCTTGGTTGATTCTTTTGTCTCCTTTTTCTGAAACCTTTACGGGCTTACTTTTTGTTTGAGAAACATGTTGAATTTTCTAACTAGGAGCGACATGGTCTCATCATCAATCTCTAAATTGGAATCTTCTTCGTCATATCTATCTTCTTGACTTTTTTGTGTTGTCGCTTTGAGAGATATCCCCTTTTTCTTTTTTCTAATTCTTTGTGTGAAGTCAAACGTTGTAACTCCAATTAGTTTTCTTGGAGCTTACCAAAGAGAGTGTCTAGTAACATCGAATCAAGATCCTTGGACTCAACTATAGTTGTCACTTTGGGTTGCCATGTCCTATCAAGACACCTCAACACTTTATTAATTAGTTAACATTTAGAAATATTTTTGTCTAATGCAACTAGATGTTTAACAATGTGAGTAAATCTCTTTTTCATATCACTAATTGATTCATTTGGAAACATGCAAAATAACTTGTATTCTTGTGTTTAAGCGTTCAATCTAGCCCTTTGACCTCACTAGTGCCCTCATGAGTCACTTGTAAAGTGTCCCACATTTCCATAGCACTACTAAATTGTGAAACCGGAAAGAACTCATCATAGGATAGTGCAGACGTGATGATGTTTTTTGCTTTCATATAATGCTATACTTTTCGTTTCTCACATTCGTTCCAAAGTTTTTCGGATTTTCTTTGGTTTCACCTTCCACTAGGTGCAGTACAGTATAAGACCATTTTGTACGAAATCCAAAATATCCGTATTGATAGCCTCAATAAATATTGTCCTTCTGACTTTCCATTAGGTGTACCCCTCGCCAATGAAAATCGTAGGGCGGTTGATGGATTAGCCATTTATGCCACAGGGTTAATGGAGCTCATAGTGAAAGATGCCTAGGATCAACAATCTAAGCGGTCAAGCTAGTAGTATCATACTAGCTCTGGTACCACTTGTTAGATAACAAGAGCTTACGGTCACCTAAAGGGGGTGAATAGGTGTAGCAAATGACTATAGCCAATTTTTCGATTAATGAGATATTCTGAAAATTATGTGTTTAATCGATTATGTTGAGTCTTAATCAATTAATCACAACAAGACTTAATCGATTAATCACATGTTTAATTGATTAAGTTGATTCTTGTTTTTCATGAAAATATGTTTTCTTGCACAGAAAGTTAATAGCAATTTCAATCAACTTCAGATGCAGTATTAAATGAATTTATGCCTAAGTTATATCACATATTCAAAGCATGCAATAAACTCAATAAGCAAAGTAATCCAACTAAGCAAATTGTACACTGACTGAAATAAAAAAGATAAGGGATAGAGAGAATTCAAGACGATGATCTTTTATCCTGATTCGTTTGCGGGTCCACTTACAAACTACATCCAGGCCTCCCCTTCTGATCTTGGGAGATTTTTATTCAGTAATAGAAATCAAATATTTTACAAACACAACACTTCCAAAGATAAAAGACTTCTTTCTTGGACTTAGAGATCCATGAATGGTTTGACTCTTAACCCTCTTCTAATGGATACTATACACCACTATGGTTCTGACCCCAGTCACTCCTAACTCACTTCCAAGATTGTTGTACTAGTGAATATACCACCTTACCATAGCTAGGATTTCCCAACTCATTTCTCTAACAAAGGTGATACTTACACACCAAGAGAACTCAAGAAAATCATCACAAATTTACAAGTTTTTTTTGGTATATAAAATATGCTAATCTGACAATTCAGAACACCACTAAAACTTGACCAGAAATATCACAAAAGACTTAAGAAAATAATGTGCGGGTTTGCTAGGTTTGTCAAAAATGGTTTTTGACAATTGATGCACATTTGATATTTTCCAATAAAACTACCCTATCTCTTTTTGTTGTATCATTGAAAACTAAGGAATTTTCACACGACAAGAATTTCGCTCAAAATGAATTTGAAATTTAATCTCAGAAAATTTCAAGACTTGTTATTATGAGAAATTGAAAAAAAAATCAGCTTTTATACTTAACTATTTTCTGCTTGGTTTAATCGATTAAAACATGGCTTAACTGATTAACGACGCCAAGAAATCAAAACCTTTAGCTATTGTAACTCAGTTAATCAATTAATGGGTTCTCATTCATATTTAATTGAATAACACATGCTGTAATCAATTAACTGTGTTAAAAATAATTTCTTTAATGTTTGATGAACCTTCTACATGATGTATATATGCACGATTTATAATTATTGAAAGATGTAAAATTTTAATGCACTAAAATCATGTGAAGATGTATGAGCATGTTAATCATGTATGTATGTATACAAGTCTTTTTTTAAGTTGTTCAATTTTAAGGTTGTGAGAAATGAAATCTTAACCTAAGTATTCTTGATTGAGCTTGAGCCTTGGCATTATTGTTTATTTAGTTGTCCTTGTCTTCAAGCTTATATTTTATCTTTGTCTTCATCAAAACAATGTAATGATGTACACATGCAATCTCAATCTCGTTCTAGCCTATTACCAATCTAAATTTTGGGAATTGAATTTTGTTCTTTGTCCTAATATAATAATTATGAATCTAATAAGACCTTATACCATTGGATCAACTATGGTTATGAATATTGATTTCAACTCTTCGGTATTAGTAGAAATTTAGTTTAGTTAGTGATTCAAAATGTAAATTATAATAATTGATTCCAAAATGATAAATCAAAATAGTGCCTAAGATTATTTAAAGTTAATATTTAAAATTACATATTTCCATACATTTTAAATTTGTAAAATTTGTACCGATCATTTTGCAAATAAGAAAATGGTATTTCTATTGACATTATATATATTTTTATAAATTGTCAGCTCATCCATCAATGACTCAGTACTAGTTATTGACTATATTCTTTAATGAAAATAATGCATATGATTAATAGATGATATATTAGTAGTATAAAAAACATTTATATTAATAGTATTCAAATATTAAACTGTGATATTTCTTTTACCACCAATTGAAATTTATTAAGATGGAACAATAAAAGAAAAGTGATACTCCCACCCACTTACCATCTCTACAAAACTAACAAAAATAAATGCTAGTCGATGGACTTAACACCCATACATTCAAAATCAATAAGTAAAATATTATACAAAATTAAAATTGCAACAATTGACATATTACTCATTTTTGTAGACCACAAATTTCCTCCTTTAAGTGTTTGAATATATACAATCCATAACATGGTGTGGTCAACTCTCCTTGCAGAGCCATAAATCTTGAACCCAAAACCTTATTTATAGGGCATCATATATATATATATATATTACTTTTATCTAAGGTCTGTCTATTAGATCATGCAATATTACTTGGGCAATCATATGTCATATACAGATCACCTGTTTCTTAATACACAAACAATAATAACTTTCATTATTTCAAAAGTAACATACTAGGTAAAATAATAATTTGGATATAAATTATTATTACTATTTCTAGAGTAGCAAAAATGAAACTGATTAATATGTATGTATATAATAGTTTTGTTAAAGAATGAGCTGTACCAAAGAAACTAAAACTGAATTGGTATTGCTGCAAAATGTAGAATGATGATTGTATTTTTTTGTTCAATAAAATAGAATGATTGTTCTATTTTTAAAATGATATTATCTTATTTTATTTGGTAATTCATGGTGATTTATTTCATGAGAGTGAATGAAATCTACGATGATTTGAGAAAATTTTACAATTAAAGATTAATAGTGAGAATGAGTGAGGACAAAAGATTGATGCTTCAGGTTGGTAAAAAGACAATTAAATAAGATTCTTCAGGTTTTTAGTTATAGTATACTTGTAAGATAAAAATTAAGGAATGATGACGATATAATTGGAGAGAAAGAAGGAAAGTAATATGTGGTGACTATAAAAAGAATATGAGATATAATCAAATACAATACAATCATGATATGCATGTTTTTGTGGATGATGTTATCATAATTGAAGACTCAAGAGAGAAATTAAATGAGAAGCTTAAAATGCATATATAAGATTTATAAGCTTATGACCTTCATATTAGTCTATGTAATATGAATTATATGGAATGTTAGTTTAAAAAGAGATAGGGAAACCCTACTCTAAAGGTAAAAATAATGTATTGGGGAGTAAACCATATGATTCAAGCAATGTTAATGAAAAGTTTGACTTTATAAGATGTTACACGTGATAGAAAAATGTCATTTAAGATTAAGGAGATTATTTTACCGCACATCCATAAGACTCATAGGATTATATGGAATGAATATTGGGAGGTAAATTGTCAATAAGAGAATAAAATCAATACAATATATATGAGAATGTTGTGTTGGATGATTGGACATATTAGATATGATTATGAATAAATGCATTAAGGAGAAAGTTGAGGCATCTCCTATTGTAAAAAAGATGACAAAATTACGTCTTAGGTGATTATTTATATAATATGCATAAATTGAAGGCTTAAATATATTTTTGGTCCTAAAAAATGTATCTAAATTTGATTTTGGTCATTTTACCTTTTTAGTTCTTTTATTTGATTATTCATTAGTTTGATTCATTCAGTTTGTTAGAGTGAATTATGATTATTTATTTATACTGCCCCACAATAATAAAACAATAATAACTTTCATTATTTCAAACGTAAGATACTAGGTAAAATAATAATTAAGATATAAATCATTATTACTATTTCTAGATTTATGTATATAATAGTTTTGTTAAAAATTGAGCTGCACCAAAGAAACTAAAACTGAATTGGAATAGGTGCAAAATGTAGAATGATGATTCAATTTCTTTTTGTTTAATAAAATAGAATGATTGTTCTATTTTTTAAATGATTTAATCTTATTTTATTTGGTAATTCATGGTGATTTATTTCATGAGAGTTATTTAAGATGATTTATGAAAATTTTACAATTAACTAGCAAGTTACCCGTGGGAATGCATGAGGCGTTATTTTTGACATATGATTAAGAACATATATATTATATCTATGTTGTTTCTTTAAGATATGAAACAACTTCAAATTTTGTTATTTTGAAATTGATATATCTTTCAAAATTCAATGTCCTTCATTGTTCAACCTTACAAATATTAAATATACACAATATCATATTATGGCCCTCATTAGTATTACACATATCAATAGAATCATAACTATTGTATTCATTTTTATTACCTAATATTATGAAGTTTAGAAATATTTGCTTCAACTTAATAACTGATTGAATTGAATTATAATTTTTTTTATTTGGAATTAAACTAAAAATATTCATTTATTTGTTCAATAATTTCAATAGTTGGTTCAAGTATTATCCTTGGTTATAAAAACTCTTCATTTTGTAGCGATCTTGTACATCTGGATAAGTACTTTGAACTATGACATCTATTGGATTATCAAAATTAACAAATGTATATGTCATTAGGTTGGGAATGACGTAATTATGATAATTGTAAAGAAAAAATAAATAATATAATCTAACTAATACATACTAATGTTATTATATTTTTTGTGTTAGCGATTATGTACAATTACAATAGTTTATTATAATATTTCAAATTTGTATCATTGTCTTGATTATATGTCTTCATCCATACAATTTTTATACAATAATATTTTAATGATCTATAGGGAATGATAGATGACACATAAAATGAATAAATGATATTAGTTGAGAACGTTTTAAGATCTATTTAAATATGTAATTACTACATATTCTATTTACTATAATTAATTCATACAATTTTTATACAATAATATTTTAATGATCTATAAGGAATGATAGATGACACATAAAATGAATAAATGATATTAATTTAGAATGTTTTAAGATCTATTTAAATGTGTAATTACTACATATTCTATTTACTATAATTAAAATATATTTTCAAATTTTCCTAATAACTTAAATACATAATTTTAAAATAGAAACTAAATCATCATAATTAAGAGGAGAGATTCATTTACTGCAAGAGTATGTTTTTAAACTTACTCCTCATCCTAGCCATCAATTATAGAGAAATTCAATGGTTTGAATTAGTGAGTAGATATAAACCATTAGTTATTTCTATAATTGATGGCTAGGATGAAGAGCAAGTGTAAAAAACTTACTCTTGGAGTAAGTGAATCATCACTTCATAATTAGTGCCCACAATTCCTTCATTATAGGAAATGAAACATTTAGGAATTATCAACTTTTCTTCCAATTAATATTAAAAATAATTATTTTTCTGAAATAAATTAAATATCAAGAGATCTCTTTATTAATTCTAGTATAATGGTTCACTCTATTAATAATAAGATTGAATTTCTGATATTAAAGTTTTTAAAAATAGTCAAATGAGAATGTTTTAAAATCTATTTTAATAATTAGTATTAAAAAATGTTATTTTTAAGAAATAAATTCAATGTCTATCATTTTTATGTTAGAGATAATAACAAAATATTTCCTTATTAATTGTAATATGATATCACATTCTTTCAATTAATAATAATTAGTATGTTAGTATTTATTGTGTATGATAATCGAACCTTAAATCTCCTTCACTCTACCCCTAACAATCAAACCACATTGTAACTCATTTTTTATTATTTCAAGTTTGCTATGGGTGAGGCTCGAACCCACAACTTCATTTACCTTATTCCTTAAACTCTTTTACCTTAACTATCATATCATCTTATGACTCTCAAACATTGTTTTTATTGCTCCAAATTCCTTATTTTGTTATTGATGCCCTAAATTCCTTAATTCCAGGAATGTAAGAGAACTATCTACATTTCTTCTAATTAGTATTAAAAATTGTTATTTTTATGAAATAAATTCATTGTCTATCATTTTTATTTGAAGAAAAATTTCAACAGACTTTCATATTAATTATAATATCATAGTTTATTCTTTCTATTAGTCATAAGATTGGTTTTCTACTTTTTATGTTTTAAAAATGATTAAATGATAACATTTTAAGATCTATTTAAATGTGTAATTAGAATATATTCCATCTAATTTAATTAAAATATTTTCAAAATTTCATAACAACTTTAATACATAATTTTAAAGTAGAAACTAAATCATAATTAATGCATGTTTATAACGAATGATTACGTTATATTACATTACAATTTATAATAATTGTTCTTTATGATATGTTTTGATTTATGGTGGTAATTGATTCTTTTCATTTTGTAACCAATTTGCAAATTTATATTCTATTTCTCTAACTTATACAAAAAATTCAAACTATTCTATTTCTTCATGAGTTTTAAATCATATGTTACATTATTTATGATGTTCAAATAAAATAAAAATGAAATTAATTATTATTGCACAAATTTATTAGTTATAATTCTACAAATTTATCTACATAATTAGCATTGACTAAAATTTAGAAATCATAAATAATTTAAACAAAATATAAATCAAATCAATTGATTATGACAATCAAACTTTATTAGTTATAATTCTGCAAATTTATGTACATAATGAGGATTGCTTAAAGTTTCGAAATCATAAATAAATTAAAAAATATATAAGTCAAATAAAAATGAAGACAACATTCCTCTTAATATATAGGAATGCTAGAAATCGAGAAACAAAGAACAAAGACATTATATTGTGTTGTTGACAACCCAAATAATAAAAATTTCTAAGCAAACAATCAAATAAGGTACTGAGGTTTAAGTAAAATTTCCAAGAACACAAATATTGAGCCAAAATGAGTGTATTAAACAACATATATATTAAAAATCATCGAATAGAGAAAATAAAGTACAAAACTCATAAGTGAGTGAATAACTAACGATGAAGCAAAAAATGAAGGTATCAATAACTAACCATGATTTTTACCTTATTTTAGAGGATGATACACTCGAAGTGCTTTTGAAACATGTAAAACAAAAAATTAAACTAATTATTCTTTGAATAAAAAAGTGTATAAGTAAGATAAGAGATGCGGATAGAGAAATTAACTTGCAGAGATGTTTCAGGGAAGAACCAAACTATAAATAAAGAGAGAAAATGATAACAATGAGATAAGACGAGGAAATAAATATATTATCAACAAAAATAAATAGACAAATAAATATAATATTGTAAGTGAATGTATAATATAATGGTGATTGGGTACATACCATAGGTTTTGAAGGTTTGATCTTCCTTGAGGAAGATACCTTTGCTTATCAGACACTAAAGGAGAAAATTGTTGAAAGAATATATCTACAAAATAACGAAATTAGTGAGATCACGTCTATAAAATAAGGAAATCAATGAAAAATTATACAAAAGATCAATGATAAAATAAGAACAAATCTACAAAATAAACTAAAAAATCAATGAAAAATGTACTAAAGATCAGATCTACAAAATTAATAAAAAAGTACACTTTAAAGAGGATGATTGAAAGAGGAAAAAAAGGACGATAATGAAATGAAACTAGAGAAAAATAAAATTGTTGAGAGAAAAAGAATGTTGGAAGAGAAAGAGAGTCATAGACTTCACTAACAATTGAAATACAATTTAAGATGTAGTCATAAAAAATGCAATAATTATTTATTAAATGCAATAATTGTCAAGAAAGGACAAATATAGTGTGGGAAAGTACATATGATTACCATGGAACCATTTAGGAGGGGGGAAATGAAGGAGGAGATGACATGTGACAATTGATGAGGTGGCATGAAGGAGGAGATGCCATGTGACAATTGATGAGGTGGTGGGAGTTTATATTATTATATAGTAATAGATAAATAGATAGATAGATAGATGATTAATAGTGAGAATGAGTGATGACGGAAGATTGATGCTTCATGTGGGTAAAAAGACAATTAAATTTGATTCTTTAGATTTTTAGTTATCGTATATTTGTAAGATAAAAATTAAGGAATGATGATGATATAATTGGAGAGAAAGAAGGAAAGTGTAAATGCAGCATTAATGAACATATTGTATATGCAAGCATGCATCATATAGATTTTGATGAAGATAATGGTTGATGAAAATAAAGATTGAAGACAAAGTTTGATAAAGACAAAGATCGACAACAAAGATTGATAAAGACAAAGATTGCATATCAAGGACAAGCTTGAAGGATTGAACAAATCAACAAATAACAAAGTCAACAACAAAGTCAAAAGTCAAAAGTCAAATTCTTACAAGCTAAACCATTCAAGAAGATCTAGATGCTAAGTGTTTTTATATCTTTATTAGGTCTTAAGATGTTTGCTTAGAAAGACTCTAGGATAAGATGAACCCTAATGGAAGTCTCATAAACTAACATCAATCATAACTAATATGAGACTTACATGCATACATACATGATTTACATGCATATGCATAAACATATGATCATATGATTTTGATATATTTAAAAAGAGTTTTAAATCATACATTATCCAAAGTCATGCATCATACTTATACAAATCATGTAGTTGGTTCATATCACATTGAAATATCTTTTTCGAAAACTTGTTAATAGATTAAGAGTTATTTTAATCGATAAACAATGAATAAATTTGAGAATTCGTTAATCGATTAAGTATGAGTTTAATCGATTAAGGGTAGTTAAAATTTCTGGTTTCTTGAATTTTAAAGAATTGTTAATCGATTAGTTTAAGTAATAATTGATTATTTGCACCAGAAAACAAAATTGTATATTAACCCAAGTTTCGTCATTTTTCATATAGATAGAACACACACAACAAAAAAGAAATTGATTACTCATATTTCCGAAAATCACATTGTTCTTTCACTTTCATATCTAAAGACAGTTTTTCAAAGTGTTCTTTTGAAAAAGAGAGAAAAGGAGAATCTTTAGAAAGATTTTCAAAGAAGCAAAATTGTCATATTTTGAGAAGAAACCTTGCATCTCACATTTTCTATATTATGAGTTTGTGAGATTTATAGAAGTGTTCTTAGATTCTAGAAGAGTGTATATTCAGCACACATAGGTGCATCAACAACTTGAAAAGTTTTAGACATAGACATAAACATATTCTCTTGGTTGTTTAGCATCACCATCGATATACAATTGGTTTAGGAAAATCCTAGTTGCGGTTAGGTAGTTGGCTTCATGAGGGAAAGAAGTCTTCGATAGAGCAAGTAAGCGGTTGTGGCCAGAATCACGAAAGGTCTTAGTATCTGAGTAGGCGAGTGGAGTGGTCAAACCGAGTTAGGGCTGAATGGATCTGAGATGGAACTTCTTGCTAGTTGTGTTGGAAGTGTGATTGTATGAACAATTAATTTTCATAGTGAAGAAAATCTACCAAGATCAGATGTAGAACCGCAAACAAACCAGGATAAAAGTCATATCTCATTCTTCTTAACCCTTAACCCTTTACATTTTCGTATTACTTGATTTACTTATCTTGACATGCATTTTATTATGGGTTACTTGCATATTCTGTTATGTATATTTATTGTTCTTAATCATCTATAAGAGTGCATATAAGTTTAGTTGAATCTTGGAGACAAAAAAACTGTTTTTTAAAGAACAAGAACTGAATAATCGATTAGGTTACTTAGTTAATCGATTATTTTGAGAATGAGTTACTCGATTATTTCTGTTGTTAATTAATTAAACGGTAAGGTAATTTGTAAAATCTGTTTGTTAATGAGCAACGATAATTGTATACCGTATCACCTATTTACCCCCTCTAGGTGAGTTGTAGAGCCTTGTGGGACCCAACAAGTGGTATCAGAGCTAGTAAGACCGTGCTAGCTTAACCACTTAGATAATTGATCCTAAGTATTTTTATCATGGGCTCTACTAACCCCTTTGGCAGCGATGGCACATCCATCAACCGCCCTCCGGTTTTCAGTGGCGAGGGATACGTCTACTAGCAAATCTGAATGAGGATCTTTATTGAGGCCATTGATACAAATATTTGGGATACTGTAGAATTTGGACCTTTTATTCCACTATACATGGTGGAAGGAGAAACCAAAGAGAATCCAAAAAGTCTCTTGACCAACGAGAAAAAGAGAAAACTGCAGCTTGATTTGAAAGCAAATAATATTATTACCTCTGCACTTTCATACAATGAGTTCTTTAGGATTTCTCAATGCAATAATGCCAATGATATGTGGGACATTTTACAAGTAATCCACGAAGGTACTAGTGAGGTCAAGCAGTCTATTTTAAATACTTTGATACATGAGTATGAGTTATTTCGCATGTTCGCACATGAGTCTAATTCTAATATGCAAAAGCGATTTACTCACATCATTAACCATCTTATTGCATTAGATAAACCATTTTCTAAACATGAACTAACAATTAAAGTGTTGAGATGTCTTGACAATAAATAGCAATCCAAGGTGACAGCCATCATGGAGTCAAAGGTCTTGGACCAAATGACACTCGCTACACTATTTGGAAAACTTCAAGAACACGAGATAGAGTTAAAAAATTTGACACTCAATGAGCAAACGGACAAGAACATCAAAGGAATCTCTTTCAAAGCAAAAAAATTACATTCAAGAAGTCAATAAGAGAAAATTGATGATGATGAGTCCAATTCCGACCTAAATGATGAAACCATGTCCCTCCTCATCATCAAATTCAGAAAGTACTTAAGAATGATTGGAAGACTCAAAATGTTTGATAAGGAAGATGAAAAAGGTTCAATCAAATTGAGCAAGAATCCCAAAGACAAAGCAACTTGCCATCAGTGTGAGAAAATAGGTCACATGAGGTACATATATCCTATGTCTCTCAAGAAGATTGAGTATGACAACAAGAAAGACTCTCGGGGAAATCAAAGAAAAGAAGGCATACATCGGTTGGGATGCACCCGAAGAGGAAACTACATCAACAAGCATCTTAGAAGATGAAGAATCAAACAAGCTATGTTTAATGGCTCAAAATCTGAATTTTTGCAAAGTAAGTGATCAAGATGAGTCTAGTGAGGTAAACTCTTCCGATTCTAGTTCAAATTCCCATATTTCCCCCATGTATGATATACTTTACGATGCTTATATAGAAATGCATGAAGAACATACAAAGTTAGCTAAATAGTATGCGGATAGAAAAGGGTTGATTTTAGAATATGAAAAGAAAATTTGTGAATTGCAAAGTTTTATTGATGAGTTTAAAATTCAAAATGAAACCTTACATCTTAGATATGCTAACTCTTCATGTGATTGTACTACTAAGTTAAAAGTGATATCTACTTGTGAAAATTGCACCGTCTTGGAAAAAGAAAATAATATCATAAATGATAAAGTTGCTAAATTCACAACTAGTAGTCACAAATTAAACAACATACTTGCTACATGTAAAAATGTTGGGATTAGATCCGATTTGGGATATATGTCAAAGTGCAAAGTGTCAAGATAGCACTTAGCAAGCCTATGTTTTGATGAAGACAAAGGAATTAGTGAAAGCTTAAAGATAACTCAACAAATCAACATGCCAAAGATTCAAGAGCTTCATGTCTAAACTAGAGTCTTAGATATGCGTCTTAGTTATTGAGTCTAGTTTAGGTAAACCTAGATTCAAATCTCAGAAGTTCTAAAAACTATCATATCATTTACATGAGACATCCCATCTAGCTTATTAGATACTCATGCATTAATCATACATGTTATTTGTGCATCTTAGGCATAAAATAATGATAAAACATGTATAGTAGATAAGCATAACATATAGGTAGTTTACCATTTAATATCTTAACTAAAAATATGGCAGTTAATCAATTAAGTAAGACTTTAATCGATTAACGTGAAAACAATTTTAATCATTTTCAACAGATAACTAAAAAACAGAATTCAGTTCTTCTAAACAGCTCGTTAATAGATTAACAGGGAACTTATTCGATTAACTTGACACAAAACAACTTTTCTATATAAATTGTGTTTTTACACCATGCTTCATACATTCATTCATTCATTTTTAGATTTGCTAAGTTGCATATTTTCGTGTTATCATTCATTTTTAGAATTTCTAAGTTGCATATTTTTGTATTCTTTGTATGTCATATAGGCAGAGAGACTTTCATGTGAGATTAGTGAGAGATAGTATCATGCTTAGGGATTAAAATGCCATCCATTACATGTGATTAAATGTGTTCATCATTCTATCTTTCTTGCATGATTCTTTCAATTCTTTAAGAGATTTCTTAGGGTAAAAATTACATGTTCTTCATCATTCTAATCTTATACATATTCATAATATTTTGTGAGATTTATATAGGGTTTATAGCTTGTTCTTAATTTTAATATTTGAGCTATTTTGTGCTTAACATTATTCTGTTTTTGTTGTGATTTTTGTAACAAGGAAAGTCGTCTCTTGGTGTCGTACCACCAACGAGATATAGAGCGACTTCACCAAGACTTGGAGGTCTTGAGTTTAGAACATACTGTTGGCTGGGGCTGAATCGTAAGAAAGGTTTTCCTAGGCGATTGGGTAAGGTCAAACCAAGGTAGAGGTTCTGGGAATTCAAGAAGGTAGCGTTTGAGGTCTTGTAATTGGAACTGTGTATGTAAGATACATTGGCTTCAATTTTTAGTGAAGAAAATCTCCCTGATCAGAAGGGAGGACTGGATGTAGTTTTGCAGTGGACTGCAAAACGAACCAGTATAAAAACCTTGTTGTAGGTTGTTTCTTACCCTTTACTATTTTAAAGTGTTTTTAATTGCCTATTGTAGCTGATATTTTGAATATAGTAACTCTTCCATATAAAGATCATTTCTATTCAAATATATCTGCTATATTGTTTCTGTATAATCTGTAAGTGGCTGTGTAATTGAGCCATTCAACAACTGTTAATTCTGTCGGACTTAATCGATTAAGGTAGTCTTTAATCGATTAACTAGGTGATTTTCCAGAATAGGGCTTTGGTGCAAATAGCGGTAAGTGGGAACCGCAACACCTATTCACCCCCCCTTCTACGTTTATTCTTTCACTGATACCTAACAATATGCATGAAAAGAATACACTTCCCAAGAAACGGGTAGATGTTTGGAAAATGTCATATCTTAAATTTCCTACTTGCTTTTATTGTGGATTTTATAGTCATCCTTTGAGTACATGTAAGATTAGAATGCATGATGTTCCAAATGAAAAGTATATGTGGTCGCTAAGGGCAAGATCCCCAAGCAACTAACATTAAGGGACCCAAGATTATTTGGGTACCCAAGACATGCAAGTAAATTTGTTTTGTAGGTGTGCTTAAGGACATATGAACATCAAATTGCATGTGGACAACAAATATTCTAGACACATGATAGGTGAGAAGATCAAGTATCATTGACTTATCACCGAATAAAAAGGATTATGACAGTTATGAGCATAATTTTCAACTCAAATGCTTGAAGTTAGGAAATATTGTGCTATAAAGGTAATAAGATATTTCTTCCAACTTCAAGTATCACATACTTTAAGTGTTATAAATAAAGTCTTTCATGAAATCCTAGTGAGGCCATATTTTCAAGAATAGGTGGTATAAGATTCCCCAAAATCACTTTTTAGGCCAAAAACTACATGTTTCTCATTTACATGCTCTTAAATGCAAACATCTCATTGTTGAACAATAATAAGATAATTTAACTATGTTTTATTCATAAGTAAATATAGAAATATTATCTAGGATATTTCGATCATGATAAAACACAATAAGTCGTATTTCATATTAATGCAAATGACCAAACTTCCTTTTGAAAAACCTATGCAAATTTAACATTTGATAAGCCATCTCCAAAGGAGGAGATGAAAGGTATGCTTAATGTTTTTTTGGTACTCACGAGGATGCACATTCAAAAGGTTAAAGTGCTATGCAAAAAAGAAAGACAAGAATCCTGAAAATGAAGAAAGGCAAAAGAAGGATTCAAATATGGCAACCTCCTAACAATTTGATAAGGATGAGGTAAAGCATAAGAGGTAACTATATGTCGAGGCATGTTCTGCTTTATATTGTCTTATCAAATGTTTTGTCCGATATAATACCTAAGTGTTTGAATGCATGCTAGATGTCTAGACAATCCTACATAATCGCACTTATAACAAATATGCATGTGTTCTTGATTGTATATGTTTTCATGTGTTTTGGCTCTAAGCTAATTGTGAATTTAGTGTTCAGGATAGTTCCTTTCTATTGGAGTCTTAGAAAACCTCTAAATTAATCCAAATTGTGCCAAATTCTGTTTGTGAGATATTTAATCGATTGTTCTGTGCTCTAATCGATTAATAGAGCATTTTCTATGTACCATGCTCGATTATCAGTTTATAATCAGTTACTTGGGCTAAAATAATTTAAATATGTAATCGATTAATTTAGAACATAATCAATTATCTGGTTTAAAAATTCAATCATGTTAATCGATTAACACAAAATTTAATCAATTAAGTGCAGTCATTGAAAAGATTCAAAAAACACTTATGGGTTCAGTTTCTTTAAACCCTAACCTCATGTATTCTATCTTCCTCACCCAAATACATCCTGGAACTTATCCTCAAGCTCAAATTCGAGCTACCCAATCTCTATTTCTTTCCTCCTCTTAAACTCTAACCCATCAATTTGGTTAAAATTTAGTGACTACGGACTACCCCTTTCTAAAACCTAATTTGGTTTCCCTATCCGATCAATTATCGATCCATTCTTTTCTGCCAAAATGAGCAGTGAAAGATCCAAGAGAGTGAAACAAACCGTTGAAATGAACTGTTATCATCGTCATTCGGGACGTGTGAGAAATTTGGACGATGAAGGGTCTTCTTCAAATGTTAGGCATAATCCATCTTTGGGTTTGGATCCATTCTAAGCTCCTGACCTTCAAGTAGAAAGGTTGGCAAGATTTATTAGTCGGAAACCTACAATATATCTGTTATGCTGACTTGGCATGGATGGTGGATAGGGATTTCAGTTCCCGCATGAATTGGAGGTACAAGAGGCTATACAGTTTCTAGAGCTAAATGGCAGTATACACCCATCTCTGGTTCAGGAGTTTTATGTGAACTTTCAATATAAATATGGTGGTTAAGGAAGCATGGTGCAAGGGAGGTTGATTTTTATGAATGATGAACTATTTATGGTTGTTGGAGGCTTATCGTGTGATGGTGGACCTCTTTGTGACTGTAATAATGAGAAATGGAGTGTGCACGATTCCATAGAAATATAAGTCATGCCTAAGAGGACCACATTACTTCGACCAAGGTGAGCTTACTAAAGTTGGTTCGTTAACTGTGGAGAATAGGCTGCTGCATTACCTGATTCCTTATATTCTGGTTCAACACAACACTGATCACGCGCAACCAACGATAAATGATTTGAAATTAATATTTGCTATCATGGAAGGTATTCTGATAAGCTGGCCAGATGAGACTTTGAAGGTTATGTATGGCATTGCATCGTCTTCCTCGAGATTGCTAGCGTACGAGATACTTATCTCTCGCGTCATTGATCGAATTAGGTTCAACACATCTAGGATGAAGATTATTGTTGTGAATCCCAAAGAGCATATGGTCAATGAGCATCTCATTCACAAGATGAATATTTAGAAATATGGAGATGAATGGATGTATTAGGAGGACCATATGACTATTGTTAATTTGGATATACCTGATGAGGAAGAAGATGGTGGGCAAGGTGAGCAAAACCAAGAGCAACAATATGACATGGCTTCTAATATGCCTCATGGACCTTCGTTTGGTTTGGCTCATCTAGATGCCATGGAACAACGCTTGAATGAGCGGGTTGATTCAAGAATACAATCCATGGAGGATAGGCTCATGGCGGAGTTTTGTAGACAAGACGAAGATGACCAAAGTTGTTTCGAGTAGTTTCACTTTCGGTTTAGGACCTCCGATGGGTTTTCGTAACCTCCTCCTAGTTAGTCTAGCTTAGGGCGTCTAGTGTGTCCTAGTTAGGTTTTGTTTTAGGATTTTGTGGTGTTCGTATTTTTAGTCATTGCGTTATAATCTCCAACTTGTTATTTTGTGCTTTGAATTGTACACACATGACATGCTATAATTGATTTTTTGTGCTTTCACTCGAATCATATACTTCCAATCCTTTTCTTGTAGGGTTTTTTTTATCAATGAATGAATGAATGTTTAGATGTTGTTAAACCTGTTGCATTGATCTTAGTGTTCATAATCTATATAAAATGAATTGGATATCAAGTTACAAAAAATTCTACAAGCAACATGTAATCTGCACTATATTCTGTCATGTCAGTAGTGTAAATGGATTAAGAGTAGCCATAATTGATTAACTGCAATATAAAATATATTTCTGTGAAAATTTGAATTATATTTAATTGATTAAGGAGTGACATAATTGAGTAATAGTAGTAGAAATTGCATTGTTTTCCTTTCTTTTGGCAATAAGCTTTCATATATCACATTGCTTTTTGATGATGCCAAAATGGGGAGAAAAGTTGTTTATGTTTTGCAAGAGGAGAAAATTTGAGGCTTTTGCAAGCAAATGATAAATCACCCTATGCTAAAATTAAGGGGGAGCAAAAGAGAGAAATGCGCATCAACTTACAAATAGGAAAATTGCAAAACATAGTTGATTATCATCAAGCATATCCAACAAAGAGTTGTCAGATCTAACAATTGTTTGTCATCATCAAAAAGGGGAAGATTGTAAATGCAAGCATGCATCAATGAGCAGATTGTATATGCAGACATGCATCACATAGATTTTGACGAAGACAAAGGTTGATGAAAATAAAGATTGAAGACAAAGTTTGATAAAGACAAAGATCGACAACAAAGATTGATAAAGACAAAGATTGCATATCAAGGACAACCTTGAAGGCATGAACAAATCAACAAACAACAAAGTCAACAATAAAGTCAATAGTCAAGACTGAAATTCACATAAGCTAAACCATTCAAGAAGATCTAGAGGCTAAGTGTTTTTATATCTTTGATAAGTCTTAATATGTTTGCTTAGAAAGATTCTAGACTAGGATGAAATGTAATGGAAGTCTCACAAGCTAAAATCAATCATAACTAAAATGAGACTCACATGCATACATACATGACTTACATGCACATGCATAAATACATGATCAAGTGATTTTGATACATTTAAAAGGAGTTTTAAATCATACATTATCCAGAGTCTTGCATCATACTTTTACAAATCATGTAGGAGGTTCATATCACATTGAAATTTATTTCTCGAAAACCTGTTAATCATTAACAGTTATTTTAATCGATTAAGCAATGAATAAATTTGTGAATCCGTTAATCAATTAATTATGTGTGTAATCGATTAAGGGTAGTTACAATTTCTGGTTTTTTGAATTCTAAAGAATCGTTAATCGATTAGTTTAAGTGATAATCGATTATCAGCACCAGATAACAGACTTGTATATTAACCCAATTTTCTTCATTTTGCATATAGATAGAACACACACAACAAAAAACAGATTGATTACACATATTTCTGAAAATTGCATTGTTCTTTCACTTTCATATCCAAAGAGATATTTTCAAAGTGTTCTTTTGAAAAAATGAGAGAAAAGAGAATATTTAGAAAGATTTCCAAAGAAGCAAAATTATCATATTTTGAGAAGAAACTTTGCATCTCACATTTTTTATATTCAGAGTTTGTGAGATTTGTAGAAGGGTTCTTAGATTCTAGAAGAGTGTATATTCAGCACACACAGGTGCATCAACAACTTGAAACGTTTTAGACATAGGCATACACATATTCTCTTGGTGTGTTCAGTATCAACATTGATAGAGAATTGTTTTGGGAAAAGCCTAGCTGTGGTTAGGTAGTTGGCTTCACAAGGGCAAGAAGTCTTGATAGAGCGAGAAAGCGGTCGGGGCCAAAATCACAAAAGGTGTTAGTATCCGAATAGGCGAGTGGAGTGGTCAAACCGAGTTAGGGCTCAATGTATTCGGGAAGGGATTTCTTTCTAGTTGTATTGGAAGTGTGATTGTACGAACAATTGATTTCCATAGTGAAGAAAATCTCCCAAGATCAGAAAGGGAGGCTTGAATGTAGTTTGAAATTAGACCTACAAATGAACCAGGATAAAAGTCGTGTCTCATTCTTCTTAACCCTTAACTCTTTACATATCTGTATTACTTGGTTTAATTAACATGACATGCATATTATTATGAGTTACTTGCATATTTTGTTTTGTGCATTTACTGTTCTGAATCATCTCTAAGAGTACATATATGTTTAGTTGAATCGTGGTAATCTTGAGATCAAAGAAAACTGTTTTTCAAATAATAAGAACTGAATAATCGATTAGGTTATTTAGTTAATCGATTATTTGTAGAACGATTTAATCGATTATTTATGTTGTTAATCGATTAAATAGTAAGGGAATTTGTAAAATCTGTTTCTTAATCGAACAACGATAATTGTATACCATATCATCTATTCACCCCCTCTAGATGAATTTTAGAGCCCTGTGGGACCCAATTGAAAGAAATATGTGGTGGCTATAAAAAGAATGAGATATAATCAAATCCAATACAATAAATGATATGCATGTTTTTGTGGATGATATTATCATAATTGAAGACTCAAGACATGAATTAAATGAGAAGCTTGAAATGTAGATACAAGATTTATAAGCTTATGACCTTCATATAAGTCGATGTAATATGAATTATATGGAATGTTAGTATTATAAGAGATGGTAAAACCCTTCTATAAAGGTAAAAGTTGGTGATAATTGTGTTACTCTAGAATCACATTTTGGAATTATGGGAGATGTAAACCATATGTTTCAAGCAATGTCAATGAAATGTTTGACTTCATTAGGTGTTATATGTGATAGAAAAATGTCATTCCAGATTAAGGATATTATTTTACCGCACATCCATAAGACCCACACAATTATATGGATTGAATATTGCAAGGTAAATTGTCAATAAGAGAATAAAATCAATATAATATATATGAGATTGTTGTGTTGGATGGTTGGACACACTAGACAAGATATGATTGTGAATAAGTGCATTAAGGAGAAAGTTGAAGCATCTCCTATTTTAGAAAAGATGGAAAAATCATGTCTTAGGTTATCATTTATATAATATGCATAAATTGATGGATTAAATATATTTTTGGTCCTAAAAAATGTATCGAAGTGTGATTTTGGTCATTTTACCTTTTTAGTTCTTACACTTTGATTATTCATTAGTTCGATTGATTCAGTTTGTTTGCTCGAATTATGATTATTTATTTATATTGTGCCACGATAATAAAACACAATGCATATATTGACATTCAACATCGATTTCAGATATTGTGTATATGAACATAGTAGAATGTAGAGTTAGACTCAAAGCGCTTAAAAACGTAGATAGTGGAGAATCAACAGTGTACACTCAAGTGATCATTATAGATTTTATGAAGAATATCTTGCTCCTCACCTTGGTATGGTTTTGTGGAAGACACCAAGATCACACAAAAAGAAGAAAAAAGAAGAACACATTGAAGATACATGAAGGTCAACCTTAAATTAAAGTATATTTCTTCAATAGGTACTTCTATCTTTTGCACTTAAATACAATTAGTAAAAAAAATGCTCAAATGAAAGTGAACAACTATTTTGAGAAGAATTGAAAACTCTTAGATAAAGTTAAACAATTTTCAAAAAGCTAAGTAATGGGTGACTTGACCTAAGTAACATGTTACTAGACCTTGGTAATAGATTACTTGAACTGTGTGACAATTAATAACATGTTACTAGGACTATGTAATATGTTACCTGACTGAGTAAACAGTTACCCAATAATAACTGACACAGAGTAACCGATTAAATCAGTGATTTTTTTATTACAACCATGGGTAGAAAGTTTGAGTAGTCGATTACAACATGGTGTAACCGATTACAAAAAGCTATTACAACCAGATTTTCAATTCCAAAATGAATAACTTTTATTCAGACTCGATGGGTTTCATTCCAATCATATCCCAAATTCATGGAAGGGTATATTGGTTGATTGGAAGCCTATATAATGACATTAAAACTCCCATTTTAAATACAATCAATACACACGAATTATACACAATTTTATATACAATTCTCTACACTTTTTCTTGCAACTTTTGTTCTAAACTTTTAGAATTTTTCTAAAGTTTCTTCAAGAGCAAAGTGCTAAAGTTTTCATACTTAATCCTTTCAAAAGCATTTTATTCTAAATATATTGAGTCTAAGGATTGCAAGTTATTAAATGTTATATCTTGTAAAGGCAATCCTGCCATAGAATTCATTCTTCAAGCTTGTTGTAAACTTGTCATCACAAGGTTGTGGTGAGAAGGGGAAATAGAGTACTTAGAAATGTTGTTTTCCAAGGGTGTGAGGTATTTGTGAGTGTGTAAGGTACAAAGAGTTTTTGTAACAGAGATTGTAATTACATCTTAAAATATACGGTAAAGAAATCTTTTGTGCTGCTAGAGTACTGGATGTAGCCTTCAGTGGACAAAAAGGTGAACTAGTACAAAAACACTATGTTATTTCTCTTTTCTCTCTAATCTATCTCTTTATTTTGAACCAAGTGATTGGTAATGTTTCTGCAATATTTCTGCTGCATAAACACTTTGATATCTTAGCAGAAATATTGACCATTACCACATACAACTAATTCTCCACATACACCTAATACTTAGAATTAGCACTAGAGCTTGTTTGGGTAAATTAATCCCAAAAGATACTACACTTTTACATGGCCTCTAGATCCTTTTTGGGTGAAGGCTCCAACATCAATCGCCCTCCAAGTTTCGTTGGAGAATGCCATGACTTGTGGAAAACCAGGATGAAAATCTTTATAGAATCTCAAGACCTTGATATTTGGAATATGATTGAGGAAGGATATTATAAACCCTTTAATGTAATCACAAGTATAAGGGAAGTCAAACCTAAATCAACCTGGAATGTTGAAGATAAGAAGAAAGTCCAATATGATCTTAAAGCCAAAAACATCCTCATTTCAGCCATAGGAATTGATGAATTTTTTAGAGTGTCAAATTGCAAATCGACAAAATAAATGTGGGAAACTCTAGAGACCACACACGAAGGGAATGGAGAATTCAAGCAGTCGAGACTGAATATGCTTTCCCAAGAGTTAGAGATGTTCCGCATGAAACCAGGTCAAAAATTTCTTGATCTCCAAAAGAGGTTTATCCATCTTACAAATAACTTGATTTGCATTGGGAAATGTGCTATCAAATAGTGACTTGAACTTGAAAGTTCTATGATCACTAACAAGGGAATGTCAACCTAAGGTGACAATCATTTTTGAAAAAGAAAACTTTATCAAAAATGTCCTTGGCTGCACGCTTTGGCAAACTGCAGTAACATGAGTTAGAATTAAGCTAACTTGACCAACACGAGGAACAAGAAAAGAATAGGAAAACATTTCTCTTAAGGCGATGGCAGAAGTATATGAGTCTTCAATAGATTAATCAAAAAAAGAAGACATGGACGACATGAGCATGTTGGTGAAGAAGTTCAACAAATTTTTGAAAAGAAATAAAGTATTCTAGGACATTCAAAGAAATTCACCAAGGGTAATGAATTTTCCACTTCAACTCAAAACTTCAATTGTTTTGAATGTGGAAAACATGGTCACATGAAGTTGGATTCTCCAATACTTAAGAAGAATCCCTTCAAAGAGAAATTAGAAAATAGGAGTTAAGAAGCGGTCCACCTAAGCAGCTCAGCGGTCTGGTTTTGAGGCCTATAAATAGGAGACCATTTCCTTCGAGCAAAATACATCATAACACACTAAAAAAGATCAAAAACACTTGAAAGAAGGAAATCTCTCACGAGGAACCTCTCTATGAAGTTCTTTCTTCATTTCTTAGTTTAGAGTTTTTATTTCAAGTAAGTTTTGTAATTTTTAGTTTAGATTCAAGAGGAGAAAATGAGAAGGCAAATGAGATGCAAAAATCAATTTTGTACTCTCATTTGGAACTTAAAAGCATCCAATCCTTGGATGGATAGCTCATGCTCCTAAACATTTTCTTTTGAACAAGGTTATGTAATTTCTATTTCCACTTAACTTTCAAAAGTTTGAATTTTAATCATTCAAGTTGGTGCTTTGGTTAATATTATTTGTTTGAGAAGTACTTAATGCTCTTTTTAGATTGATCACCTAAAAAATGATTTCAAGTCAATAAAATTACTTGTCTCAAACACTTAACAAATAAACTAAAGAGTAGTTGTACTACTTAGTTTATTTGCCAAGTTAAGCATGCTTTTCTTAAGATCTTACATTCATCACTCATTCAATATTAGAGTCGCCAATGGTTAGGGTGTGACAACCTAATCTTTGTTATGGCCGTAGTATTGTTTAAGTGATGAATATAAGTGTTTATTATTCTAACATTTTAGGATATACACTAAAAGGAGGATTTCAGATGTTGGTGTTTGGGGTTAACCAAAGTAAAACATAAGAACTTGTCTAAGTAGTTCAAACTCACAAGAAGTTGAGAAATATATGTTCCTTATTAAAAATGATATTGTCTCCTCAAGAATTTGTGAATATTTATTTTATTTTTCTTGTTGATTTATTTATGTGCAAATCAAACTGAAAATCCATCAAAATATGTTGAAACCATTATTTGTGCTTTGACATGTTTACATAATTTGTTTTATTAGGCAATTCCTTGTGGTTCGACATAACCCTATACTATACTATAATTGAATCTTGAAAGAGGTGTATATTATAAAATAGTAAAGTGTTATCAATAAATTTATTTGTTGAAAACACCTTTTAATATACAAAAGTGATGAAGCTAACTTACTAACTTTTATTTCTTGTTATTTACTTTCCGCATTTTATTTATTCTTTAATACGAACTTTCCTTAAGGAAGAAGTTTGGTTTGTTCATAAAGCGAACCCGAAAGGAAGTAAATAAATAAAAGGTCACTTAAATTTATTATTCTTTTGTTCTTTAATTATTTATTTGTATCTAACAACTAACTATTCATCACTTTTATATATTAGAATACCATTAAACCAGTGTTGGAATTTATTCCACAAATTCCACAAAACCGAGATGGTATTCAAATGTACTTAATAATTATGTAATAAGTAATTGCTTCGATACCATTGTACTGGCGTTAGAATTTATTCTAACAAAGCCGAGATGAGGAAATAAGGAATGACTTATTTACATGATTATTAAAGAAGTTGTAAGTGGAATATTCTTGAAACCATTATACCGACGAGATGGCAAACAAAGAATAAAACCGAGTTCTCTTACTTAAGCAAACAAAAAGAACATAACGAAAATGAGAGTTAATCTTTCAACAAATTGAAACTGTTGTCAGGACGATTTGTTGAGAGAAGAAAACTCCCAATAAAAAACACCGAAAAATAGCTTTCAAGAGTTACATTTCATGGGAAGACAATGACACAAGTTCTACTACAGAACTAGAGAATGAGGAGCAGGCTCATATATCCCTAATGGCGTCTCATCACTCTTATGATAAGGAGGTAAGTGAAAGTGAACTTTTAGATAAGCCATCCTTTTCTAAATTACAAAACGCTTTTAATGCATTCCATAGTGAATATTTCAAACTTACTAAACTTTGTCAAAAACAAAAAAGGAATTAGACATATTCAGAAATAAGCCTTCTTCTTCCTCTTGTCCAAATTGTATTACTTTTGAAGATAATGTTTCTACCTTGAGTCTAGAACTCATGAACATAAACAAGAGTAGTAAAAACTTGGACAACATGTTAAAAATGCAAAGAGACTCCACCGACCGTAGAGGTCTCGGTTTTTCAAAACCTTCTTCAAATAAGAAAAATGAAGTGTCTACCAAAATTATATTTGAAAAACAATATATGTTAGTTTCAAACTCAATACCACAAAATTTAGAAGATATGTTCCAAATCATCAAGACACTAACAATTTTGTAAGTAATAACATATATAATACTAACTTAATAACAATTTAGTATCATATATAACACTACAATTCTCACAAAAATCATTTTTTGAGCCACAAGATTGGTTTAATAATTTAAACAACAATAAAACATCATTCCCTAATATTTATTTCTTTAATGTACGGTTCGGTTCCAATGGTTCCTAAATTTATAAAACCATAAATCGAACCGAACATAAATGTTTCCTTAAAAAATAACCGAACCGCGAAACCAAACCAAACCACATTTTGCAGTATGGTTAGGTTTGGGTCCATCAGTTTCGTGGTTTAAACCAAAACTGCTTGCACCCCTAATAATGACTTACATAGTTCATCCTTAGAAAAATCCATTTGTGAAACTATAACCAATATGGAGCATTTGAAAAATGGTGCTTTCACAAGAAGAGCATATTCATTCTAATTTATCTAAAGAATGGAGAACCCATCAATATCATCCTATTGACAACATGATTGGAGATATAAGTAAGGGAGTTACCACTCGCCTTAAGCTAAATGATGTTTGCCTAAACATGGCCTTCGTATCGCAAGTGCAACCATCCAAGAGTGATGATGCAATCGAGGATGAGCACTAGATTCTTGCTATGCAAGAAGAACTTAACAGTTTGAGAGGGAAGTTTGGGAACTTGTTCCTAGATCTAAAGATAGGCATTCCATAGGAACACGTTCGGTCTTTCGAAATAAATCAGATGAAAATGGTATCATTATAAGAAACAAAGCAAGACAAGTATCCCAATGATAGAATCAGGAAGAAAGAATAGACTTTGATGAAACCTTCGGTCCGATTGGTATACTTGAAGCCATTAGATTATTGCTAGGATATGCATGTTCTTTGGATTTGTAGTTATATCAAATGGAAATAAATAGTGCAGTTCTGAATGGTTATATTCAAGAAGAGGTGTATCTTGAACAACCTCTAGGGTTCGAAGATTATAAACATCCCTCTAATGTATATAAACTTAAGAAAGCTCTCTATAGGTTAAAGCAAGCTCCACATGCTTGGTATGACTGGCTAACAAACTTCTAAATTGATAAAGTCTTTACCAAAGGAAAGGACGATACTACACTATTTATTAAGAAAATAGATCATCATACACTTCTTGTACAAATTTATGTTGATGATATTACTTTTGGTTCCACTAATGATCTCTTGTGTAGTGATTTTAGTAAAATGTTACTAGGGGAGTTTGTGATGTCCATGATGGGAAAGTTGAACTACTTTCTTGGACTATAAATTCAACAACTTGATGTGAACCGTATTGCATCGCAACTCAAGGATGGTTTTTGTGTTAGTCAATATAAATACTGCAAGGATCTGCTAAAGCGCTAAAAAATGAATGACTGCAATCCAATTACCACTCCTATGGATTATGGAACATACATAGATACTGATGAAGTTGAAAATTGTGTTGATATTTCTAAGTATCGAGGTATCATTGGTGCCCTACTTTATTTTACTGCAAGTAGACCTGATATAATGTTTAGTGTTTGTCTTTGTGCATGTTATCAGTCAAAACCTAAAGAATCAAATCTTACTACCGTTAAAAGAATTATGAAATATATTAAAGGCACATCTGTTGTTGCACTATGGTATCCAAAATGAAGTCTATGTGACTTGGTGGGATATTCAGATTCAAAATTTGCTGGATGTAAATCTGAGAGGAAAAGTACTGGTGGTACTTGTCTATTCTAGGAAATGCTCTAGTGTTATGGTCTTGTAAGAAACAAGCCTGTGTTGCTGTAAGTGCTACAGAGGCACAATATATATCAGGATGTGGTTGTTGTGCCCATATATTGTTGCTCAAGCAACAATTGCGAGATTATGAATTAGACTTATGTTGCATTCCCTTAAAATATGACAATACTAGTGCTATAAACCTCACCAAAAATCTAGTGATGGATTCATAAACTAAACACATTGATATAAAGTATCACTTCCTTAGGGATCATGTCCAAAATAAAACATTATTCGTAGAATTTGTTGATGCACATGGCCAATTAGCCGACATATTTACCAAACCTCTAACTAAAGAACCATTTATAAAACTGGACGAGAATTAGGCATTCTTGATGAAGCTTCCTTATGCTAAACTTGCTTTCATATCTCTGTGTTCTTCATTATGTATATCTCATGCCTACATGTGCTTATATTCGCTTTAAAATGCTAAAAAAATCATTTTCTAGTGTATGTAACCGATTACACTAACAGTGTAACTGATTAATTCTTAATTTTTTTGGAAAAAAGCAAATTGTAATCGATTACTAATGGAGACTAATCGATTACACTGTCTAAAATTTTGAAAACTCGCAAATACACTTGACATAACCAATTACTCTACTTTGAGTAACCGGTTACACTACATCATATTTAAAGAACTTTCCCATGTTTTCAACTTCATCTTCTCATTTCAAACACTCCCAACTGTGGTAACCCCCCACAACTTTGAAAAACCTCCATTCTAAACTATTTTGAGTGATTTTTGAAGCCATTCACAATAAAAAACCTAAGTTTCAAAGTATGGTAGCCTCAATAAAAAAAACCCCAATTTCTCAAAGTTTCAAAACCTAAGTTCTTAAACCTTCAAATTCATGGCTTCATCTTCAAGAATCAAGAAGGAATGAACCAATGTGGCTCAAAGGAGGCAACAAACCACCGTAGAGATGAATGCTTTGGACTTGACTTGACTTCTTGCAAGTGAAGAACACCGCAAGGTGTTCACTGAGAACTTCATGCAGAGAACCATTTTTGCTCCAAAATTTGGGAAATTACACTAATTTGATTATGATTATTTCATTTTCCGCACCCTTCTTAGACAAAAAAAATTGTTTAATCTCTGTGAAATGCATGGTGCCTACTACCCGGAACTAGTAAGGGTATTTTACTATAATTTGACCTTTAAGAAGAATAAAATTATCTCTTTTGTCATAGGCAAAGACCATGCCATCGATTATCGAACCTTAAGTTTAATTTGTGGTAATATACCTTACATATGGACTATAGTAGAATCAGACTTATAGTTAGATGACTGAGAAGGGTATGCCAAATATGATTTCTAATAATCTATGTGTAGATATTCCATGAGGGAACTTGAATTGCGTAAGAAAAGGGCCATAGGTGATACTGTCAAAAGTAGAAATATCCTTTCTATTGGAAATTTAAACCTAGAAGACAGTTTGTTTCATTACTCTCTAAGTTACATCATTGTTCCAAAGATTTCAAATCATTCTCAATTTAATGATATGGAACTTAAATTGATGTATGCTATTAAGAATTATGTCACAATCAATTGGAAATTGATGGTAATGAGGCATATGCGGGCCTTTAGAAGTGATTTTGGTCCTTATGCTATCATCATAACTGCCATTTTTGAGCATTTTGGTGTATCTCTTGTTGGAGAGTCAAAGATCATTCTCGATACTCGAAAAATAAGATTGGTGTGGATGTCATCCATAAAATGGGATTCTTTTGGGACACCACCGATATGATCTATAAGCAATATGGTGATCATCAGACTGCTCAAGCTGTAAACCCCTCTGTTGACCATCCTACTCAATAATACTCTTTGTTTCATGTTGAGTCATTATCGTCTGGTTGCATGCCATCCATTCAAATGGTTATAGACGAGTTATTCTATCTTTGAGGCTACATCACTACTTGGATGGATGCTCTTGATGTGGTGAATCAACAAGTCCAAACAGAACTTCGTCGAGTATCTGATGGGTTGGACTACATGGACTTGGATGTTGAATAGACTGATTAGGCTGGGCCAGATTCTTAGAGTAGTTGTGATTAGGATTTGCATAGTTAATCTTTTTTTTAATTTTGTTATTGAAGTTGTTCGAATTTTCTGTTTTTGTTGCAAATTATGTACTTGGTTTAAAAAATTATTAATTGTTTCTGTATGAACTTAATATGCTTTACTATGTCATCATGCTATGGTATTTCAAGTTACCTTACTATCCTCTAGCATTTTCAAAAATTGATTTGATCTCAATTATTCTGACCTTGGCTTTCAAAATAAAGTCAAAATATATCTTGTTACCATTTTTTGCTATATCTATATGTATATATTATGTTGGAAACCTAGCTTTTCCTTCTTTTTGATGAAGTCGAAAAGGGGAGAATAGTTGGATTTTGTATTTCTCTGTCAACATTTATTTTAGGCACAAAACTTAAACGCAAAGGGAGAACATACAAGATAGGGGGACCATACTTAAAATCAATATATGTCGTATTTCATGAAGTATGTTGATTTCAAAGAAAATATCCAATTTCAAAAGGTGTTGGGTTGTCATCATCAAAAAGAGGGAGATTGTGATGAAGATCTTGCTCCTTACCTTGACATGGTTTTGATGAAGACACCAAAATCACACAAAAAGAAGAAAAAGGAAGAAGACATTGAAGATACATGTAGATCAAGCTTCAATTAGAGTCTAAGTATTCAATATGTACTTTTATCCTTTACACTTAAGTACAGTTACTAAACAAATGCTCAAATGAAAGTGAAAAACAATTTTGAAAAGAATTGAAAACTCTTAGAAAAAGTTAAACAATTTTCAAAAAGCTAAGTAACAGGTTACTTGACCTGAGTAATAGGTTATTAGACCTTGGTAACAGATTATCTGAACCGTGTGATAGTTGGTAACATGTTACTAGAACTACGTAATAGATTACCTGACAGAGTAAAAATTTACCTTGCAATAAATGAGACAGAGTAACCGATTAAATTAGTAATTATTCGATGGACGAGAAGGTGAACCAGTATAAAAACCCTATGTTATTTCTCTTTACTCTATCTTTTTATTTTGAAGTAAGGGATTGATAATCTTTCTACAATATTTTCGCTACAAAAACACGTTGATATCTTAGCAGAAAAATTGACTATTACCATTAACAACTAATTCACTCCCCTCATCTTAGTTGTCATCTAATACTTACAGATTTGTCACATTCAACAATATTTGCTTTAGAAAGAAATATAGAAAGTGGAGAATCAATATCAATTTCTCAAGCAAATGCAGCTGATTTTTCTGTATATAACAATGCTTTCTTTTTCAAGCATTGTCGAATATGACAAACATCATGCTCACTTGAGAATGCATTGTTGATTCTCCATTTTCTATAGCACACGCTAGAGAAAATGTTGTTGAAGCTAACAATAGTACTATCTAATCTAGTAGTTTTATTAATGCATCAATTGTTATATCAAATAGTACTTGCATATATTTAAATCAAACACATCAACATATATCTCAATAACACATATATATTGAAACTATTATATTAATTATATATCCATTCAACAAAACTAAATAATTTTCTATTTATCTATAAAATCCAATAATGACATGCATGACAAAATTTCAACTTTATACATGCACGACGTACAATTCATCATTTGAGTTATTTTGGTATGGGTACTACAATTAAAAAAATAAAATTATGATAAATTTATACAAAGACATAGAGTAGACATGTTTAAACTAATTTTTTCTTTTCTTTGATCGATTGATACTTGTATTATCCTTGTTTGAAAAAATTGTATTCTTTTAGTTCCCCTCATTATGATCAACTCTTATGTAAACCATCAAATTTATTGATAATTATTGTGATGTCCTAAAGAAAGGATTATCATCAACATCCATATCTTCCTGGTCTTTGTTATTAATATTATTGAAAATTATTTTATTAATCAAAAGAACAATGAATTATTTCATATTAGTTGGATCAATGACATAAAATACATGTTGAGCTTGTGATACCAGAATAAAAGACTCATCTTTTATAATTTGTACTATTAAGATCCATATGAATGAAACCTAACTCTCATCAACATGAAAGTCATTGGTGATATCAACCCACTTAGAACAGAAAATTGATATCCAAAATGTTGGGCAATCCAATTCACATATGCGTTCAATGACACCAAAGTATGACATGTTGACATATATGAGGTTTCTATCTTTGACACTTAATATATGTATAGTTTGATCAACAATAATCATGCCAATATTTTGCATTTTACTTTGACCATCATTTTTTTCATATAAAAAGTGTACTCGTTAATTACATAACAAGTATAAGATAAGACATGAATACTTGTATCATTGGCTAATCATCTCAATATTTCGGAAATAGAATGTGTGATTATATTGAAGTCCTCCACAATGTGATTTCATAGCCATTGTATAAAACACTTATTATGTTAGATTGAACTTAAATTTTCATTTTTATTTGGGTTACCTATTAATTAGGTAACCGGTATAAGATAAGAATACTTGTACCATTGCCTAAGCATCTCCATATTTCGGAAATAGAATGTGTGCTTATATTCAAGTTCTCAACAATGTGATTTCTTAGCCATTCTATAAAATACTAATTATGCTAACTAGAAATCTAATTTTCATTTTTATTTGGGTTTGAACTCCTAAGCACCTCCTTATGTCTATCAACATATGTTTCAACCTCATTGATATTGTACTAATCATATAAGTATGTTTGCTCCAACTTTATCCTTGATGGAGACAATATTTGTTTTCCAGTAATCCTATCAGCATATGTTATTTCGGTACCACCTATTCACCCGTCTAGGTGAAGATAGAGCCATTATTAACCAACAATACTAACATGTTTAATAAATCAAGATTAATGAAAAAAAAAATTAAAAAATCACTACAGTTCATTATATTTTGGCTAAAATACTCCTAGATATTCCTTTTATATTTTCCCCATATGTACTAATCAATTGGTAAGTCAAACGTAGAGAAGAAACAAAAATAGAACTAACTAGTTAAAAAAATTAAAGACTTGGAATTGGCAACATGACAAGAAATTGCTAGGAAATGTAAGGTTGACATGAGAAGCTTGAAGGTAGCGTTATGAAAATCCTTTCCCTTAATGTGAGAGGATTGTGGGAGGGGGTGGTGAAGAAGAAGGAGATTCTGAACTTGATTAAGAGGGAGAAGGTTTATTTTTTGTGTATTCAAGAAACTAAAATGGAGTTGTGATATGAATCCACCAAGGCCCATCAACGAGGAAGAGCTAAGTGGGCTAGGAGGGCCCATGACCCGGTCCAGAACCAAGAAAGCCCACCAAACTCTCAACCTATTAATGGAAGAAATGATCAAGTCAACAAAGCCCAACAAGGAAATCAGGCTCATACATTGCACCATTTTTATAGAAGTAACCCAAGTTGGCCATGGCCAAGGAGGAAACACTTGAGGCATGTGGGAGTCCCATTTAATAAGTGGGGATTATCATACCCACATGTAGTCTAGGAATTATTTTCCTACCTTATTTGGAAGAACAATTACTATTTGCATTATACTTGAACTTATAGTTGTAATAAATTTCATTAAGAACCATGTAATCCAGGTACAAGCAAGGGAACACTTTCCTTAGTGAGCCAAGCCGTGAGATCACCCTTAAAGGCCATAAGATCTCAAAGAATCCTTTCCTAATTTGAAGAGCACGTGTGGAAGAACCCTATATGGAAACAATCAAGATCAATCAAACAAATTCCATCTATTTCCTAATCAAGGAGGCGTGTGAATGAGAATCAAGGAGCAAGGCAAAACTTTCCTTAAAGATTCAAATCAGAATAAGAGATCATCAAGACCTTCCTTATTCAAATTAAGCATGTGTTGGGTGTGATCATCATAGAGAATCCCTCTATTCACACGAGGCAAATCACAAGGAAACCAAAGAAGGCAAATTGATTGTTTCCGAATCCTCTCAAATGGATTCACATCAAGTGGTATCAGAGCTAGTCTTGTGTAAGTCAAATTTTATTTAAAACAATTCTTACCTTGCCAAAACCGAAACCAAAATAAAAATAAAAAGAGTCTACCCTTACATTTGCCTCAAAATATATCTTAGCCA
>NC_032013.1:4843238-4844307 GCF_001865875.1 Lupinus angustifolius
CAAGGGAATACTTTCCTTAGTGAGCCAAGCTGTGAGATCACCCTTAAAGGCCATAAGATCTCCAAGAATCCTCTCCTAATGTGAAGAGCACGTGTGGAAGAACCCCATATGGAAACAATCAAGAGCAATCAACCAAATTCCATCTATTTCCTAATCAAGGAGGCGTGTGAATGAGAATCAAGGAGCAAGGCAAAACTTTCCTTAAAGATTCAAATCAGAATAAGAGCTCATCAAGACCTTCCTTATTCAAATTAAGCATGTGTTGGGTGTGATCATCATAGAGAATCCCTCTATTCACACGAGGCAAATCACAAGGAAACCAAAGAAGGCAAATTGATTGTTTCCTTATTCACTCCAAAGCATTTAACTCAAATTGGAATCCATCAATACCTTCCTTATTCACAATTACTATGAGTGGGCATAATCATCAAGGAGATATTCTCCTTTTACACGAGACACACCATAAAGGAAAGCCATGAAGACAAAATGATTGTTTCCTTATTCACTCCTAAACCTAATTTGGACATTTACTCCATGGAGAATCATTTTCAAATTCAAATTTCCACCTCAACCAAAAAGAGCACATGGGAATTAGATTAAGGAAAGCCATCAATACACCTTGCAATTCCCTCCCAAACCGAAAACACATGGGGGAAAAGAGTTAGGGGAATATTCAATGTACTTTACTACTCTTTATGCACATAGCTTGGCCGAAAATTCCATGGCTATTTGTACTTGGCTTTGATATTGAATAAAACAACTTGAATTTTATTTGGAAAATAATCCATTGCTAGTTGAGTTTCTCCTAGTTTTTTGATTAAACCAAGGCCCTTTCTTATCAAGGTTCTCTTCCCTGTGGCGAAATACATTAGGCTTATCAAGCAATCAAGCTTGGGGCACCTTCATCTTCCTATCTAATACATCTTCTTCTATCAACTTTAACCATAAACTATACACGACCAAATCAATCCTCTCACATACAACCATCAACAAATACCCATACATAATTTTCTTAAACAATCCACAAACTCACCCAATCTTCATCCCAAAACCCACGGCCAAACACTCA
>NC_032013.1:4844407-4848975 GCF_001865875.1 Lupinus angustifolius
GATTGTTTCCATATAGGGTTCTTCCACACGTGCTCTTCAAATTAGGAAATGATTCTTTGAGATCTTATGGCCTTTAAGGGTGATCTCATGGCTTGGCTCACTAAGGAAAGTGTTCCCTTACTTGTACCTGGATTACATGGTTCTTAATGAAATTTATTACAACTATAAGGTAGGAAAATAAGCATATGGAAAATAAGCATATGGTTCTTAATGCAAATAGTAATTGTTCTTCCAAATAAGGTAGGAAAATAATTCCTAGACTCCATATGGGTATGATAATCCCCACTTATTAAATGGGACTCCCACATGCCTCAAGTGTTCCCTCCTTGGCCGTGGCCAACTTGGGTTACTTCTATAAAAATGGTGCAATGTATGGGCCTGATTTCCTTGTTGGGCTTTGTTGACTTGATCATTTCTTCCACTAATAGGTTGAGAGTTTGGTGTGCTTTCTTAGTTCTGGACCGGGTCATGGACCATCCTAGCCCACTTAGCTCTTCCTCATTGATGGGCCTTGGTGGATTCATATCAAGTTGGCTACTAAAGAGATGTGCTAGAGCCTATAGGGTGATTCTGAATTTGATTGGAGTTTCCAGCCTTCAGTAAGACATTCAGGTGGTATGATTAGTATCTGGAGGGTTGACAAGTTCTCTATTGTCAGTTGTTTTGGAGGGTTGGGGTTTTGGGAGTTTCTGGATTTTGGGTTAACACTATGGATTTGAGTCATATTATTACTATTTATGCTCCTTGAAAGAGTGATGCCACATCACAACTTTGGCGTAATCTAGTTCATTAGAAGCACTCTAGTCCGAATAATAGATGGTGTTTGGCACGAGATTTTAAAGCCATCATTAGTGTTGATGAAAGGAAAGGTTTAAGCAGTCAAAACAAGATTAATGAAACATTTGATTTCCAATATTTCATTGTTGATATGGGAGCGATTGATATCCCTCTTGGAGGGATAAGGTACACTTGGTATATATCTGGGAGAAATGTGATGAGCGGGCTAGATATATTTCTCTTCTCTGATCATTGGAGAGATAGTTGGCCGAATTTAGTACAAAAAGGTCTCAGGCATAATATTTCTAACCATTGTCCTTTTACTCTGGAATGTTGGGTTCAAGATTGCGGTTCAAAATCTTTCAGAGTTCTTGGTGTTTGGTTTCATGCTAAAGATTTCAAGAAAGTGGTTGATGAAGAATGGGTTAGTTTTCAGGTGGAAGGCTAGAGTATATTCAGATTACAAGAGAACTTGAGGTCCTTGAAGAATAGTTTGAAGGTGTGGAATCAGGAAAGTTTTGGTCATTTGAACAAAAAATTGGCTGATGTCCAGGTGGAGATTCACAAACTAAATCAAAAAAGTGAATATAGTGATCTATCATAAGAAGAGATGAAGAGTAAAAAAGATCTTTGGGTCGATTTTTGGAGGATGGCTCATATGAAAGATAATATCAATTTTCAGACATCCAAGTCTTAGTGGAATAAGGAGGGGGATACAAATTCTAAATATTTTCATAGTAGACTAAAATCCAGAAGAAACATGAATTCCCTGCAGGGCTTATTCCTTAATGGTTTTTGGGTTGAGAAGGTGTTTGTTCTGAAGGAGGGTATTATAGATCATTATCATGGCTTATTCCTTAATGGCTATTGGGGGGATCGAGTTCAGTAGGATTTTCGATTATGAGAACAAGTCTCTTATCTCTGAGTTCCTGAATAAGAGGTTAAAGAGCCGATATGGAGTTGCGGTAGTAACAAGATTCCAAGCCCACATGGTTTTAACTTCAAGTTTATCAACGAATTTTAGGATCTAATGAAGGGATATGTCTTGGATATCTTCAAAGATTTTGACAAGAATGGTAGAATTGTTGCAAGAGCTAACTCATCTTTTGTGTGTCTCATTCCTAAGAAGGAGAACCCTTTGTCTCTAAATGATTGTAGGCCAATCTCTTTGATAGAATGTATTTACAAGATCCTTTCAAAATTTATAGCAAATCATCTTAAGAGAGTGTTGGATAATGTAATTTCTTTTAACCACACTCGTTTCCTCAAAGGGAGACATATTCTGGATGGAGCGTTGGTGCTAAACTAGGATATTGATGATGCATGGAGAAACAAGGCGATGTTATTTTTAAAATAGATTTCACTAAGGCCTATGACACGGTCAGTTGGAGCTTCCTTGGTAATATATGGATAATAAGGGTTTTGGTAATAAGAGGAGAAAATGGATGTTAGAATGTGTGTCAACAACATCATCCTAAATTCTTGTAAATGGCAACCCTACTAGTATGGTCAGAATGTCATGTGGTGTTAGACAATGGGATCCTCTATCACCTTTCCTATTGTTGTTAGTTGTAGAAGGTATAATCGGGCTTGTGAAGTTTGCGGTTTCGAAAAATAAGTTTGAAGAATATGAAGTTGGTAGGAATAAGGTTGGGGTCAATCTCCTACAATATGCAGATGATGCGGTTATCATCTAGAAGCCCTTAGTGCATAATATTTTTGCTATGAAGTATATTCTCAGACTTTTTGAAGCTTGTTCTAGTTTGAAGGTCAACTTTACCATATGCAACTTGTCCAATATCAACATTCCTTCCAGCTTGTAGATGATACCACAAGCTACTTAAACTGCAAAAGGGGTTCTTGAGGATTCCGGTGGGAGTTAATTATAGACGAAAGGGGTGTGGAAAGAGGTGTTCTCTAATATGTCAAAGAGATTAGCTTCGTGGAGGGTCGTTATTTATCTTTTGATAGGCATTTGGTGATGATCAATACAGTGATAAATGCATTACCAATATATCTTTTATCCTTCTACAAGGCTTCACAATGTGTTATCAAGGCTATGACTTAGATTCAGAGAAATTTTCTATGGGGAGGAGTTGGAGATCACAGGAAAACCCCTTGGGTCAAGTGGTAAACAATTTGCAAGGATCATGAGAGCGGTGGTCTGGGAGTCAAGCATCTGAAGTCTTTCAATATAGTTATTCTAGATAAATGGAGGTGGTGATAAGTGACAAAAATACCTAAATTTCTTATACTTTTTTTGGCACTTATCCTTGACAAAATTGAGAAAACCAACTTAATTCAACATTTTTTGGATAAAATATCAAATCTTGTATATATGCTTTGTGTATTTCTTTTCTACGTTATTTTGTAGGATTTAGGTAGAAAGGAGATGAAACATTTAAGTGGAGAAAAAGTGCTCAAAATAAGCCAAAATGATCCATATATGACATGCTTAAGATTGACGTGGCAAGTTTTGTGCTTAACCTTAAGCATGACTCAACAAAACTTGGCCTATGTAGAAAGCCTGAAGTCAACATGAAGCTGCTCCCTAAGCAACTTAGCTTGGACCAAATGCACGCCCAATGTGACTTGGACACCAACTTAGTACGGTCAAACTCAACCTCGTACGGTCAGACTCAACCAGGCATGGTCAGAACACAAGTTCAGCACGAGCCACCACACGCATGACACATGTTAAAGTGCTCATTGAGCAACTTAGCGAAAACCCACGGCCAAACACTCACACAAACAACCCAAAAAAAAACCACATAATCATATCCCACGGCCAAACAAAAACCAATAAAAAATATAACTAGTTTCAAGGTGAAAAAAGTCCCATATTCTTCTCAAAGACTTACATTCAGGAACGATAAAAAAAATTTCCGAATCCTCTCAAATGGATTCACATCAAGTCCCCTCCTTCTTGGAATGAATTCGTCCTTGAATCAAAGTCTTCTTCACCTGCATCAAAAAGAGAAAGGTCAGCAACATTAAATGTGGCACTAATGTTTCCGTACTCACCTGAAAGGTCCAGTTTGTAAGCATTGTTGTTGATTCTCTCTAGTACACGATATGGGCCATCTCCTCTAGCTTAGAGTTTGGATTTCCTTTGTGCAGGAAACCTTTCCTTCCTCATGTAGACCCAGACTAGGTCTCCGGGTTCAAAGATCACCTCCCTTTGCCCCTTGTTTGCTTGTTTAGCATAACCTTCTGTTTTTTGCTCTATTTGGGCCTTGACCCGCTCATGTAGCCTTTTCACATAGTCCGCTTTGGACTTACCATCCTTATGCTACAACATAGATGACTTAGGTACAGGTAATAAATCAAGGGGGGTTAGTGGTTGGAACCCATAAACTATCTCGAATGGAGACAATTTCGTGGTACTATGAGTGGCCCTGTTGTAAGCAAATTCAACGTGGGGCAGACACTCTTCCCAGCTCTTTATATTTTTTTAATTATTGCCCTCAAAAGGGTAGATAAAGTTCTATTAACAACCTCAGTCTGGCCATCTGTTTGGGGATGGCACGTGGTGGAAAATAGGAGTTTAGTCCCAAGCTTCCCCCACAAAGTCCTCCAGAAGTGACTTAGGAACTTGGTGTCCCTGTCACTTACAATACTTCGTGGTAGACCATGTAGTCTTACCACTTCCTTAAAGAACAAGTCAGCAATATGAGTTGCATCATCAATTTTTTTACAAGGTATAAAATGAGCCATTTTTGAAAAACGATCTACTACAACAAAAATTGAATCTTTTCCATTTGTAGATCGTGGCAAAGCAACCATAAAGT
>NC_032013.1:4849075-4854403 GCF_001865875.1 Lupinus angustifolius
GATTGTTTCCATATAGGGTTCTTCCACACGTGCTCTTCAAATTAGGAAATGATTCTTTGAGATCTTATGGCCTTTAAGGGTGATCTCATGGCTTGGCTCACTAAGGAAAGTGTTCCCTTACTTGTACCTGGATTACATGGTTCTTAATGAAATTTATTACAACTATAAGGTAGGAAAATAAGCATATGGAAAATAAGCATATGGTTCTTAATGCAAATAGTAATTGTTCTTCCAAATAAGGTAGGAAAATAATTCCTAGACTCCATATGGGTATGATAATCCCCACTTATTAAATGGGACTCCCACATGCCTCAAGTGTTCCCTCCTTGGCCGTGGCCAACTTGGGTTACTTCTATAAAAATGGTGCAATGTATGGGCCTGATTTCCTTGTTGGGCTTTGTTGACTTGATCATTTCTTCCACTAATAGGTTGAGAGTTTGGTGTGCTTTCTTAGTTCTGGACCGGGTCATGGACCATCCTAGCCCACTTAGCTCTTCCTCATTGATGGGCCTTGGTGGATTCATATCAAGTTGGCTACTAAAGAGATGTGCTAGAGCCTATAGGGTGATTCTGAATTTGATTGGAGTTTCCAGCCTTCAGTAAGACATTCAGGTGGTATGATTAGTATCTGGAGGGTTGACAAGTTCTCTATTGTCAGTTGTTTTGGAGGGTTGGGGTTTTGGGAGTTTCTGGATTTTGGGTTAACACTATGGATTTGAGTCATATTATTACTATTTATGCTCCTTGAAAGAGTGATGCCACATCACAACTTTGGCGTAATCTAGTTCATTAGAAGCACTCTAGTCCGAATAATAGATGGTGTTTGGCACGAGATTTTAAAGCCATCATTAGTGTTGATGAAAGGAAAGGTTTAAGCAGTCAAAACAAGATTAATGAAACATTTGATTTCCAATATTTCATTGTTGATATGGGAGCGATTGATATCCCTCTTGGAGGGATAAGGTACACTTGGTATATATCTGGGAGAAATGTGATGAGCGGGCTAGATATATTTCTCTTCTCTGATCATTGGAGAGATAGTTGGCCGAATTTAGTACAAAAAGGTCTCAGGCATAATATTTCTAACCATTGTCCTTTTACTCTGGAATGTTGGGTTCAAGATTGCGGTTCAAAATCTTTCAGAGTTCTTGGTGTTTGGTTTCATGCTAAAGATTTCAAGAAAGTGGTTGATGAAGAATGGGTTAGTTTTCAGGTGGAAGGCTAGAGTATATTCAGATTACAAGAGAACTTGAGGTCCTTGAAGAATAGTTTGAAGGTGTGGAATCAGGAAAGTTTTGGTCATTTGAACAAAAAATTGGCTGATGTCCAGGTGGAGATTCACAAACTAAATCAAAAAAGTGAATATAGTGATCTATCATAAGAAGAGATGAAGAGTAAAAAAGATCTTTGGGTCGATTTTTGGAGGATGGCTCATATGAAAGATAATATCAATTTTCAGACATCCAAGTCTTAGTGGAATAAGGAGGGGGATACAAATTCTAAATATTTTCATAGTAGACTAAAATCCAGAAGAAACATGAATTCCCTGCAGGGCTTATTCCTTAATGGTTTTTGGGTTGAGAAGGTGTTTGTTCTGAAGGAGGGTATTATAGATCATTATCATGGCTTATTCCTTAATGGCTATTGGGGGGATCGAGTTCAGTAGGATTTTCGATTATGAGAACAAGTCTCTTATCTCTGAGTTCCTGAATAAGAGGTTAAAGAGCCGATATGGAGTTGCGGTAGTAACAAGATTCCAAGCCCACATGGTTTTAACTTCAAGTTTATCAACGAATTTTAGGATCTAATGAAGGGATATGTCTTGGATATCTTCAAAGATTTTGACAAGAATGGTAGAATTGTTGCAAGAGCTAACTCATCTTTTGTGTGTCTCATTCCTAAGAAGGAGAACCCTTTGTCTCTAAATGATTGTAGGCCAATCTCTTTGATAGAATGTATTTACAAGATCCTTTCAAAATTTATAGCAAATCATCTTAAGAGAGTGTTGGATAATGTAATTTCTTTTAACCACACTCGTTTCCTCAAAGGGAGACATATTCTGGATGGAGCGTTGGTGCTAAACTAGGATATTGATGATGCATGGAGAAACAAGGCGATGTTATTTTTAAAATAGATTTCACTAAGGCCTATGACACGGTCAGTTGGAGCTTCCTTGGTAATATATGGATAATAAGGGTTTTGGTAATAAGAGGAGAAAATGGATGTTAGAATGTGTGTCAACAACATCATCCTAAATTCTTGTAAATGGCAACCCTACTAGTATGGTCAGAATGTCATGTGGTGTTAGACAATGGGATCCTCTATCACCTTTCCTATTGTTGTTAGTTGTAGAAGGTATAATCGGGCTTGTGAAGTTTGCGGTTTCGAAAAATAAGTTTGAAGAATATGAAGTTGGTAGGAATAAGGTTGGGGTCAATCTCCTACAATATGCAGATGATGCGGTTATCATCTAGAAGCCCTTAGTGCATAATATTTTTGCTATGAAGTATATTCTCAGACTTTTTGAAGCTTGTTCTAGTTTGAAGGTCAACTTTACCATATGCAACTTGTCCAATATCAACATTCCTTCCAGCTTGTAGATGATACCACAAGCTACTTAAACTGCAAAAGGGGTTCTTGAGGATTCCGGTGGGAGTTAATTATAGACGAAAGGGGTGTGGAAAGAGGTGTTCTCTAATATGTCAAAGAGATTAGCTTCGTGGAGGGTCGTTATTTATCTTTTGATAGGCATTTGGTGATGATCAATACAGTGATAAATGCATTACCAATATATCTTTTATCCTTCTACAAGGCTTCACAATGTGTTATCAAGGCTATGACTTAGATTCAGAGAAATTTTCTATGGGGAGGAGTTGGAGATCACAGGAAAACCCCTTGGGTCAAGTGGTAAACAATTTGCAAGGATCATGAGAGCGGTGGTCTGGGAGTCAAGCATCTGAAGTCTTTCAATATAGTTATTCTAGATAAATGGAGGTGGTGATAAGTGACAAAAATACCTAAATTTCTTATACTTTTTTTGGCACTTATCCTTGACAAAATTGAGAAAACCAACTTAATTCAACATTTTTTGGATAAAATATCAAATCTTGTATATATGCTTTGTGTATTTCTTTTCTACGTTATTTTGTAGGATTTAGGTAGAAAGGAGATGAAACATTTAAGTGGAGAAAAAGTGCTCAAAATAAGCCAAAATGATCCATATATGACATGCTTAAGATTGACGTGGCAAGTTTTGTGCTTAACCTTAAGCATGACTCAACAAAACTTGGCCTATGTAGAAAGCCTGAAGTCAACATGAAGCTGCTCCCTAAGCAACTTAGCTTGGACCAAATGCACGCCCAATGTGACTTGGACACCAACTTAGTACGGTCAAACTCAACCTCGTACGGTCAGACTCAACCAGGCATGGTCAGAACACAAGTTCAGCACGAGCCACCACACGCATGACACATGTTAAAGTGCTCATTGAGCAACTTAGCGTGGCACCTGGAGCGCCCAGCTTGGAACCACACACATGGCCAGATCAGCAAGCACCAAGCCACATCAGCATCAGGCACGGTCAAAGTAGCCTCCTTATTCTTTTCAGAGGTAGCTCACAATAGCTGGGAAAGTAGCTCAACATAGTTTGGGTGACTCAACCCCAAGTAGGTGACTAAGCTGCTTGGCCAAGTGACCAAACCCATGCTGAAGGGTTTGGTCAGCAACTTAGTGGTGGCAGAGAGAAGCTTAGAGGAATCCTGGAACTCCTATAAATAGGAGGCACTTCAAGGCTTGAAAAAAACACCATTCCACCATTCCATTCATACACTTCCACACTTTACCCGAATTTCTCTCTTTTTCTATACTTTCTTCTTTCTAATTTCTTGGAGGATTTCTACTCCGAATTAGGTTATGTAATTTTATTTGTAATTTCTCCTTAATTCAAGAGGAAGTAAGCAAATTCAACGTGGGGCAGACACTCTTCCCAGCTCTTTATATTTTTTTAATTATTGCCCTCAAAAGGGTAGATAAAGTTCTATTAACAACCTCAGTCTGGCCATCTGTTTGGGGATGACACGTGGTAGAAAATAGGAGTTTAGTCCCAAGCTTCCTCCACAAAGTCCTCCAGAAGTGACTAAGGAACTTGGTGTCCCTGTCACTTACAATACTTCGTTTTAGATCATGTAGTCTTACCACTTCGTTAAAGAACAAGTCAGCAATATGAGTTGCATCATCAAATTTTTTTACAAGGTATAAAATGAGCCATTTTTGAAAAACGATCTACTACAACAAAAATTGAATCTTTTCCATTTTTAGATCGTGGTAAAGCAACCATAATGTCCATGGATAAGTCTACCCAAGGATAATCGGGTATGGGAAATGGAGTATAAATCCCACGGGGCATGCTTTTAGATTTGGCCTGCTTGCAAACAATGTAATTCACACAGTGCCTTTGCACATTTCGCCTCATGTGAGGCCAATAGAAGTGTTCTTGTAACATATATAGGGTCCCTTGAACCCCAAAGTGGCCCATTAGGCCCCCTTCATGAGACTCCTTAACAAGCAAATTTCTAATGGATACTTTAGGCATACACAAACATTTTTCTCTAAACAAATATCCATCTTGCCTATAATATCCATCAACAACAACATTTTCACATTTATTATATATATTAGCAAATTCATTATCATTGACATACAAATCTTTGATTAATTCAAATCCCAATAGTTTTATTTCAAGAGTAGAAAGCAAAGTATGCCTTCTTGATAGAGCATCGACCACAATATTGGCTTTTCCCTTCTTATGTTTTATAACATAAGGGAATTTCTCTAGGAATTCAACCCACTTAGCAAGTCTTTTATTTAACTTACCTTACCCTTTCAAATATTTTAGTGACTCATGGTCACTATGTATGACAAACTCCTTGGGCAGGAGGTAATGCTGCCAAGTTTGTAGTGCCCTTACCAAGGCATAAAATTCCTTGTTATAGGTGGAATAATTCAACATTGGGCCACCTAGTTTCTCACTGAAATAAGCTATTGGGTGTCCTTCCTGCATTAACACAGCTCCAATTCCCACATTAGATGCATCACATTCTATTTCAAAAGAGTTTAAAAAATTAGGCAAAACAAGAATGGGTGAATTGGTTAGTTTCTCTTTAAGCCTATTAAAGGCTTCCTCTTGTTTCTCGTCTAAGCCAACATTCTTTTTAACAACCTCATTAAGAGGTGCGGTTAGGGTACTAAAGTCCCTAACAAAGCGTCGGTAGAAGCTAGCCAAGCCATGGGAGCTCCTAACATCAGTTACAGTTTTGGGGGTGGGCCAAT
>NC_032013.1:4854503-4855017 GCF_001865875.1 Lupinus angustifolius
TGTTCAAAGTATTCATTTAAATTTTTACTATATATTAATATGTCATCAAAATATACTACCACAAATTTTCCCAAAAATTCTTTTAAAACATGGTTCATTAATCTCATAAATGTGCTGGGTGCATTAGTTAACCCAAAAGGCATAACTAACCACTCATACAACCCAAATTTAGTTTTAAAAGCAGTTTTCCATTCATCTCCTTCCCTAATGCGAATCTGATGGTACCCACTTTTTAAATCAATTTTAGTAAATATACAAGCACCATACAATTCATCAAGTAAATCATCTAATCTAGGATAGGATGATGATACTTTACCGTGATATTGTTAATTGCCCTGCAGTCAGTACACATTCTCCATGACCCATCCTTTTTTGGTACAAGGATGACAGGAATAGCACAAGGGCTCATGCTTTCCTGAACCCATCCCATTTGCATCAACTCCTCCACTTGCCTTTGGATCTCTTGAGTATCATGAGGGTTGCTCCGATAGGCAGGCCTATTGGGCAAAGATGC
>NC_032013.1:4855117-4870746 GCF_001865875.1 Lupinus angustifolius
AACTTTTTACATAATCAGGTACAACAATATCAGAGTTAGTACTTAAACATAAATGTTGAACAATGAGTAGGTAAAGGGGTTGCCTAGATGTTAAAGCACCCTTTACTTCCCCTTTGGAAGCCATCAAACTTTTTTCTTTTCATTTTTTCTTTCATTTCTTTCATTTTCGCTTTTTTTGTGTGAACCGTTTCTTTTTTTTTCGTTTTCTTTTGTTTTTTTTCTAGATCTATTTTTTCCTTTAATTTTCTTTGATCTTCACCAACTTGCCTTGGGGACAAGGGTGATAATACAATTTTTTTTATTACAATGTATAAATGTATATTTGTTAGAGAATCCATCATGGATGGCTCTCCTATCATATTGCCAAGGCCTGCCAAGCAGCATATGGCTGACCTCCATCACTACCACATCACATAATATGGAATCCTCATATTTCCCTATACAGAAGGGAACCTCTGCCTGTTGGTTGACGATCATTTCTCCAACCTCATTTAACCATTGTAGTTGGTAAGAGGTTGGGTGGGTCCTCGTCACAAGGTTGAGTTTAGAAACCAACCTAGTGCTCACCATATTGGCACAGCTGCCTCCATCAATAATTAGAGAACAAACATTCCCTGCTACGAAACATCTAGTATGGAAGATATTCTCCCGTTGACTCTCCTCATCCTCCCTAACTTGGCTCCCTAAGAGCCTTCGCACCAGGAGAAGATCTCCTTCTGGAACATCAGCATCCTCTTCATTTTCTTCTGTACTTGAAGCCTCTGATTGGGACTCCACCACTCCATTTTTCATCACCATAGTCCTCCTGGTTGGGCATTGTGAGGCTATATGGCCATGCCCAAGACATTTGAAACACTTGACCTCCCTACTCCTAGTGGTGTTTTCCATGGGCTTCTTCCCTTGGGAAGGGCTCACGACCTCCTTTGGAATGGGCCCCTCCTTCTTGGGCTTGTCCTTCCACCCTGAAGATTGGAATTTTGTGTTGGAAGAGTATCTGGTTTTCCTCCTCCGTAGTTGTTGTTCTACCTTCATGGCTTGTTGGATCAGATCCTCTAACTCCACTACATCCTGAATCTACTGGTTCAGTCCATGAAGAAACCGTGCCATAGTGGTTTCACGGTCCTCATGAAAATTGGACCTTAAAAGAGCTAACTCCATCTCCTTGTAGTAATCATCCACTGATTTGTTTCCTTGGGTCAATCTTTGAAGTTTTTTTTGGATATCCCTTTGATAGGATGCCGGAACAAACCTCTTTCTCATCACAATTTTCATCTCATCCCAAGAATCAACTGGTTCAGCACCACACCTCCTCCTCTCCTTCTGAAACTGGTCCCACCACACCATGGCATACTCCTTGAATTCCAAGGCTGCCACCTTGACCTTTTTCTCATTAGAATAATTATGGTAGACAAAAACCTGCTCCATTTTCAACTCCCATTCGAAGTAGGCTTCAGGATTATTCAACCCCATGAAGGTAGGGACTTTAATCTTGATCCCATCCATTCGATCATCCATCCTCCTCTCCCTATGACCACCATCATCATTCCTCCTTTCCCTCCGCCTCCTTCTCCTTTCTGGTTCAGAATCACTCGAACCGTTATTGTGTTTTCTTCTAATTTGTTGAACTCGCATCTCCTCCAATTGTTGTTGGAGTGCTCGGAATTGTGTACTCATTGCATCAATTGCTTGCATATAGGCCGTGATCCTGGGGGACTCGGCCTCATCTCTTGAAGGACTAGACATTTTCTCACTTCTCTCTTAACTCTTTTCTCTCAATGTGTTTAGTGTGTATCACTCCCTCACTTTCTCTCAATTTCTCCTTGGGTTCTTGATAAAATCAAGTTAACCAAGAGTTGTTTTCAATATGGCGAACTCGTAGACTTAACAAACAGAAAGTATTTGGCTAAGATATATTTTGAGCAAATGTAAGGATAGACTCTTTTTTTTTTGTTTTTTTTGTTTCGGTTTTGGCAAGGTAGGAATTTTTTTGTGTATTTTTTTTGACTTGATACAAGAAATAAAATTTTGACTTACACAAGACTAGCTCTGAATACTACTTGATGTGAATCCATTTGACAGCATTCGGAATTTTGTTTTGATCGTTCTTGAATGTAAGTCTTTGAGAAGAATATGGGACATTTTGCACCTTGAAACTAGTTATCTTTTTGATTGGTTTTTGTTTTGGATTTTTGTTTGGTCGTGGGATATGATTTTGTGGTTTGGTTTTTTTTTGGGTTGTTTGTGTGAGTGTTTGGCCGTGGGTTTTGGGATGAAGATTGGGTGAGTTTGTGGATTGTTTAATGAAATTATGTATGGGTATTTGTTGATGGTTGTATGTGAGAGGATTGTGGTCGTGTATGGTTTATGGTTAAAGTTGATAGGAGAAGATGGATTAGATAGGAAGATGAAGGCGCCACAAGCTTGATTGCTTGATAAGCCTAAGGTGTTTCGCCACAAGGAAGAGAACCTTGATAAGAAAGGGCCTTGGTTTAACCCAGAAACTAGGAGAAACTCAACTAGCAATGGATTATTTTCCAAATAAAATTCAAGTTGTTTTATTCAATATCAAAGCCAAGTACAAATAGCCATGGAATTTTCGGCCAAGCTATGTGCATAAAGAGTAGTAAAGTACATTGAATATTCCCCTAACTCTTTTCCCCCATGTGTTTTCGGTTTGGGAGGGAATTGCAAGGTGTATTGATGGCTTTCCTTAATCTAGTTCCCATGTGCTCTTTTTGGTTGAGGTGGAAATTTGAATTTGAAAATGATTCTCCATAGAGTAAATGTCCAAATTCGGTTGAGGAGTGAATAAGGAAACAATCATTTTGTCTTCATGGCTTTCCTTTATGGTGTGTCTCCTGTAAAGGAGATATCTCCTTGATGATTATGCCCACTCATAGTAATTGTGAATAAGGAAGGTATTGATGGATTCCAATTTGAGTTAAATGCCTTGGAGTGAATAAGGAAACAATCAATTTGCCTTCTTTGGTTTCCTTGTGATTTGCCTCGTGTGAATAGAAGGATTCTCTATGATGATCACACTCAACACATGCTTAATTTGAATAAGGAAGGTCTAGATGAGCTCTTATTCTGATTTGAATCTTTAAGGAAAGTTTTGCCTTGCTCCTTAATTCTCATTCACACGCCTCCTTGATTAGAAAATAGATGGAATTTGTAGGATTGCTCTTGATTGTTTCCATATAGGGTTCTTCCACACGTGCTCTTCAAATTAGGAAATGATTCTTTGAGATCTTATGGCCTTTAAGGGTGATCTCATGGCTTGGCTCACTAAGGAAAGTGTTCCCTTACTTGTACCTGGATTACATGGTTCTTAATGAAATTTATTACAACTATAAGGTAGGAAAATAAGCATATGGAAAATAAGCATATGGTTCTTAATGCAAATAGTAATTGTTCTTCCAAATAAGGTAGGAAAATAATTCCTAGACTCCATATGGGTATGATAATCCCCACTTATTAAATGGGACTCCCACATGCCTCAAGTGTTCCCTCCTTGGCCGTGGCCAACTTGGGTTACTTCTATAAAAATGGTGCAATGTATGGGCCTGATTTCCTTGTTGGGCTTTGTTGACTTGATCATTTCTTCCACTAATAGGTTGAGAGTTTGGTGTGCTTTCTTAGTTCTGGACCGGGTCATGGACCATCCTAGCCCACTTAGCTCTTCCTCATTGATGGGCCTTGGTGGATTCATATCAAGTTGGCTACTAAAGAGATGTGCTAGAGCCTATAGGGTGATTCTGAATTTGATTGGAGTTTCCAGCCTTCAGTAAGACATTCAGGTGGTATGATTAGTATCTGGAGGGTTGACAAGTTCTCTATTGTCAGTTGTTTTGGAGGGTTGGGGTTTTGGGAGTTTCTGGATTTTGGGTTAACACTATGGATTTGAGTCATATTATTACTATTTATGCTCCTTGAAAGAGTGATGCCACATCACAACTTTGGCGTAATCTAGTTCATTAGAAGCACTCTAGTCCGAATAATAGATGGTGTTTGGCACGAGATTTTAAAGCCATCATTAGTGTTGATGAAAGGAAAGGTTTAAGCAGTCAAAACAAGATTAATGAAACATTTGATTTCCAATATTTCATTGTTGATATGGGAGCGATTGATATCCCTCTTGGAGGGATAAGGTACACTTGGTATATATCTGGGAGAAATGTGATGAGCGGGCTAGATATATTTCTCTTCTCTGATCATTGGAGAGATAGTTGGCCGAATTTAGTACAAAAAGGTCTCAGGCATAATATTTCTAACCATTGTCCTTTTACTCTGGAATGTTGGGTTCAAGATTGCGGTTCAAAATCTTTCAGAGTTCTTGGTGTTTGGTTTCATGCTAAAGATTTCAAGAAAGTGGTTGATGAAGAATGGGTTAGTTTTCAGGTGGAAGGCTAGAGTATATTCAGATTACAAGAGAACTTGAGGTCCTTGAAGAATAGTTTGAAGGTGTGGAATCAGGAAAGTTTTGGTCATTTGAACAAAAAATTGGCTGATGTCCAGGTGGAGATTCACAAACTAAATCAAAAAAGTGAATATAGTGATCTATCATAAGAAGAGATGAAGAGTAAAAAAGATCTTTGGGTCGATTTTTGGAGGATGGCTCATATGAAAGATAATATCAATTTTCAGACATCCAAGTCTTAGTGGAATAAGGAGGGGGATACAAATTCTAAATATTTTCATAGTAGACTAAAATCCAGAAGAAACATGAATTCCCTGCAGGGCTTATTCCTTAATGGTTTTTGGGTTGAGAAGGTGTTTGTTCTGAAGGAGGGTATTATAGATCATTATCATGGCTTATTCCTTAATGGCTATTGGGGGGATCGAGTTCAGTAGGATTTTCGATTATGAGAACAAGTCTCTTATCTCTGAGTTCCTGAATAAGAGGTTAAAGAGCCGATATGGAGTTGCGGTAGTAACAAGATTCCAAGCCCACATGGTTTTAACTTCAAGTTTATCAACGAATTTTAGGATCTAATGAAGGGATATGTCTTGGATATCTTCAAAGATTTTGACAAGAATGGTAGAATTGTTGCAAGAGCTAACTCATCTTTTGTGTGTCTCATTCCTAAGAAGGAGAACCCTTTGTCTCTAAATGATTGTAGGCCAATCTCTTTGATAGAATGTATTTACAAGATCCTTTCAAAATTTATAGCAAATCATCTTAAGAGAGTGTTGGATAATGTAATTTCTTTTAACCACACTCGTTTCCTCAAAGGGAGACATATTCTGGATGGAGCGTTGGTGCTAAACTAGGATATTGATGATGCATGGAGAAACAAGGCGATGTTATTTTTAAAATAGATTTCACTAAGGCCTATGACACGGTCAGTTGGAGCTTCCTTGGTAATATATGGATAATAAGGGTTTTGGTAATAAGAGGAGAAAATGGATGTTAGAATGTGTGTCAACAACATCATCCTAAATTCTTGTAAATGGCAACCCTACTAGTATGGTCAGAATGTCATGTGGTGTTAGACAATGGGATCCTCTATCACCTTTCCTATTGTTGTTAGTTGTAGAAGGTATAATCGGGCTTGTGAAGTTTGCGGTTTCGAAAAATAAGTTTGAAGAATATGAAGTTGGTAGGAATAAGGTTGGGGTCAATCTCCTACAATATGCAGATGATGCGGTTATCATCTAGAAGCCCTTAGTGCATAATATTTTTGCTATGAAGTATATTCTCAGACTTTTTGAAGCTTGTTCTAGTTTGAAGGTCAACTTTACCATATGCAACTTGTCCAATATCAACATTCCTTCCAGCTTGTAGATGATACCACAAGCTACTTAAACTGCAAAAGGGGTTCTTGAGGATTCCGGTGGGAGTTAATTATAGACGAAAGGGGTGTGGAAAGAGGTGTTCTCTAATATGTCAAAGAGATTAGCTTCGTGGAGGGTCGTTATTTATCTTTTGATAGGCATTTGGTGATGATCAATACAGTGATAAATGCATTACCAATATATCTTTTATCCTTCTACAAGGCTTCACAATGTGTTATCAAGGCTATGACTTAGATTCAGAGAAATTTTCTATGGGGAGGAGTTGGAGATCACAGGAAAACCCCTTGGGTCAAGTGGTAAACAATTTGCAAGGATCATGAGAGCGGTGGTCTGGGAGTCAAGCATCTGAAGTCTTTCAATATAGTTATTCTAGATAAATGGAGGTGGTGATAAGTGACAAAAATACCTAAATTTCTTATACTTTTTTTGGCACTTATCCTTGACAAAATTGAGAAAACCAACTTAATTCAACATTTTTTGGATAAAATATCAAATCTTGTATATATGCTTTGTGTATTTCTTTTCTACGTTATTTTGTAGGATTTAGGTAGAAAGGAGATGAAACATTTAAGTGGAGAAAAAGTGCTCAAAATAAGCCAAAATGATCCATATATGACATGCTTAAGATTGACGTGGCAAGTTTTGTGCTTAACCTTAAGCATGACTCAACAAAACTTGGCCTATGTAGAAAGCCTGAAGTCAACATGAAGCTGCTCCCTAAGCAACTTAGCTTGGACCAAATGCACGCCCAATGTGACTTGGACACCAACTTAGTACGGTCAAACTCAACCTCGTACGGTCAGACTCAACCAGGCATGGTCAGAACACAAGTTCAGCACGAGCCACCACACGCATGACACATGTTAAAGTGCTCATTGAGCAACTTAGCGTGGCACCTGGAGCGCCCAGCTTGGAACCACACACATGGCCAGATCAGCAAGCACCAAGCCACATCAGCATCAGGCACGGTCAAAGTAGCCTCCTTATTCTTTTCAGAGGTAGCTCACAATAGCTGGGAAAGTAGCTCAACATAGTTTGGGTGACTCAACCCCAAGTAGGTGACTAAGCTGCTTGGCCAAGTGACCAAACCCATGCTGAAGGGTTTGGTCAGCAACTTAGTGGTGGCAGAGAGAAGCTTAGAGGAATCCTGGAACTCCTATAAATAGGAGGCACTTCAAGGCTTGAAAAAAACACCATTCCACCATTCCATTCATACACTTCCACACTTTACCCGAATTTCTCTCTTTTTCTATACTTTCTTCTTTCTAATTTCTTGGAGGATTTCTACTCCGAATTAGGTTATGTAATTTTATTTGTAATTTCTCCTTAATTCAAGAGGAAAAGGAGTAATCAAATGAGATGTAAAAATTCATTTTGCAATCTCATTTATGCATGGTAAAGTGTCTTAAATCCTTGGATTAAGATGGCTAATGCTCGTAAATTTTAGTTGAATTTTGGCTCACTAATATTTCTTGTAACTTCTTGTTTCACATTGTCGAATTATGTTTAAGTTATTACTTTGGCAATTTCAATTCTTTAGAAAGTGCTTAATGCGGTTTTAGCTTGATCACCTAAAACTTGATTTCAAGATCCAAAATGCTTCTTTTTAAAGTCTTGAGAAATGAACTAAAAAGTAGGAATACACCTTAGTTCATTTGCAAATCAAAGCATCAACTTTAAGCAATTTGTAATCAAGGCTAATCAATGTTTACAGAGCCTGATGTCACCCTTGAATATTCGTGTGCTAGTTTGGAGAGTTCTTTTGGATAGAATTTCATGTAAATGTAATCTAGCCAAGAGGGTTGGTATATTTTCATGAAATGATCTTTTATGTGTTTTGTGTCAGGCTCACCCAGAAACAACGAATCATCTTTTTTTCTCTTGTCACTTTGCTTACCGATTTTGGTGGATTCTCTACAGTTGGCTGGGGCTTCTGGTGGTGTTTCCTTCAACTGGTAAATCTCATTACTTATAATATTTTTTACCAGTTAAGGGTAGTACTTTGAAAGACATTTGTTCTATACTCTAGATGGTAGGTATTTGGTGGATTTGGAATGGACGAAATGATATCATCTTTAATAATAAATCAGTGTGTATGAAGGAGCTTCTAGATGATTTGAAATTCAAGTTTTAGTTATGGATCAAAGGTAGACACAAAGACACACTCATATCTTGGTGAATGAGTCTCTATTCCAATTTTGTGTTTAGAATGCTATTGTTAGGCCACTTTCATGGGGTGTGGGTAATATAGGTTCTTTTATGTCTCTTGTTGGGGTTTTCTTCTTCTCTATATGTCTTACTATTAGACTCATGGTTGTAGTTTTATTCCCTTTTAAATAAATTTTTCACATATCAAAAAAGTTACAAAACATAATAGGTATAATATAGGATGAAATTGTAGTGTCACTTGGGTTATCTATCTCCTTAGTAATATTTTTTTATTTGTTAATTTTTGCGTAATATCCTTTATTAATATACCTGATTTATATGTAAGAAATGTTGGATCACATATAATATTTAAATATATTTAGGACTATTATTTTAAATTGTCAAATTAAAGTGATCTAATTCAAGTAAAGTTTATGTTTATAGACATAATTGTCATGAAAATTATTGGGTAGATACCAAATGTCTTATTTCTATTTTTATGATGAATAAACATCACTTAATGGAATGGTATGCACTTATTATAAATAAAGGTTATGGTCCCCAATTGGAGACACACAACAAGAGATATAACAAAACTAATTATATTCACTTCATCTCATTAGAGGAGAAACTAAGGCTATGGGTCGTCTATAATTAGAAGACCAAAACACTTACATGTTTTACTATGGAGATGGAGTTGATGGATACAAGATAAAAACAACTAAAGTTCATTCACCATATTCTCTATGAATATATTAAGATACGCTTTCGCTCTAGTATTTATATTCATCTTAATGATTTGACAAGAAAGATTTTGACCATATAATGATAATGTTCATCATCATTATTCATTAGTATGTAGTACAATATTCATATATTTAAGTCTTGAGTCTCTCAACATTAAAGTCTTATTTTTTTTACAACAAATGGTATCAAAACAACTTTCATATTATGTTATCGATAAATACATTTTTAGTTGTAAAGTATTCATTGTAAGAATATGATATGATTGTCTTTAACGTGGGCAAATTCTATTTGTTTTACTCCTTACATTTGTTTAGTGTTTTCTTAAAAATGCTACTATTTTAGTTAACATTGGGAATATTGTTTTTCAATTGGTTTTGTTCTAAAGTCATGAATCCAACTAGTATCAATTAAGAATTAGAACTACAAAAAGAATATCAAAAAAATGTTGGAAGATTTGGTTGGTGCATGGTTATGTAATATAAATTTCTAATAAGGAAGATAATGAAAACCGAATTCATGGGTTTCCGTCAGAATCCAACCTGTATTTAATGTCGAAAATCCAATTTGAGTGGGTTCAAGTATAACATGATCCCACTTTCGAGTTCAGATTTTATATAGTTGATACTCTACCTCGACCCTACTCCAAACCCAATTGATGTATGTTATATTATCGAATTAGACACACACATATACTAAAGCCATAATGCTAGATAAAGAAACACTGTAACAAGAAACTAGTTTTTCTTATTTTATGGTTAGGGAAAAAATATATAATGTTGTTAACTGCTGCATTGGCATATTATGGTTAAAAGATTTTGCATTCATTTAACTCCTACTTAATTTCTTCTTTCAACTCTTCTTCTTCCTCCTCTCATATTTAATTAAACTCCTCATAAATTCTAATTTCTTTTATTTTTCAATTTTATTTTAATTTAGGGTTTAATTGGAGGTAACCTAGGAATTTCTATAACCGAATCTGGGCACACTTTTCCGATCCAAAAATGTGAACTTGTTGTTGTTCAAGCTCCTTTGGCTTCATTGGGTTCTTGTTTATATTATCTATTATGGATTTAACTGTTTTATTTATGATTTCATATGTTTCTAGGCCGTTGCTTTAATTATCTCTTATTAGTATATCTGTAAACTAGAATGTATTTACATTCATATACAACAATGATGATGTGTATTATTCAATTCCAGCATTTAGTTATTTTGGTCGGGTTTTCCCATCAGATTTACGTTATCTAAAACTAAATGGGTTCGGGGAAGATATTGTTATTTTCAACTTCGATGAGTATGGATTTAGGTTCTAAATTTCGGGTTCAATATTGGGTAAGTACAAACCCAACCATAATCCGCTTGTTGCCACTCCTAATATGTAGATATGGAAATTTCATTGTTTTGTGAAATGCTATTTAATTGCCAAAAGTAGACAACAGTTTATAACTAGTTGTAGTGGTTGGGTATTGTGTCTTAAAACACGTCTTTGCTCTTTGGTTGCCTTCTATTCTACACTAGTCTGTTGTATCCATTTGTTGGAATTTAATTGCTTTAAAAATTTTAAATCCAAATTAGTTGCAAAACCAATACAACATTTGGTCAGTAGTTGTAATGATTGGGACTTTTCTTTCATGAGATTGGTCTAAGTCTTATATTTAATACACATTACCACTTTCAATTCCCAAAAAGAGACATGATGATAAGAATAATTCTGTGAGAAGGATTTGAACTTAGATACTGTTGGTGTAATAGGTGAACCATTACTACTATTGTACCAGTTACTTTGGCTACAAAATATACATTTATATACTAAAGAAAGATTAATATTTGATTGGATTATATGTACACATATAATGGTAAGCATGCGATAATTATAAGATTGTATATGTGAATGATAAATTATTCCAATGAAGTGTTTAATATTTGGAATAGGAATTACCTGTCCCAAAATGATTATGTCCAATGTCTCTAGCCAATCAACTTTCTCCAAGTAATATAAACATGTTATTTTATGTTTTTAGAATTTTTATTTTTAATTAAGTGATACGTTTTCATTCGACTGAAATAGGAAATTGGGACAGGAATGAGGACACATATTCTCTATTCTATTATTTGACATAAATGGTTACCAATCATTGCAACAAGAATATCATTAGCAAAATGGGGAATATCAAGACATTTGTATGTTTATAGTTTATACGAATAGTGATCAGTCTAAAGGAAGAGTATTATTTGACCAAGATTACAAACATATATGTGGTAATAAACATGAGATAATCGTCAAGTTTTTCATGTGAACAGTAAGTCGTTTGAAAGACTTATTGTTTGATATGATTGATCTTCAACATTTGGTTACTATATTGAGTGTATCACTTATAAGTTATTATTTTTATCTAAAGACTAAATATAAATATTGTGCTAAGTAACTTGTAATAGTCCAACATTAATTGAATTTATGGGTTAAAGTTTAATGTGAGTTTAATTACATGAATAATTGTAATTTGATTTGTTTTTTATCCTATTAATTTCTCTACTTTTATAATATATGCGCAATATATATTCTATAGTCTTCCTAAGTGGCACTAACTTTAAGAATTTAAAGAGAGAACATTACATTTGTTCTCTATTGCATGTATCAAGACCTTGCACTTTAAAAATGAATAATTCATTTATTTTAAGGAAGTTCCATTAAGGATAAGAGGAACTTTGAGAAATGAGAATGTTCATATAGAACAAGTCTTATGATCATTAGACATGCAATTATAGAAATATTCATGAGTGTAATGTTTTAGGAAGGAATTTTAAAGTTAAAGATATACAATAGATTCATCATGCGTTGGCTAAATGAGTCTAATGTATGTATAAGTTATACACGTGAGGATATTGTGTACTTAAATATAATGCAGATACTTAAGTAATACTATGACAAATAAAGTTATTCAATACTTAAAAAGAATAAAGAAATTGTATTCTCACATACATAAAAGTGATTGAATTAGAGATCAAAAGGTATTCTTATTTGCCTTTGTTAGATGTCTATATAGTTGATAATCTATGTAAGGTTGTATCTGCTAGGCATACACTTATAGCTTCATCCATTATGGTAGTGATTTTCATTACGTATTATGAGACATCTAAAATGAAATATAGATATGGAACTGTCACTTGACTGTTGATTTGGATATATTAAAATACCATTAAAGTTATCATGTGAAAAAAGGTTAGCATTGTTATATTATGCTTTAAAAAATAGTTCAGAATGGTCAAACGTCTATAGAGCATATTGACACAAACTCCATGGTTGCAGATTTGTCCAGTAAAGGTTTATCATCTAAAGTCTTTTACGAACATATGGCTCATGTGGTTATTGTATCATTTGATGATATTTAGGTCTAGCGGGAGTTTTCATTTTGATGCTCTTTCAGTAAAGACACATTATGGATATGTTTTCCTGCAAAATAAGGTTTATAGTTCAGTTTCACTCTGACATGTATAAATCACCTTCATGTGATTTTTATGCTGCATATTTCATGATTGATCTATGTTATTTAGCTATGTAAATATTAGTGATCATTGATGAGTTTAATTATGATTGATATAAAATAATTTGTTTTGGTTTTATATATTAATATAATTAATGTAAGAGATAATGATATGTCTAAGATTCATACGTGTATATTTTTTAGCTCATAAAGTTTAACACGTTTGTAAAATTACATATGCGACCACTAAGAGATTGTAAGAAATTATGGATCACAAGGTAATATTTAAATGTTTTTAGGACGATTATTTTAAATACCCAAATGAAAGTGATATAATTCAAGTAGTTTATAGATATGGACATTATTGACATGAAAATTATTGTGTGAATATCTAATGTCTTATTTCTATTTTTTATGATGGGTAAATTAGAAATAAGAGAATCAACTAGCATCACTCTTCATTTATGGTCCTCAATTGTAGACACACAACATGAGACATGACAAAACCAACTATATTATCTTCTTCCCATTAGAGAAGAAACTAAGGCTAAGGATGATCTATAATTGGAAGAACAAAGAACCTACATGTTCTACTATGAACATAGAGTTGATGGATACAAGACTAAGGACAACTAAAGTTCATTCACCATATTCTATATGAATATATTAAGGCGTGCTTATGCTCTTGTATCTATATTCATTTTGGTAAAGTTCATCATCTATAACATGTAGTGTTCATATTTAAGTCTAGAGTCTCCCAACATCAAAGTCTGTTAAATTTTTTCCAAGAAATGATATGAGAGTCACTTTCATATCATGTCATTGATAAATAAGTTTTTAGTTGTCAAGTACTCATTTTAAGAATATGGTGTGATTGTCTTTGATGAAGTCAAATTCTATTTTTTTTATTTCTTACATTTGCCTAGAGTCCCCCACTATCAAAATATCATAAGTTTTCTCCAACATTATAAGCTTATTAAGTATTGAGTATCGCTTGTAATCTTAATAATACACATGGCTCATAAAATATAGACAAAAATGCTACTTTCTTATGTTAAGTTAATTATTTATCTCACTATGGTCTCTAAACTATTTTGTCCCACATTATAGTGCTAACCAAAAAATAGGTATAATATTATTATTTTGGAATCGCAAATAAGTATAGAAAGTATTTTTATCGTCTCTAAAGGGCTTAAACTATAATCTTCCAACTATTATTATTCTCAACGCAACAATTTGGATTGTTTATAGTGCGAAACAACACTTCAAATGTACTTTTTATACTGATAAATGTAGCCAGGGTTGAAGTTTGTACTCACTCGTTGTTCACACTCTGATTCTTTGTTTCATACCACGTAGAACAATCAATCTATATAAACACCTTAATATGACTAACTACTAATGTCTTACTTAGTTAGTCATTTATGCATGAAAGCTCTTTAAATGGCAAATAGTCAAAGGATGCCATTATAACCGACCTACGGAGTTTTGATGAAGACAATGTCTTACATGGAAGCTTGAAGACTTAGACATCTCAACAAACAACATACCAAGAACTCAAGGTCATTGTCATAGAATCTAGGTTTGCTTTTTACATTCTAGAGTCCTAAGATAATTGCCTAGTATTGAGTCTTAGGGTAGATAAACCCAAGATGGAAGTGTCTCACAAAGAGTCTAATATAAAAATCACATAAAAGGAGGCATAACATCTACATACATACATATATATATATACATATATATATATATACATATATATATATATATATATATATGATAATTAACACTCATGCATTTACATTTAGCATACATGATTTTATGCATAGAGGTTTAATCATTTCTAAAATTATGATTGTATGATCATTCATCATATAGGATGTTTACCATTTAAATTAGAAAAACCATTTTTAATGAATTTAATCGATTAACCCAGTTTGTAATCGATTAAGTCCTGGTGAAATCCTCAATCGATTAAGGGAAGTCATAATTGATTAAATGGAGTTACATAAGCTAACCTTCCAGGATTTCTGCTTATTAATCGATTAAGTAAGATTTTAATCGATTAAGCTATAACTGAAAATCTGTTTTCAAGAAACCCGTTAATTGATTAAGATGGAAATTTAATCGATTAATATTAGTTGTGCCAGATATGAAATGATTCTGTTATTTTGTAATAGAATTAAATCTGTTTTAAAGCAATGTTTTTCACACTTTCATGGAGTAGCGAAAATTACTTAGAGAAAAGAAAAACAAAGATTCATGGTGCTAAAGTTTTCAAAGCTAGTGTTTTTATTCTTTGAAGTTTTTCTTGAAAACTTTTTCATGAGTGAAAATAGAGAAAAAAAAAGAGTTTTTTCAATGTGCCAACATTTTTCATTCAATTGAAATACCTTGCAAGATTTCTATTCTTAGTTCTTAGGGCTGTTTGTGAGATCATTCGGTCAAGGGTTATAGTAGAGTCGATTTAATTGTTGTTATCCACACAATCTTGTGTGCAAAGTAACTGGCAAAATTCAGTAAACTTGAGGATAATTCTCGTGGTGTGTGGTATCATCACATGTTGAGAATTATGGATCTTCACAGGACAGGGAATCTTGATTCGAGAAAAGAGTGTCGGTTGGGGGCCAGATTGCGCAAACGGTGTTGTATCCAAGTAGGCGTAGATAGAGGTCAAACCGAGCTTGGTGGCTCAACGGCTTCAAGAAGAAAGTTTATGTCAAGGAATATTGGAAGTGTGTTTGTAACTAGATTACATTTCTAATAGTGAAGAAAAATCTCCCATATAAACCGGGAGGTCTAGATGTAGTGTGTAAGTGGACCCGCAAATGAACCAGGATAAAATCCTCGTGCACAATTTTCTCTTTCCCTATCTCTTTAAGATTCTGTCTTTATTGCTTTCTGTGTTGAAATTGCAATTTTGTGATTAATTGTTAATTATTGTTAATCTGCTCATAATCACGAATCAATATTGTGTTAGTAAATATTTAGATTCATCGCTGTTTTACAAAGCAAGAAAACTATTTTTCAAAGAGTAACCACTAGTATAATCGATTAACGTACTAATTATAATCAATTAACATAACTGTCCTTAATCGATTAACCCTGTTGATAATCGATTAACTATAGCAACTTTGTATTCTGCGCAAATATCGAAAAAGCGGGATTAGTGATCGACTACATGAAAGTGCGCATGTCAAGATAGCACTTTGGAAAGCTTTCTCACTATGTGCTTAGTTTTGATGAGGACAACTTGTGATTATGAGAGCTTGAAGATCATCAACAAATCAACATGCTTAAGTCTCTAGATTGGTATTAGACTTAGACTAGTAATTAGTTTAGGTTGAGTCTAAGGCTTAGGTAAACTCAATACATGTCTCATATGCATAAAACTTTAAATCATTTTAAGTTTTGAGATATGTCATTTATAATATGTTCATGCATCATATAAATACA
>NC_032013.1:4870846-4885908 GCF_001865875.1 Lupinus angustifolius
TCTTCATTAGCTTAGTGTTCTTGATAGAGAGAATAGGTTCTTGGCTGGGGCTACACCGCAAGAAAGGTTTTCTTGGGCGGTAGGAAGGGAGTCAAACCAAGGAATAAGGTTCTTTAGTTTCAAGTGAATGTCTAAGTGTTGTAATTGGAAGAATTGCTTGTAAAACATTATTTCAATTATAGTGAAGAAAAATCTCCCAAATAAGCCGGGAGGCCTGGATGTAGTTTGCAAGTGGACAAGCAAACGAACCAGGATAAAAATCGTGTTGCAGGATTTTTTTTCTTTCTCTCTCTTTATTGCTTTAATCGGTTACTTTGTATAGTTGTTTTAATTGCTATATTCTGTTTCTATACTATACTAGTGTAACTCTGATATTTTTGTAAGCTCTGTATATTCGTTTCAATCTCGGTTGATTGTCGTGCAAGAAACCGAATTTGTCTGTAATTTCTGAGCTGTTTTAATCGATTAAAGCGATTACGTTAATCGATTATTTGTTTTCTGTTAATCGATTAATCTGGGGTTATTTCAGCATTATTTGTTGTTTTCAAAAAGCGGATACTCTGATCGCTACACCTATTCAACCCCCCCCCTTCTAGGTGTATTTTAGCCACTAATACCTAACACTACACCTATTCACCCCCCTCTAGGTGTAATCTTACCTCACTAGTACCCAACAAATGGTATCAGAGCTAGTACGAAGGTGCTAGCTTGGCCGCTAAATTCGTTGATCCAAGGGATTAATTACTATGCGTTCCACTAACCCTTTCAGCGGTGAGTGCACATCCATCAACCTTCCTCCGATCTTTAGTGGCGAGGGATACGCCTACTGGAAGGTGTGCTACGAATCTTTATAAGGGCTATAGACATAGAGATTTGGGACTTTATTGTCAACGGGCCTTTCACTCCACTTCACTTAGTGGATGGTGAGCCCATAGAAAAATCAAAGGGATTGTGGACTGAAGAAGAAAGATGTAAAGTCCAACACAATCTCAAGTCAAAGAACATTATAACCTCTGCCTTATTATACGATGAATTATTTCGAGTGTCACAGTGCCTAAATGCAAAAGAAATATGGGATACTTTGCAAGTACCCCACGAAGGCACAAGTGAGGTTAAGCGCACAAGATTGAATACGTTAACACATGAATATGGTTTGTTTCGTATGTTTCTAAATGAATCAATTAATGAAATGTAGAAACGATTGACCCATATTGTTAATCATTTAATTGCATTAGATAAGAGTTTTTCTATTGGTGAACTTACTAGCAAAGTGTTGTGTTGTCTTGATAGGAAATGGTAGCCCAAGGTAACCGCAATTATGGAGTCGAAAGACTTAGACACAATGCCACTAGCACCTCTCTTTGGAAAACTCCAGGAACATGAAATGGAGTTAGGACACTTAACAATGCATGAAGATTCAGACCGAAAGAAAAATGGGATCTCTCTGAAAGCTACATCTTCACAATCACAAGAAGAGAGAGACAATGATGATTCAGGGTCTGAACTAGATGATGAAACCTTAACCCTCATGGTTAGAAAGTTTGGTAACTTTCTCAAGAAGAAAGGAGGGTTTAAGCGCTTTCAAAAGAAAGAGGCAGCTGATTCAACTAGAAGAGGCAAAACTCCCAAAGATTGCCTTATTTTCCATGAGTGTGGCAAGTCGGGCCATATGAAATGCCAATGCCTGAGCCACCTCAAGAAGGTGCAACATGATAAAAGCAACCCCTGGGACTTTAAATCCAAGAAGGCCTACATAGAATAGTATGTTCTAGAGGACGAGACAACAAGTAGCACATCCAACAAAAAGGAGACAACCAAGTTGTGCTTAATGGTAAACACTAAAGAAATTGGCAGCACAAGCGATCCGGATGACACGAGTGAGGTACATTTTTCTGATTCTTCTTCGTGTTCTGATGAGTCTCCTAGTTACGATGAATTATATAGTGCATTTGTTGAGTTGCATGAGGAAATTAAGAAACTAGCGAAAGTAAATGTAGATAGAAAGCGAGTCATCATCTTGCATGAAAGTAAGATAACTAAAATGCAAGAGGAGTTAAATGAATTGAAACTGGAAAATAAGACTCTAGATCTTATTTACTCTTCCGCCTCAGGTAGTTGCACCACTAAGTTAATTGAACCCTCTATATGTGATCAATACGATGTATCAAATGTTGACATTTATGATTTAAAGGATAAATTGGCAACGTTCACATATAGTAGTTATAACCTGAACAACCTACTTGCTATATCTAGAAATGTAGGTAATCATAGAGGCCTTGGCTATAGATCAAAGAAAAATAGAAGACCATCTAGGAGGCAAGTAGACTACATGCATATTAGGAATAATCATAAATTGCCTACTTGGTTTTATTGTAGTAAACATGGTCATACATCTATATCATGCTATATTAGGAAATATGGTGTACTTGGTGGTAAATATGTATGGATGCAAAAAGGACAAGAATCATTTATTACTAACAAGAAAGGACCCAATATAACTTGCGTACCTAAACAATGCAAGTAAAATTGTTTTGCAGGTATGCCTTCGGACTTGGGGCAACACTGGTACTTGGACAGTGGATGTTCGAGGCATATGACAGGTGATAGATCAAATTTCCTGGATCTCTCACTAAACGGTAAAGGTTATGTCACTCATGGAGATAACAATAGAGGGAAGATACTAGGCATTGGAAGAATTGAAAATGCTTCACATGCCGCAATAGAAAACGTGTTATATGTCGAAGGACTAGAGCACAACCTACTAAGCATTAGCCAGTTGTGTGACAAAGGTAATAAGGTATCTTTTGACTTAAATTGTTGCATCATTCGTGACGGGGAAAATAATAATGTTAAGTTTATAGGACAACAAATAAATAACATTTATATGATCGATTTGGATGATGTCACAACTCTGTTTTCTAAATGTTTTATCGCTAAAGAGAGTGACATTTGGATGTGGCATAGACGAGTAACACACGTCCATTTGAAACATCTAGCTAAGTTGTCATAACATTATTTAGTAGTAGGATTACCAAAGCTTGATTTTAAATCAAAAGACTCTTGCGACACTTGTCAAAAGTGTAAACAATTGAAGAGTTCATTTTCAACTAAGAACGTGATATCCACAACAAAGCCTTTGGAATTACTCCATATGGATTTGTTTGGACCATGAAAATTATGAGCTTTGGTGGTAGCTACTATGCGCTAGTAATAATTGATGATTTCTCTAGATATACGTGGACTTTGTTCCTCGCTCTACAAAAAGGGATGCTTTCAAATCTTGTAAAAATCTGGTCAAAAGCTTCAAAATTAGTTTGGTCATAAGATAGTATATATTTGCAGTGATCATGATGGAGAATTTGAAAACCACCTATTTGACAAGTTTTGCGAAACGCTTGGGATCCTAAATCAGTATTCGGCTCCTCGAACCCCTCAACAAAATGGAGTTGTTGAGAGGAAAAATCGAGTACTAGAGGAGCTAGCTAGGACAATGCTAAATAAAAGCAAGGTCCCTAAGTATTTTTGGGTCGATGCGTTGCATATTGCTTGCTATGTAATTAATCGAGTACTACTTAGGCCTACACTCTTAAAGATGCCATATGAATTGCTTAAAGGCCGAAAACCTAATATTTCAAACTTGCATGCTTTTGGATGTAAATTCTTCATATTGAATAATGGTAAAAGATTACTAGGAAAATTTGATTCGAAAGTCGACGAGGGAATATTTTGGGGGTACTTTGTTCATAGTAAAGCATATCGAGTCTTTAATAAATATACTATGCATGTTGAAGAGTCTGTCCCTGTAAAATTTGATGAATCTTCTCCGAAAGATAAGAGGAAGGTTGTGTGTGATGATGATTCAGGTGCGCTGGATAATACATACACAAAGAATATGGATATTGAGAATGAGATTCAGGATGATCAAGAGCTAAATGAAGATCATCAAGAAATGCATATGGTGTGGAAGACAAAGAAAGATCATCCGCTCGACAAGGTTATAGGTGATATCTCAACGAGAATGGTAACCTCAAACTCTCTACAAAACTTTTGTAATTTTGTAGCATTTATGTCTCAAGTCGAGCCTAAAACTATAGACGAGGCCTTAGAGGATGAACATTAGGGTATAGCTATGCAAGAAGAGCTAAACTAGTTTGAGCGTAATAACGTATGGGACTTGGTCCCTAATCCTAAAGATCATTTTGTGATAGGCACAAAATGGGTCTTTAAAAATAAATTGGACGAATCTAGTTTGATTATACGAAATAAGGCACGCCTAGTTTCTAAAGGGTATAATCAAGAAGAGGGCAACGACTATGATGAAACATACGCCCTTGTTGTGAGGTTGGAGGTTATTCGAATGTTACTATCGTTTGCATCGATTATGAACTTCAAACTCTTTCAAATGGATGTAAAGATTGCCTTCTTGAATGGATATATTCAAGAAGAGGTATATGTAAATCAACCGCTCGGTTTTGATAAATTCCCTAATCATGTTTATAAACTCAAAAAGGCTTTATATGGTTTAAAGTAAGCTCTTAGAGCTTGGTATTATAGATTGAGTAGTTTCTTATTAGAAAATGGATTTGAAAGGGGCAAAGTTGATACAACTCTTTTTATATAAAAATCAGAAAAGAATGTGTTACTAGTACAGATTTATGTACATGATATAATATTTTGTGCTACTAACGATTTGATTTGTAAGGTATTTTATGAACTTATGAAAGGGGAGTTTGAAATGCCGATGATGAGCGAGTTGACATTCTTTCTAGGACTACAAATAAAACAAATGAGCAGTGAGATATTCATTCACCAAACAAAATATTGCAAGGAACTTATGCAAAGATTCGAGATGGATAAATGTAAAGAAGCGACAACACCTATGGTATCATCCTGCTATCTCGATAAAGAAGAAAAAGGTAAAGCAATTGAGGTAACAAAATATTGTGGGATAATTGGTTCTTTATTATATCTAACTGTTTGTCGCCCCAATATAATGTTTACTGTATGTATGTGTGCAAGATATCAAGCCTCACCTAAGGAATCTCATTTTAGTGCTGTAAAACGTGTTATAAAATATCTTAAAGGAACAATATCTATGGATTTATGGTATCCTAGGGATGCTTCTTTATCCCTACTAGGATATTCGGATTCTGACTTTGCAGGATGCAAGTTAGACCGGAAGAGTACTCGCGGGACTTGCCACCTTTTGGGAAGCTCCCTAGTATCAGGGCATAGTAAGAAGCAAGTTTGTGTTGCTTTGTCTACCGCTGAAGCGGAATATATTGTCGCAGACGTGTATTGTGCTCGGATTCTATGGATGAAGCAGTAACTATCAGACTTTGGCTTAAAACTACTAAAAATTCATATAAAATGCGATAACACTAGTACCACAAATCTATCAAAGAACCCTATTCTGCATTCTAGAACTAAGCATATAGAGATTAGACATCACTTTTTAAGAGATCGTGTATAAAAAGGTGACTGCATACTTGAATTTGTTGAAATCTCTAACCAATTAGCATATATTTTCACCAAGCCCCTTCCACGGGATAAATTCTTTGTGTTACGTAGAGAACTTGGCATACTTGATGAAAAATATCTAAAATAATTTGCCTATGGTAATTATGTGCCTTTGCTTGATCTTTCTTATATGCTTATGAATGATATATGTTATGAATGCACGCTTCCTTGTTTAGATTATCTTCATGAATGTTTTTATGCTCTCCTAGGGTGTCAAAATCCTATAGGTTTGTGTCTTAGCAATAAAAGTCAATTCATACTCTAGAAATCTACAAAATGCACTGAAATCTGTGATAAGTGTTGTCAATAATTGATTGTTCCATGCCTTAATTGATTAATTTGAGTTACAGTAGCCAAAAGAAATTTTCATCTTGTGAAGTAATCGATTAACGCCTAAACTCAATCGATTACTTGGGCTGCAAATTTTCATATTTTGAAAAACTTTAAGTTGGTTAATCGATTAAGGTACTGTAGATAATCGATTAACGATAATGCTATATCAGATTCAAGTGACATTTCTAGGTCATTCTTCATTTAGAACCCTAATCCTCTTTGGTTCCTACCTTATAGTTCCATCTCTCACAACCCTAAATCTCTACCCAATCTGTATCTTCATCGTATTTCCCTCTTTAGAAACCTTAAACCCCAAATTCGAAAAATCGACTATCAAATCGATTAATTCACTATTATACCTGCAAGATGAGTGAACCATGGAGCATGAGAGTGAAGCACATCGGCAAGCGTGCGAGACACGGAGAAAAAGGCTCTTCCTCGACTCAAGGAGGACGAAAGAGTCACGGAGACCCTTACTACTCTCCCATTCTTCAAGAGGCTAGATTGGCTAAGTTTCAACATCGTAAGCAAACCTACATCCGGTATGTGGATGAAGAATGGCTTGTTGCTCAAGGCTTTCAATTCCCACATGGGTTGGAGACCAAAGGAGTGAACAAATTCGTGGAATTGAAAGGTAAGTTCTATCCTTCACTCATTAGAGAATTCTATAGCAATTTTAGGTATAAGGATGAGGTATATTCATCAATTGTAATGGGGAAGATGATTATTATGGATGAAAAGTTATTTTTGGATGTTGGAGGTCTTGATTGTGATGGACCTAGGCTAGGTGACTGTAACAATGAGTCATGGGACTCATTTGATGCTATTGAAATGTACAAGTCCTGTTTAAGAGGACCTCACCTATTTATGCAAGGGGAATTGACCAAAGCAGGGTCATTGTCTGTAGAAAATCAACTCTTACACTATTTGATTGCATACATATTAGTTTAAAGAAATACCAACCAAGCTCAACCCACCATCACTGATCTGAAGTTTATGTTCGCCATTCGAGAAGGCATTTTGGTAAAATGGCCTTCGGAGATTTTGAAAGTTATCCATGGCATAGCTTCATCTTCATCGATATTGCTCGCATATGGGATATTCATCTCTCGTATCATTGATTAATACGAGATTGACACCACACATGTGGACACTATCATGACTAACTCCCAAAAGGCTCTTGTTGGTGATAATCTGATTCACAAAATAGGCATCTACAAATACGGTAATGAATGGAAATATCAAGAAGATCATACTTCTAGAGTGAATGAGGATTTGCCAACTGAAGATAATGTTGCAAATCCTAGTGAGTCTATCCCTGAGCAACCACCTACTGGGGTATTTGCTGAGCCTCAAGAATTATCGTTTAGGCTTACTCACCTGGATGCTATGGAAAAACACCTCAATGTGTGTATTGATGGACATTTTTAGACTATGAGGTATTCCATGGCTGCTGAATTTCTACAGCAGCATCAGAGACTTTCCGAAGATCTAGACTGCATCATTTTCATCGTGTGTGCTACCTGTGGCTCATCCCCATCACCACCTACACAAAATTAGCCTAGATAGGATTTTCTAGTGTATGTCTAGGGTGTGTGTGTGTTATGCCTTGGTGATTATATTTTGATGTTGACTATGTTATGGTTGTATTTTGTTGTTCTTTCTATTAAACAATATGTACTCGTTTATTGCATTTACTCTTATGGTTTGTAAAACCTTGTTGCTAATTTGGATTATGTTTACAAGTTATTGCGTTATCCTTTGATGTTATCTAATGTGTATATCTAATGTTGAATGATTGATATGCTCTGAACATTGCAAAATCATTATCCTTGATCATTCTATGGAACTTATGTTGAACTTGCACAACTAGATAAATCTCGCAATCAATTCTGTCATAATCCGTTTTTATTCATACATAATTGATTAACTCCATTTCATAATCAATTAATGCTAAATTATGTGCACTTGTTCAATTTTTTCTTAGATTGCTTAATCAACTATCCTTGATTAAGTAATTGATTAAGACCAGTAGATGTATCTTTCCTTACTTTTGGATTTTAATATCATAATATGCCATAGCTTTTTGATCATGCCAAAGGGGGAGAAAGGTGTTGTTTGAGCTGTTTTGCAGGTTGAAATGAGCTTCCGCAAAGTAATCATGGTTGCTACCCTAGCATTACATCTTACATGGTTTGAGAGGGAGAATAAAGTGAGGGGGAGCAGGGCATTCTGATTCAACCATATGCAAACATATTATGTCCAACTTCAAGACATCAAACAAATGAATTGTTTCAGTGTTTGTCATCGTCAAAAAGGGGGAGATTGAAATGACAAATAGTCAAATGATGCCATTATAACTGACCTACGAAGTTTTGATGAGGACAAGGTCTTACATGCAAGCTTGAAGACTCGGACATCTCATCAAACAACATACCAAGAACTCAAGGTCATTGTTATAGATTCTAGGAATGCATTTTACATTCTAGAGTCCTAAGATAATTGCCTAGTATTGAGTCTTAGAGTAGGTAAACCCAAGATGGAAGTGTCTCACAAAGAGTCTAAAATAAAAATCACATAAAATTAGTCATAACATCTATATATATATATATATATATATATATATGATAATTAACACTCATGTATTTGCATTTAGCATACATGATTTTATGCATAAAGGTTTAATCATTTCTAAAATCATGATTACATGATCATTCATCTATAGCATGTTTACCAATTTAATTAGAAAAACCTTTTCTAACGAATTTAATCGATTAACTCAGTTTGTAATCGATGAAGTCCTGGTGAAATCCTTAATCCTCTAGAGAGAGAAGTGCCCAACAATCCTCTAGAGAGAGAAGTGCTTTTTTTTGCTTTTAGTTTTAAGAATAAAAATATCATCTCACTATAAATAAAATGACACAAATGTCATTACATTTTACTTTTTTTTTGTTTTTTCACAATATTTCTCTCTTCAGTACCTAAGAGGATTCTTGCTCTTTTTCAACACATAATTATATGCTGTCAACATTAGGATTGGGAGGAGAGAAAGATATTTTTTTAATCAAATTACCTGAATAAAATAATTGTGTGAGATAAAGATTAATGTTAGAACTAACAACTTAACCTGAAATAAATCAAAGTGACAAGCAAAAAAGTTCAAAAAAAACTAGTTGTTAACTTAAGGCCTAAAATAAAAGTTTTGCCAAAAAATTAAAATAATATCAATCTAGCAAAACAAATAGGTTTTTCCTAAGAAGGATCCCTTAACAACAATGTATTTTTCATTTCAGACCTCTCTTATATTTTTGGAAATGTTTCCTAGGCAGGTTGAAGTTTTGGAAACGTGTTTTCCTTAATACAAGGGTCATATGAAAAGAAAAATTGTGTGATGCTAAAAGAAAGCTCCTTTTCCAAATGTTCAAACCATGGCCTAAAATAGATATTTTAAAATGCCTAAACTTTTTTTTGGCTAAAAGGAAAAAGAATATTACTTATGGCATGCATTCACTTTGCTAATTAATGTGATAATTCCAGTGCTTACATACATAAAAAAAGGTGGAAGACAGTGTAATCACACGGAGAAAAAATGCAGATATGTTATATATCTACTCACCTGTCCCACTTTTTGTATGTCAATCATCTTTCTATCCAATTAAAAGTTGTCATCTACTTAAAAAGAAAAATCATAAACAAATAAAATAATTTCATTGTAAGTGTAAGGATATAGCATTACTTGTTTGCTAGTCGATCAGGTCATATCATACTTGTATGGATCATCTCCATTAATGGAGATGAAAATATTCTTTTTATACTTAATTTTAAGGATAAAAGGGCCTTTATACTTATAAATATGAGGATATAATTTTCATTTACTTCCGGATTCAATTGACAGTAATACTAATATTAATTTATTGTAATATCTATGTATTGTCGAAATTCATACAAATTTAGTATATTCTTTATAATTTATCAGTATTACTTTTATTTAAGAGTTAATGATAATTAAAAATAAACATTTCACATACATTTTTGCTTTATTAATTACAAAAAAGATAAAATTTTATAGGAAGGACTATTCAGGAAAGTTGAGTAAAATTAGACCAGTTTCAGATTTCTAAGGGGAAAGGTTGTAGCTTGTAAGTTTAGTTAAAATGACTAATTAAGTTACTCCCTATTCCGTGTGTGGAGCATTATATTGGGTATTAAGCCATATAAATAATTTTAATAAGATCATAACAACTTTATTTATTTTGGACTCCACATAATATTTTATTAATTTAATATAAATTCTTAGAAATTAAGAATAATATATAATTTTTTCTCACAATTACAAATATTATTTTTATATTTATTTGGGTCTTCTAACATATCTCATAACCTTGCACAAAATTTCTCTCTTTCTTTTTCCTTTGGAGTCCACACTGTCTCATAAGAATTATAGATGAAACATTCTTGATAAATAATATATTTCACATTGATAAATTAGAGAATAATGTTCTTATTTGAATAAGAGTGATGTGAGAATTAGGTAATGAAGATGGTATAATTAATCTACAATTACCTGACCAAATCTATAAATAGGTAATGTATAGGTAGCTGAAAAGGCCAAACATGATGAGAAATTCAAACCTGTATAGACTTTGTATCCTCCTTTTCTGCTAGTTTAACTATTGCCAACTAACGCCTGGTCCAACTTTATGGCTCGAACATGGATAAAGAAGAAGGATAATCCTTAAACAACTTTATCAATTGTTCTAAACATAATTACACAATTATGAAGTAAATATGTAAAAAAAATACTGGGTAAAATGTAAATGAAGAATCCCAACCTTAGCTTAGAGCTTAACCATCAGTTGAATCGTTCCAATATTATATCAATACTATAACCGATATGATAACTGATACAATATTAATTATACTAATTTTTAGTCATAATATTTCTTTATATAATTTAGAGAACCATTTGTATGGACACTAATCTAAAATTCTTATATCAATTATTTTTAACAGCCATTGTCATGCACCAGATATTTGTCTACATAATTTTTTATCAAATTTTCCTAATATAATGATTGAAATATGTTTTTTAATAATAAATCATTTAGTCTAATGTTATATCTTGTTGATTAATTTTTAAGCGCGTGCAATTATTTATTTTGTTACTTCATTGAACACTTTATTTCATTGACATGTGTATATTCTGTAGTATCAAATTAATGTATTATTACTTTCTACCCAAAAAACTAATGTATAAGAACTTTGGATGAATTTATTACAATGAAAATTATGATAGCAGTACACACTCTTGGAAATGATTGCACGATATTACAAATTATATTGAAAGGAAACAATTCCTATATTTACGGAAAAAATATGTTATTAAATCCTTAATGCCAAGTTTTAATTTTTATATGCGGCATGTATGTACTAGATTTGTAACATTTTGAAATGATAAAACGTGAAAGTTTCACATCCTGAGGTAAATTACAAAAAAAACTTGATATATAAGAAAGATAACACAAACATTAGATTGGATTGCGTAATAAACAAGTACATATATAAGTTTTATTCTATAAATTGGTTAAAAAATTTAATTTTTCATTTTGATGATCCGCCTCAGTCACAGGGCACCTTAATTAAATCTTACATAAATAATGTTAAGATTAAAAACTATATATTTGTTATTAGGAATTAGTCATTGTAAGGAATTAGTATAATTGACATTGTAAAGAATATGATGTTGAAAAGATTAGTTCCACTTGAAACATCCACCATAGAAAGTATCGTTGGAAATTTGGGTTGAATGATGAAATTTTCATTTTCCTAACACTGGTTATACAATTTGGAAAATATGTTCCACACACAAGACATAACTATAAATTACTTTAAAAAATAAAAGAGAAAGTAGTATATATGTTGATACATTACATTTTCATATTTTCAACACATTATCCATTACATTTATATATTAATTATCATTTACTCTTAATTAAAACTACAAAAAAATATGTATAATTTTATATATTATCATTGCATTATCTACTATTCATTTTCAATCATCATTGACTATTTAAAAAAATAATATAAATGAAAGGTGAATAATATACTAACTGTATATAAATCTATACACCATCAGTGCAGAGATATTACAATCTTAGAACTAATACACAGCAACAGCAATGATATTAACCTCAAAATAAGAATAAATGTCGTGGTATGCACTTCATTCAGATTAGTTCAGCTAATAATATTGAAATTCTAAAGTAAACTTGCATGACAGGAAGTGTCACTTGTAATTTTTCTTGATGAACGGGTTTTCATTTTACAGGTAGACATGCACGGAAGAACGTTGTGTGTCACACCCTATATGAAAGTTTCTGATGGTAAATGAAAAATAAATTTAATTAAAAACTTACAAAATTTTAATATTTTGACTAAATGGCACAGTTTATAGTATAAGGTTCTCCCCACACGCACGATGTGAATCTGGAATGAAGAGATTTAACACCATGACTTCTACCTCAAAAGAATACAACAATTTTATGCGAAAATAATTATTTATAGGAATCATTTAATAAAAATTATAGGAGGAGACAATGTACTTTTACTTATAATATTCTTTATCTAATAATTCTCACACAACGTTTCATGTATTTCTTCATTTTAATCATTCTGTCATTAGATAACGAATATGCCACACCTATGAAAATCGTCTACTATGTCGGGATTCCAAAGCGATAGGTAGCGAAAAAAACCAAAATTTGTTGGGAATCCTCAATTAAGACCTATAGCAAATAGCACTATTTTAGAATTATCATTTAACAATGCATATTCAATGGTGCATGTATGCTGGGATAGTAAGTATTAACTAAAATCACTCAACAAGATGATTCAGCCTACTCAGCCAATATCGCACCAAGCACCAACCAACTTGGCCATATGACCGAATCAACAGGCCAAGTTGCATGTGCCATGACCGAGGAAAATGCATCAGACTCAACTCTTGACCTTGACCGAGATACCATGTGCACCAGACTTACATCAGCCTCACACCCTGACCGAGACAATCAGTGCACGAGACACACATCAACCACAAATCCTGAACGAGACACTAAGTGCACCAGACACACATCAACCATAGATTCTGACCATGACACTCAATATACCAGACACGCATCAGCCACAGATCCTGACCGAGACATCATGCACACCAGACATGCACTAGATTTAGATCCTGATTGACACAACTACCACACTCAACAAACCTTGCCCAATTCAACTAGGCCTCACGACCAAGACAAAATCTACAATCTTCACACAACAAGACAGCAACGTTCCAGCATCAAATCAAGGTCATGACCATGTCAACCACATGACCCAGATCCACAATCAAGGACTACACCAGAAGTTGCTTGGGCCACAAGCAAACTATGTTTTACTTTGTTGACTTAGTCTTCTCTATTTTTAGCACATGTTAATTAATTATATAATTTAGTTAGAATCTTAGGTAGTTCATGAATAGTATAAATAGGATTAGTTATTTTGTAATCATAAATTAATTCACTTCATTTTCAATAAAGGTTACACATATTCTTCTTCTTGTTTATTCATTCTTGCATTTCTTCTCAAGAAGTGTTATTCACTTCTTCATCATTCATTTCTCTCTTCAAAGGTATTTAGAATTCTAATAGTATGCTACATGCACCCTAGGGTGGGCAAATGCGCAACCGGAACCATGGATTTCCCTACTTTTTCCAAAAAATATGTATACCATCTAGAGCTCTATAAGTTCAAATTTTATTCTTTTGCAAATAACATGACATGTTTCATGAAATACAAATAATTATTATCATATTGAATTATTTTATACAATTATGAATATGCAACTTCAGGAATTTCAGGATCGTTTTTCCATCAAAAATATTGAGTTGCTTATATCTTGTTTTAGTTGAACCAAATCATTCTCTAGTTATGATATGATAAACCTGATTGCATTTTCAAAGTTCATCTATGTGATTTTTGTTCAACTCATTTGGTGATACTTGGAAATTAACTAGAGACTTACATCATTGATATTAATAAAAATGTTAAATGAAAGAAATCAATAATCTTTCACATAAACCAGGTTGAAAGTGGAAAGCATATTTTTTACCCATTATTTTATATTCTTTTGAATTTAGGAATGATTTTACTTGTTGCCTCATCAACTATAGAAAGAGTCTTTTCAACTTTAAGATTGTGAAAAATAGTGTAAGTACAAGATTACAACTAGGGGTGAATTAGTTTTCTGGTTTATTTTGGCAATTTTTCTCCTAAAAAGATAAGAGTATGTTGTAGCGGAAATAATGCAGAAAAATAACCAATAAAAGAGTTAAGAGAGTAAAGAGAAGAGAGACAAATACACAGAATTTTTATACTGAATCAACTTGTTGTTCACCGAAGGCTACATCTAGTACTCTTGTAGCAAAAGAAATTTCTTTACTGATATTATGAGTTGTAACTCCCTCAGACTTCTCGTATAATACACACTCACCAATACCTTTCCACTCAAAGGACTATTAGGTATCAGTGACAGAATATACCTAGAAGGGGGGGTTGAATAGGTGTCACGGTTCCCACTTACTACTATTGGTACCAAAGCCCTATTCTAGAAAATACTCAGTTAATCGATTAAAGCTATGACTTAATTGATTAAGTCGCGCAGAATTAGCAGTTGGTGAATGGCTCAATTACATAGCCAATTATAGATTATACAGAAATGATATAGCAGATATATTTAAACACAAATGATCTTTATTTGGCAATAATACTATATTCAAAATATTAGCAACAATAGGCAATTAAAAGCTCCTAAAAATAGTAAAGAGATAAGGGAAAGAAACAACATGCAACAAGGTTTTTATACTTGTTCATTTTGCGCTCCACTGCAAAACTACATCCAGTCCTCCCCTCTGATCCGGGAGATTTTCTTCACTAAAATTGAAACCAATGTGTCTTACATACACACTTCCAATTACAAGACCTTGAACACTCCCTTCTTGAGTTCCCAGAACCTTTACCTTGGTTTGACCTTACCCAATCGCCTAGGAAAACCTTTCCTACGATCCAACCCCAGCCAAAAGTATGCTCTAAACTCAAGACCTCCAAGTCTTGGTGAAGACTCTTTGATCTTTTTGGTGGTACGACACTAAGAGACGACTTTCCTT
>NC_032013.1:4886008-4886422 GCF_001865875.1 Lupinus angustifolius
AAATAGCTCAAATATTACAAGAAAGAACAAGTTATAAACCATATACAAATCTCACAATTACTATGAACATGTATAAGATCAGAATCATGAAGAACATGTAATTTCTACCCTTAATAAACCTCTAAACAGTAATGAAAGAATCATACAAGAACAACATAGGATGATGAACACATTTGATAATATGCAATGGATGACATGTTAATCCCTAAGCATAATATTATCTCACTCTAATCTCACTCTAATCTCACATGCATTTCTCTCTGCCTATATGGCATACATTGAACATGAAAATACGCAACTTAGTAATTCTAATATGAATGTATGAATGTATTAAATCGTATACGAATTCTGTTGAAAAAACAATTTATATAGAAAAGTTGTTTTTCACCCAGTTAATCGATTATGTTGCATGTT
>NC_032013.1:4886522-4891930 GCF_001865875.1 Lupinus angustifolius
TAAAAACTGTTTTCACGTTAATCGATTAAAGCTTTACTTAATCGATTAACTGACATATTTTCAGTTAAGATGTTAATTGGTAAACTATCTATATGTTATGCTTATCAACTATACATGTTTTTACCTTTATCTTATGCCTAAAATGGACAAATAACATATATGATTAGTGCATGAACATATAATAAAATAGATGGCATGTCTTATGTAAATGATATGATAGTTTTTAGACTTTATGAGATTTGCATCTAGGTTTACCCAACCTAGACTCAATAACTAAGACACATCTAAGACTCTAGTCTAGACATGAAGCTCTTGAATCTTTGGCATGTTGATTTGTTGAGTTGTCTTTAAGCTTTCACTAAGTCCTTTGTCTTCATCAAAAAACATAGGCAAGCATAAGTGCTCTCTTGACACATTGCACTTTCAATCTCCCCCTTTTTGATGATGACAAACTCAACACCAAATTTGTTTTGATGCATAGCTTGAAGATGATCACAGAATGCTTGGTTGTTGATTTCATAGTTAAAGCACATAGTTAGCCAACGAAAGCTTAGTATTATTTACATCTTGCACACATTAAACAACAAAACAACCTTTCTCCCCCTTTTGACATTATAAAAAGATAAACTAAATGAAATTTTGGTCAAAAGTAAGAAGAGATATGAAGTGACCTCAAACTATAATTAATCAATTAATGTTGGCATGTAATTAATTAACCAGATGATGAAAGAATTGAACAAGCGCACACATTTACCAGCATTTAATCGATTAAAATAGTAGGTTAATCGATTAAACCAACAAAATACAACAATATGACATATTTAATGGCATGGAGGGTTATACCTGAACCAATCAAGCATGGAATGATCAAGCATTTACACTATAACATTGAAGCAGTGGGCTCAATCAAGCATAAGATATACATATAACCAAACATGATCAAGATCCATTAAACATGCAATCATGCTATATTTGACATATATAAGCAAAATGCAACCACAATAGGAACAATTTAAGTTCAAATGGCATGCATATCAAGTCATAAAGTTGCAGCAATAGTAGATAGTCAGAGTTACAATCCAGAAAGCAAAGAGAAAACATGTATCGAAATTACAAAGCAGCATAAATCCTAAAAAATTAGCCATATAGAAGGACTAAACCTAGGGCAATCTAAGGTCTAAGGCCTTCTAATCTAGGGATGCAGAGGAGGATCTCTGTCATTAGGTACGGTCAGACTACTATCACCTCGGATAAGGAATCTCAACTTCTCAAACTCTGCACAAAACCTTGCATTCTATGCCTCAACAGTGTTATGGACAAAGCTCCTCATAGCCTGATAGTGGTTATCGATGTACATAACCTGACGCTCCTCAAATTGTTCCAAATTAGTTTGGTAGGAGTCCTTCAATGACTGAAAGTGTAAATACACCCTGTTGTCCAGCCTTTGCTCCATAGCATCCAACTAAGCTAATCCATATGATGATTTCTACGGTGTAGTTCCAGATGGCTTTCCCTGAGTCTCTGCATTAGGCTGATCTATACCAGCCTGATCCTCATCATCAGACAGATCCAAATTCCATTGTAGTATAATCTTCTTGGTATTGCCAAGTACTTCCATACTTGTAGATACCCATCTTGTGGATAAGGCTTTCACCAACAAGGTGATCTTTGTCAGAAGTCTCAATGACGATGGTGTCAGATACGTCAATATGCAAATAGTCAATGATTATCGATATGAAGATAATGTAGGGGAGCAATTTGGATTGCAATGTAGAGACATTATACATGACCTTCAGAATTTCTTCAGGCCAATTTACCATTATATTCTCCTTCACAGCATACATAAATTTCAGATCATTAACAGTAGGTTGTGCGTGATTAGTGTTCCACTGAATTAAGATGTATGCAATCAAATAGTGAAGCAATCTATTCTCTACCGATAAAGAGCCAGCTTTAGTCAGTTCTCCCTGGACATACAGATAGGGACCTCTTAGACATGATTTATATACCTCAGCAGCATCGAAATCAGCATGTCATTCACAATCACCTAGGCTAACACCAGTAGTGGATAAGCCACCCACATTCATAAAAAATTCTACTATCCATCTCAAATAGATTTCCCGAAATGATAGACCAATATCTACGATCCTGATAACGGAAGTTAGCGTAAAATTCCCTAATCAAAGCGGGGTACAGATTACCCGTTAATTCCAAAAACATTACAGCGCCCTGAGCCTGCATACCTTGTGGAAATTCGAAATTTTGTTCCGCCATCCAGGTGAGATCAACATACCTTATGTAGGTGGTTTTCCTTCCTAGAAATTTGGACAACTAGGTCTCCCGAAGTATGAGTGAGTAGTAGGGATCTCCACAGGCGTGCCTCACGTTCGGATTTGAAGATGAAGCATTAGGAGGCCTACGAGTGCGGTGAGAAGTTGTCTTGAACCTCTTCGAAAGTCCTCTTTCTATTGATGATTAAAATCGTGAGTAATGAGAGGAGAATGAGGATAAGGAAGGGAACCTAGATCTTAGGATTTTGGAAATGGGAAGGGGATTTCTTGGGAAATAGATAAACGAATTGGATGAAATGAGGTGCACAAATGGGTAAAGGTGAGGTTTAATACTTCTATTAAGCTAAGATTTCGAATTTTCTGTTTGCATTTGAGATTTTCAGAGAAAAGGAGGAAGAGAGGGTTTGTAAAAGTGACAAAAACGCTTCTGATTTATATAGATCTGTTGTCGTTAATCGATTAAGTGCTACATTTAATCGATTAATCAATCTAAAAATTCCAGGTTTTTCAGAAAAATGAGCTCAGGTAATCGATTTAAATAAATCTTAAAAATTGAAATGTTAGCTACTGGAACTCATTTTAATCGATTAAGGAGGATAGTTAATCGATTAACTGACATTAGATTTGCAGAATCAAGAGGTTTTTGGGTTTTAAAAGCATACAAAGATTTCTAACATTTATCAAGCAGATTTTACTCAATCACATATACATTTTCAGCTTGTCACACAAGATCATGAGTCATAATAGGAATATAATGCATTCATAACAAGTATACATTTTGAAGCATAGAAGACATTAATCATTTGAAGCATATAATAACATTTTTAGGCGATTTTAATCAAGATAATTTTCATCAAGAATTCCAAGTTCTCTTCGAAGAACATAGAAGGTATCTCGTGATATAGGCTTGGTGAAAATATCAGCCAATTGCTTAGATGTTTCAACAAAATCAAGCACACAATCGCCTTATTGTTCATGGTCACGCAAGAAATGATGTCTAATTTCAATATGCTTGGTTCTAGAATGCAAAACGGGATTCTTGGATAGGTTTATGGCACTTTTATTATCACATTTTATAGGAATTTTTTCTAGATTAAGTCCAAAGTCCTTCAGTTACTGCTTCATCCAAAGATTTGAATGCAACACACACCGACAGCAATTTATTTCGCTTCGGCGGTGGACAAAGAAACATATGCTTGCTTTTTACTGTGTCATGCAACTAAGGAACTACCAAGTAAATGACAAGTCCCACTAGCACAGTTCCACTAGTGCTTTTCCGATCCAACTTACAACCAGCAAAATCGGAATTAGAATACCCTACCAAGGATAATGAGGCATCTCTGGGATACCATAATCCCATATTAGTTGTTCCTTTTAAATATCTCATGATTTGTTTTACAACAGTATAATGTGAATCTACAGGCAAAGCTTGAAATCTAGCACACATACAAACACTAAACATAATATCGAGGCGACTCGCAGTTAAATACAATAATGAGCCAGTAATCCCATGATATTCGGTTACCTTGATTGCTTTTCCCTTTTCATCTTTATCTAGATAGCATGCGGACGCCATAGGTGTTGAAGCCTCTTTACACTTTTCCATATCGTACTTCTTCAGTAACTCTTTGCAATATTTTGATTGATGAATGAATATGTCGCTTTCCATTTGTTTGATTTGAAGTCCAAGAAAGAAGGTCAGCTCACCCATCATCGACATCTCAAATTCACCCCGCATTAACTCAGAAAATTCTTAACATAGAATGTCTTTAGTAGATCCAAAGATGATATCATCAACATATATTTGAACTAAAATCTCATGATTATCTAATCTACGAATAAAGAGGGTAGTATCAACCATACCCTTCACGAACCCTTTTTTCCAGGAGGAAAGAGCTCAATCTATCATACCAAGCTCTTGGAGCTTGTTTCAGGCCATAAAGGGCCTTTTTAAGCTTATATACATGGTTCGGATATTTAAAATTTTCTAAGCCGGGAGGTTGATCTACATATACCTCCTCTTGAATGTAGACATTCTAGAAGGCACTCTTGACATCCATTTGAAAGAGCTTGAAGTTCATAATTGATGCAAAGGATAAAAGCATCCTTATGGCCTCTAATCTGGCTACAGGAGCACATGTTTCATCATAATCGATGCCCTCCTCCTGGTTGTAGCCTTTGGCCACTAAGTAAGCTTTATTTCTGATTATCAAGCCAGATTCATCCAATTTATTACGAAAGACCCATCTAGTATCAATCACTGGATGTTCTTTAGGCTTAGAGACCAAGTCCCATACATTATTACGCTCGAACTGGTTTAGCTCTTCTTGCATAGCTATACCCCAATACACATCCTCAATGGCCTCATCGATGGTCTTAGGCTCGATTTGAGATACAAAGACAACAAAGTTACAAAAATTACGTAAAGAGCTACGGGTTACCACCCCCATAGTTATATACCTATCACTTTGTCGAGTGGATGATCCTTCTTGGTCTTCCACGCGATTGCCAAGTCCTGATGCTCATCTTGTATAGTTTGCTCTGCTTCTATTTCTTTGTCATGGTCCATGTCCTTAGAGTACGCTTCTTCCAAAGCACCTGCAACATCATAATAGAATACCTTCCTCTTCGCTTGACTTTGCTAGTGCCTTCGTGAGTCACTTGTAAAGTGTCCAATATTTCTTTAGCAATTCGGCACTGCGAAACCCGAAAGAACTCATCATAGGATAGGGCCGATGTGATGATATTTTTGGCACGTAGGTTATACTGAACCTTTTTGCGTTCATCATCGGTCCATAGACTTTTCGGTTTATCTTTCGGTTCATCGTCCATTAAATGTTGTGGAACGAAGGGTCCGTGGACTACGGATTCCCAAATATCGGAGTCGATGGTCTCTATAAAGATTTTCATGCGAACTTTCTAGTAGGCATATCCTTCGCCACTGAAAACGGGAAGGCGGTTAATGGAAGCCCCATCACCGCCAAAGGGTTGGTGGAACCCATTTAATTTCCCTATTAGATCACGCGGATACGATTGAGCTAGCACCACATACTAGCTCTGATACCACTTGTTAGGTATCAGTAATAGAATACACCTAGAAGGGGGGTTGAATAGGTA
>NC_032013.1:4892030-4920636 GCF_001865875.1 Lupinus angustifolius
GGGGGGTTGAATAGGTGTTGTAGTTCCCACTTACCACTATTTGTACCAAAGCCCTATTCTAGAAAAATTACCCAGTTAATCAATTAAAGCTATGACTTAATCGATTAAGTCTCACAGAATTAGCAGTTGCTGAATGGCTCAATTACAGATTATACAGAAATGATATAGCATATATATTTGAACAAAAATGATCTTTATTTGGGAGTAATACTATATTCAAAATATCAACTATAATAGGCAATTAAAAGCTACTAAAAGAAACAACATGCAACAACGTTTTTATAATAGTTCATTTTGCGGTCCACTATAAAACTACATCCAGTCCTCCCCTCTGATCCGGGAGATTTTTCTCACATAAAACCAACGTGTCTTACATACACACTTTCAATTACAAGACTTTCAACACTCCCTTCTTGAGTTCCCAGAACCTCTACCTTGGTTTAACCTTACCCAATTGCCTAGGAAGACTTTTCCTACGATCCAGCCCCAGCCAAGAGTAGGCTCTAAACTCAAGACCTCCAAGTATTGGTGAAGACTCTCTGATCTCTTTGGTGGTACGACACCAAGAGACGACTTTCCTTGTTACACAAGCAACACAAAAACAAAGTAATGTGAAGCACTAAAATAACTCAAATATTACAAGAAAGAACAAGCTATAACCCTATACAGATCTCACAATTACTATGAACATGTATAAGATCATAATCATGAAGAACATATAATTTCTACCCTTAAGAAATCTCTAAACAGTAATGTAAGAATCAAGCAAGAACAAGATAAGATGTTGAACACATTTGATAATATGCAATGGATGACATGTTAATCCCTAAGCATAATACTATCTCACTCTAATCTCACATGCAATTTAGTAATTCTAATATGAATGTATGTATGTATTAAATCATATATGAAATATGTTGAAAAACAGTTTATATAGAAAATATGTTTTTCACCGAGTTAATCGATTATATTGCATGTTAATCAATTAATGGACTGTTAGAGAGTAACTAAAAATCTGTTTTTCAGTTATCTGTTGAAACTGTTAAAAATTGTTTTCACGTTAATCGATGAAAGCTTTACTTAATCTAGTAACTGGCATATTTCCAGTTAAGATGTTAATTGGTAAACTACCTATATGTTATGCTTATCAACTATACATGTTTTAACTTTATGTTATGCCTGAAATTCAGAAATAACATGTATGATTAATGCATGAACATATAATAAACTAGATGGCATGTCTCATGTAAATGATATGATAGTTTTTAGACTTTGTGAGATTTGCATCTAGGTTTACCTAACCTAGACTCAATAACCAAGACACATCTAAGACTCTAGTCTAGACATGAAGCTCTTGAATCTTTGGCATGTTGATTTGTTGAGTTGTCTTTAAGCTTTCACTAAGTCCTTTGTCTTCATCAAAACATAGGCAAGCTTAAGTTCTCTCTTGACACATTTCACTTTCAAGGACACCCCCTTCTAAGTATACTCTTCCCCTTCTCACGATACCCTTGTGATGAAAAGTCAATAACAATGAATGAAGAAAATTGTTAGGGCAAGGATTGCCTTAAGATATGAAATTTTTTTAACCTTCAATCCCTTTGACTCTTTCTAGACTTAGTATACAATGCTCAAGTAGTGGAATGACACCCATTCGTTTTGGTTGAAAGTTGTCGGGTTTGGATTTAAAAATATGGTGTAACAACTCTATGTAACCAATTACTGAAGTTTGTAACCGATTACCAAAGCATACTGCCGAATTTAGTAATCAATTACTAAGTGTCAATTTTGCTTAATAACTCATTACTTAGTTTGGTAACCTGTTACACACTCCGTCCTAGTAACCTATTACTCATTGTCACACAGTTCAAGTAACTCGTTACGCAGGTCCAATAACCTGCTACTTAGGTCAAGTAACTCTTACTTAGCTTTTCTTAAAATTGATTTCTTTTGACTAAGAGTTTTCCAATTTGTTTTCAACTTATAAGCATTGGTACTAAATAAATTGGATCTTAGGGATAGAAGTACCTACTGAAGACTTAAAATCTAATTATCTTGAAGCTTGATCTTCTATGTCTTCATGATATTCTTCTTTTTACTTTTTTTGGTGATCTTGGTGTCTTCGTCAAGACCATGCCATGGTCAGGAGCAAGATCTTCTTCACAATCTCCCCCTTTTGATGATAATAAACCAACATCGTCTTGAAAGATAAAGTGTCTTCGTCAAGACCATGCATACTTCTAATGATTTGACAAGTGTGACTTGAATATGCTCCCCTATCTTGTATACTCCATCTTTGTTTTTAAGTATGTGCCTGAAAATATTGTAAACAGAAAACACCACTCCAAGTTTTCTTTCCCTTTTGACTTCATCAAAAAGAAGGAAAAGTCAAGTCTCCAACATAATATATACAGAAAAAGTACAAGTTAAGATAATAACTTATTTCTAACACAATGTTAGAATAATGAATATGAAACACATAACATAAATGTTGTAAGATAATAGAATCATGTAAAGCAACATAACATAAATATGAATTAAAGTAAAAAAGGTTCTTACAATGCATAAAGTAAATCACAGTTAAACATTACAATGCCAAATAAAAAAAATCCAACAAGGTTAATAACTAACATCATCAAAGAGCCACTAGCAAATCATAGACAACAACTACCCTAAGATTTCGACTCATCACTATCACCATCCAGATCCATGTAGTCCAGTCGATTTGTTAATCTTCTAAGTTCAACTTGGACCTATTGATTCTTAGCATCAATGAAATTCGTTCTTCTTGTAATGTAACCATGATGCGAGAATAACTCATCCATTATCATCTGATTAGTAGACATGGCAGTAGATGAAGATGACTCAGCATGAAATGTAGAGGGTTAAAGTGCATGAGGGTCAGTAGAAGGATTTTCCATAGGACCAGCCTGTTGATCACTTCAATGCTTGTAGATAAGATCATTGGGGTCTCGAAAGAATCTCATATTGTGGATCACATCCACATCGATCTTGCAATCCCTAGTATTCAATTCGATCTTGGACTCCCCAACATTAGAGATACCAAAATGCTCTAGTATGGCAGTGATGAGTATATCATAAGGTAATGGGCTCTAAGTATACCTAACATACCACATTTGTTGCATTACCATTAAAACCCATTTTATCAAAATATAATGCTTAAGAGTATACATAAGTTGTAGTTTCATATTGCTAATTTGCGAATAATTTGAATATTTTGGAACAATAATATAGCTTATAAGGTAATTAAGCAAACAATCTTATAGATTGTGATTTTCGACAGATAGGATATGTCTACTTTTAACAATTTCATCTACGGCTCTTTGCTTGCACATTACAATTTCCCTTTTAGAAAATCTACACATAGTTCAATAGAATTCCCTTCTATCATACTCTTCCAAATCACATTGAAAGCCAAATTCCACTATAGTTCATGTGCATGGTATATTCTGAAAAATTGAACTAAAAGTTCTCAAATGTAAGGCAATGTCTCTGCCTTTGACTGAGAAAAAAATTTACTTCTTTTAAAGTTTAGATTGCAGTAAAATACCTAAAGAAGTTCAGGGTAATAAGCATAATGTTCCTTAAAAAAATAAAAAATATTTTGTTGCCTAAGGATGGTGGGGAAAATAAAATCACCAGACTCAAGAGTGCTAAGCTTACCATACTTAGGAGGGAAAATGGGTCTCTATAGAAAATGTTCTTTGAACACAATTTGTTGCTCATCAGTTATAAGAAGTCGCGCCAAATCCAATGGATTAGACTCTGAAGAAATTGATTGCTTCAATTGAGACACATTGGTATGTTGCTTCTTGGTTCTGGATGAAGAAGTCATGACATTGAAGTTTTGAAATTCTAGGTTTTGTAGATTTGTGAATTCGAGGCTTTTTGATTTAATGTTCTAAACAAAAAAATGATGGTTTTAATGTGTTTATAATTGAAAATGTGATAGAAATTAACACAGAAATCAGCCAAAATAGTGAAGAAATGAAGATTTTGGAAGTGGAGGGAGTGACCACAGTTTTTGGAGGTTTAAAGAAAGAAGATGAAGTTTCTGAAAATGACGGAATCGCTTTAAATATTCCATAGTGTAATCGGTTACTCGAGGTAGAGTAATCGGTTACATCAGTGAAATTACCCAGTTGCTAGTAATTCAACTTAGCATAATCGCTTACTCTCCAGCTTAATCGATTACTATTCCTTACTATTTTATCCAGTAATCGGTTACTCATCGGAGTAATCGATTAATATCCCCATTTTTTGAAACCTCCATGCATCTGATGCATAGTAATCTGTTACTCATGTGTAGTAATCGATTACATACCCCAACATATAAAAATTTAAGAAACATTTAAGTATGTTTAAGCACAAGTAGGTATGTAGAAAGCATAATGAAGCAAACATATATGCAAGTTAACATATTTAAGACAAGTTAGCTTCATCAAGTATGTCTAATTCTAGTCTAATCTTATATAAAGGTTCTTCCGGCAAAGTTTTTGTAAAGATATTTGCTAAATGATCATTTGTATCAGCAAATACCAAGAGTACATCTTTCTTTTAGACATGGTCCCTAAGGAAGTGATTCCTTATATCAATATGCTTGGTTTGGGAGTGCATAACTAGATTCTTAGTGAGGTTTATATCACTAGTATTATCACATTTCAAGGGAATGCATCCTAAGTCCAAACCATAATCTCATAATTGTTGCTTAAGCCACAACACTTGGACACAACAACTACCTACTGTAATGTATTCTGCCTCAAAAATACTTAGAGCAACAAGACTTGCTTTTTACAAGACCATGATACCTGTGCATTTTCTAGAATATGACAATTACCACTTGTACTTTTCCTCTCAGTTTTGCATCGAGCAAAATCTGAATCCGAGTATTCCACCATGCACATAGACTCCCTTTCGGATACCACAATCCTACATTAGGTGTGCCTTTCCCATATTTCATTATTCTCTTAACGTCAACTAGATGTGACTCTTTGGGTTTTGATTGATAACATGCAAAAATACATAGACTAAAGATAATATAGGGTCTACTTGCCGTAAGATCAAATAGGGTGTTGATCATACCTCATTACTTCACTTTCCTACTTCATCAATATCAATATATGCTCTAGAACCTATCATAGTGGCAATTACTTTGCAATCATCCATCTCAAAGTTCTTTAGAAGATCCCTACAATATTCAGATTGACTAACAAAGATGACATTGAAAGCGCAAAGAGTCAAGACTTGTACATTTGACGCTAACCTAAGTTTTGATGAAGAGAACAGACATGCAACTAAGCTTGAAGATCGAACAACAAACAATGAGCCGAAGACTCAAGGGTTGCATCTATAGACTTATGATTGCCTTAGATCGAGTCTAGGTTAAGTAAACTGAGGTGGAGTCTCACAAGAGCCTTAATATAAATAAGATTAAAATTGAGATATCACATCTAAATATAACATGATAAGTAGGCTCATGAATTCATATATATAGTATTATGCATTAAAGATATTATATTTGGAAAACTATGTATAACATGTGCATATCATATAAGTAGTTTACCTTACATCAAGAAAAACATTGTCAATCAGTATAATCAATTAAGTAATATGTGTAATCGATTACCGTGAATTACAGTAGCTAACCAATCTGATGTTGATGGTGTGTTAATCGATTAAGACACTATATTATTGATTAAGACTTAATAGAAAAACTAACATTTAACATCCCGTTAATCAACTAAGGAGATGCATAATCGATTAATAGCAACATCAGTATGTTTGATATAAATGCTGGAATTCTGGCCCATGTGGCATAAGGTTCATATTTTCATATCTTGGATATTAAGAAGATCTTTGAGCATTCATTGTCATATAGGTTGCATTAGAAAAGTATAGAGAATAAGAGATGTTGAATAGGGCTTAGAACCTGAGGTTGTAGCATGCATCTCTAGGGCTTTTTTTATGCTTATCATTCATTCTTGTTTTCTTGATTTGATTTTAAAGTGAAAGTAAGAAATGTTTGTTTTCTGAAAATTGTGAAATATGTTATGTGAAAACCTATGCATTATTTTATCACATAGAATAGGTTCTTGTGAGTATTCTAATTAGAGTTTTAGAATTGAGTTTACATTGTTATATTCGAGTATTAAGTATTCAAGAAAACTCAAATTCAGTTTTAGTCAAGGAAAGTGATCTCTTGGTGAGTAACATCACTTCAAGAAGATATCTTATTGTATTTCACGAAGACTAGGAGGTCTTGGTGTAAGTGATACCTGGCTTGGGCCTAATCGCGAAAAGATTGGTGATCTTAGTAGGCAAGAGATAGAGGTCAAACCGAGATTGTCAAGCTTGTAGAGTCCAAGAAAGATGCATCTTAGTTTTATCGTTTATTGGAAGTTTGTGTGTATCAAGCAATATTTCAATAGTGAAGAAGAAAAATCTCCCGAGATAAGAAGAGGAGGCCTGAATGTAGTTTGTAGTGGACCGCAAACGAACCAGGGTAAAAATTTCCTTGTGCACAATTTTCTAACCCTAATCTCATTTAATTTTGCTTGCTATATTCTTATTAATTGAATTGATTATGTATTACATGTTATAATTTGTGTAAATATCTTTATGTAATCTTTGTAATCAATTAATTGCATAAGGATTGGTAATCGGTAACTTGTGTTGCAAAAAACCATTAAAATCAAGAATATGCAAGAACACAAGATAATTGATTATCCACGTGCATAATCGATTAAGTCCATCATGGATTAATCGATTAATACCATGCTTAATCGATTAAGTGCAGTAGTTTTCTGTTTTACACAAAATATAGGAAAAGTGGAGCAAGTGATCTGCGACACATATTCAACCCCCCTTCTAGGTGTATTCTGACCTGCTGATACCCTACTGACATCTTTGAGTTGTTTGATTTGAAGTCCGAGGAATTAGTTCAACTTCCTCATCATGGACATCTCAAACTTTGCTTGCATCATCTTATCGAATTCACTAGACAATAACTTATTAGTAGTAAGGAAAACAATATCATCAACATAAATTTGAACAAGTAGAGTATGATGATCTATTTTCTTAATGAATAACGTAGTATCAACCTTTCCTTTGGTAAAGCCTTTTTCAAGTGAAAAGCTTGTTAGACGACCATACCAAGCTCTCAATTTAAAGATAATGATAACTTTACCTATACCAATGACTTTTTCTTTTGTTGTTCTCTCCGTAGGTAACAAGTGCCTTTATTTCTTGAATATCATTGAAAAATTTGAATCATTTCGTGTGATGTGCCTTGAACAGTCGTTACCACTATTGAGTGAATTTTTCGAAGGTTGTTCACTATTTATAACTTTAACCATTAATAACTAGCAAATTATCAATTATATCCCTAACATGAAATTATAATTGATATTCAACAATTACCACTAATAATAATTAACACAAACAAATTGAAAGGATGAGAATAGCACGTTTGAACTCATCGTGTAATATTTAATGATATCTATTGAGAGAAACTAAAATTAATAGCAATCATATCTAAAACATGGGTAAAAATAAATTAACATAACAATGCTAACAAACTTAAGGTTTCATCTTCCCCTTAATACAAAAGGTTTAACTAGAGATAGAAAAGAAAACAATGATTACACAATCTCATTGTAATACTTCTGCTAATCCTTATTCCGGAGTAGTGTTCTCCTATCTCCTTTTGTCTTACTGTGGATGCCTCAAATTGTGTGTTAATCTCCACTGTATATCCTCTCTTCTCTATTGCCACACTCTCTTTTTATGATTAAGAATTTAATAAAATCTATCTCAACAAAATGACATCTTTATATATCTTTATCCAATCTTCTAATAATTTCAAACTTAATCTATATTTTATCAAATATTTAATAATTCACATATCTAAATAAGTTTATTAATATGAGTCCAAAATTTAAATAGTTTATAATATCTATTTTCATATCATAGTGCAAAATTAGGTTCTTTTCTAACTTTGATATTTAAAGTCGTTTTTCTCCTTTCTTTAGCTATCACGTTGAAAATGTGATGAAGAAAGTAAATATGAGAAAACAATGCAACATCAACCACATCGACACTATTAAAACCTAACCTTTAATTTGAAGGACAAAAGTATGTTGAGAAAACATAGATTGAAGTAATTATGTCAATCATACGCTATTCTTCTAACATTTATGTTAGTTAGCTAATATGGTTTGGTGTCCAAGAATTTTTGGACTTTGTAGTAAACTTTAGTTTATTTTGAAGCTTACGTTAAATCAATAAATAGTTTCTGTTTCCTTAGCTTGTTTGAGACTTGTCACGTATGTAAGGAAGTGATTATATAACTTCTCTAATTTCTTTGGGCAGGTATTAATTTTTTATTAAAATGTGTATGACTTTTAATTTCACGTTTTATAATTAGTTTAGCAGTAGTTTATATTTATTGTATATCGTTTCTTGTGACGTCGAATCATGCATATATATTATTTTGGACATCCATTTCCTAACAATGCCACCATTATGGGTAGTGTGAGGTAACTTGTTCCCACATTAGGTTAATGCAAGCTATTTAGTTACCCTCAAAAGACAATATTTAGAGATTGGTCTTTTTGAAAGCAAAGGAGTATCACTGAAGTTGATGTAGAAAGATTGACCGCACGTATCTAGGAAGAAGTCGCTTGTAGGAAATGAATAATATTTTAATATTTTTAGCAATTATCTTTTCAGTATCTTTTCAGTATGTATTCATTATCTTTTCAGTATCTTTTCATTAACTTTTCAGTATTATTCTCATTATCTTTTATTTAGTATTTAAAAACTTTTGTGGATGTAGTTGTCACTAACATATTATCTTCATTAATAAAATTTGAGAGTTTTCTCTTTCTAGTGGATTGGAGAGTTTTATTTGTTAGGTATGTCGCTTGCAAACTTGTGTTTTCATTCAAGGTTTGGTGCTTGCCAATTCTTTGTGCTTCCGATTGCATCAAATGGCATTAGAGCAAGTTTTCTCCTACCTCTTTTCATAGCTTGAACAACCATGGGAGATCAACTGGTGACAAGAGCAAATCTTCAAGGTATTACCAAGGTCCGAACTGCATTGATTGAACAGTTGGCAACTTTAACAAATCAGGTGATGAACAATGCTAACAACGAGAATCAACGAAGAGACACGAGAGGAGAACCACATAGGGTTCTGCATCGTAGAAACAATAATCGTGTTTTTATTGTGGGAGATTCGAGTGATGAAGAAGAAGAACCTGATGAGGAAGATATGGTTAGCTAGGGAACTCGGTAGTATAATCATGACTACAGGTGAAAGCTGATTTTCCATTGTTCTACGGAACAATGGGAGTTGAGGAGTTTCTGGATTGATAGATTGACGTTGACAAATTCTTCGACATCATGGGCGTCCCTGAGAACAAACAAGTTAAGATGGTAGCGATCAGATTGAAGAGCATTGATGTTGTGTAGTAGGATAAGTTTGTTCTTCAGAGGCATAGGCAAAGTAAAAGGCTAGTCAAAATTTGGCGAAGAATGAAATAGTTGATGTTGGAGGTGTTTTTACCAGAAGATTATGAGCATAATCTTTATAAGATATAAATCGAATGTGCTCAAGTAAAGAGAACTGTGACGGAGTATAAAATCGAGTTTCTATGTTTTTCTAAGCGTAATGAATTGGGAGAACTAGAGAACCATAAGGTGGATCAATATGTCAATGGTTTAAAGGGTTCTTTGTAGGAGAAGATGAGTTTATAGACTTTATGGACCATGGCAGAGGCATCTAGCCTAGCTTTGAAGGTTGAATTGATGGAGAAATCCCCTCAAAATTTCTCATCTTTTTGAAGGTATACTCCCCAGAATAATTTCGAGTCAGCAAGCGATGAGGAGAACAACATAGCAGCCAAGGATCACAACTCTGGAAATAAAGGGACTAACAACTCTAGCGGTGTGCAGCAGAATAGGGCACCCATCCAGAAAACAACTAACCCATACGTGAAACCAACTAATGTTAACTCCTTCATACTCATTGTTCTCCTCATCCTCCTTTTTTCAGAATGACGATAATTCTTCTAGAAGGTTTCTTGGTGATGATGCATAGTGAAAAGGAACTTGATGAACTGTTAAAGAAACTGAATGTTTCTACCTAGTAGGGATAATAGGGTTAATGAGAGTTGTCAAGGAGAAATCAACAATTCCAAAAGAGGTGCTAGGGGACTTCAAAGAGTTGATTATAGATGAGTTATTAATTGATTTCCTTCCTATGCGAGATATTCAACATAAGATTGACCAGATTTCGGGTTCTAGTTTACCTAAGGTGCCTCGATTTAGCGTAGAGACTGAGACTATGGTTGAGGAGATTGTAGCTATTAAAGAAGTTGTCAAGGAAAAGTTGGAAGCTACTAGGCAGAAGAGTAAGGTTACTGTTAACAAACATGGGAGCATTAAATTTTTCGATGCGGGGGACAATGTGATGGTGTTCTTACGAAACGAAAGGAGGGATTTCCAGTTGGTACTTACAACAAGTTGCAGTGACGCAAGTATGGTTCGTTCAAAGTGACTCGAAAAATCAATGACAATGCCTATGTGGTAGCTCTCCCAGATTCCATGAATATATCCAATACTTTCAACGTTGCTGACGTTCATGAGTATCAGGCAGATTAGTCTCTTTATCAAGAAGAGAACTCGAGGTCGAGTTCTTTAGAGGTGGAGGAGATTGAAGTAGGAAGGCTAGTTGCACATATGGAAGACGAAGTCCCTCGTAGAAAAGGAACGACATTTTAATATATTTAGAAATTAACTTCTCATTACCTTTTGAGTATATTTTCAATATTTTTTCAATATATTTTCATTATCTTTTTATTATCTTTTCTTTATTATTTAAACACTTTTGGGGATGTAGTTGTCATTAACATATTATTTCATTAATAAAATTTGAGAGTTTTCTCTTTCTGGTGAATTCCAGAGCTTTATATAAAGGTTTGTCATTTGTATAATTGTGTTTTCATTCTAGGTTTGGCACTTGCTAATCCTTCATACTTCTTTCTGACTGCATCAAGAAGTAGATATCTTGAATTTCTTACTGCACTATTTTTTCATATCATATATAATAAAGAAATGAAGCTATGTTAACATGCTTTAAAAACTGTTTGTTTATGTCAGTATTTATTATTTTTTATGCAAAAGAACCACCGGTAGGAACAGAACATTGTAAGATATATGTACGTAAGACTAGTTAGGCAAGAAAGATTGCAATACTATTCTACTCCGAGCCTTCATGAAGGGTTAGCAAGTTTTTTCATTTCCGTTTAAAATTGCGATATGCACCATTTCCGTTATTTGAATTATTAGATCTCCCTTCATAGAATGGATAACTAAAATATGGAGTGAACTTTTTAACTTAACTATCGGAGTAAGTGGATAACATCCAGTGACGGGAGCTTCCTAGTGGAAGGTGGGGGCAACTGTCCCCTGAGTTTTTTTAATTTTTATTAACGTATTTATTTTGCTTAATTTATTAAAAGAAAAATAATATATTCTTTTACAAATCCTAATATGTCATAAGAAATGTAACAAGTAGAATATATTACAAAATATATTAATAATTGATTTATATGTGATATATGCCAATTTTTTATGGTGTAAGAAGATTTAATAGGAGAATATAATATTATTATTATTAAAATATTTACTTGATCCTCAAAGTTAGTATTTAAATTAAAACTTAATTTATCAATTTTAGATGGTACAGAGGGCAAGAAACAAACAATTTCATTATTTTATTCATGTACTCTATAGCCACACAACATTACAAGCTTGTAACAAAGTAAAAAAAAATTAACCTTACACTTGTGAGAGTGCATTTTTGTATGCAAAAAATTGTTACAAGATTCTCCTATTACTCATAAATTTATATAATGTTTGTAAGTTATTTTCACTTATACTTTCTTTATGTTATACTATTATTTTATAATCATTGTTGATACATTTTAAATTCTTGTTAACAACATTATTGTAATTTTTATCAATAAGGAAATAACTTAAAAATTTATATCTGATTCAACAATCAGTGAGTATAATTCTTTAAAAGAATAAAAAAAAAATACTTTAAATGAATGTGTATAATAATTTTTAAAAATCTGTAATCATTAAAATATTATTTAGAACTGACATGATATTTTGAAACTCTGAAACAATTATATATGTTTTATAGTTACTCAAATAATTTTAATTATAAATTGTAATTAAATATTTGAAATTTTTAAACATTATTCAAGATTTGCCATTCATCACACCTATAATATTGATGTGAAATAATGGTACTTCCCAAACTAATGGCAAGAAGCCCGATAAACCAGGAACCCGTGCGTATCATCAATTAATGACAAAAGTTCTTCCATGCCAATAATCCTCACGAATTGGTCAAATATTTTATAGTACTAATGTTTATATAAAAAATTGCTTATGAAAATGGAAATCAACAGCTTGCACATGGTAATGCCACCCTTTGACATCACTCGATGTTTCGCCGTCCATAACCATTTTATGGCATGATCAGCGTGAATGATGAGCACTTTCACAAGAATAATAAATAAGATGATTGTTTAAGAAGTGTTGAGAAGGGGAGTCACAAAAATAAGGTGAGATTTTTAACAAACGAGTTAAGCGAATGACAAGATTAAATTTTAAGGTACTGAATTTACGAGACTTTGTCGCTTATATGTATTTCAAGTTTATTACTTACCATTATCATAGTTCTGTTCAGAGAGAAATATATACATTAAAAGTTTTAAAGTTTTAATGTTTTATATATTATCATTACATCAGTATGTATTATAAATAAATGATAGATGATATATTGAGCGTGTATAAATCTTTACAATGACAAAATAAATATTACATGTTATTTCTTTTAACTAGCGATGGCAATGGGCACGGGTGGACACAGTAGTAGCTACCCGCTACCCGTTTCAAAATAGAAGAGTAATACTCATACCCACCCATACCCGTACGGGTACCCGTGTGCATGATAAGTGATTTTTGTTCATATTATTTGGGATTGGAATAGAAGATTACATTTGACCGATCTTGGATACATATTAATAAATTATACATTTTTACAGAGTTGAAATCGATAGAAGGGGCCAGTTTCTAGGATCATGAGCTTATCTGGGATCATGTGTTGCACACAGTTTTATGTCTCTAGTTGCTCGCTTTTCAAGTTTGTAAAGTTTCAAACTTTGAATTTTTCTTCACTCCACACCAAAAAATTTAATTAAAATTGAAAACTTCAGTGGTAACATGAGGGCCAACTCGATACAAAGTGTGTGGTTGATGAATTTCGCTGTTATCACCACCATTGTCCAATTGGCAATTACTGTTCATATAACGTGTAAAGGCCAAATATATACCTCAACGTGAAGAGCATGTATGAATATATGATTTTCTGACCAAATTAAAGTGAAAAGATAGACCAGCAGCAACTTGGCTTACGTCCATGTTATTTCATACAATTGATTCGGAATTTAGAAGATTATTAATGGAGACAGCGGTTAATTGCAAACAACATTAACTTGTAGTTTCTCTGCTAACTTTTATAATTGTCAAAGGCTTCCGATAATTCAACACTATATTTGATGCCATCTTAAAATAAATCTGTGTTCCTGAAAAATCAAGTAGTGAAGTCAATGTAAAAATATTTGACCCTAATTTATTTATATGTGTTGTGGATGCTTAAAATATATTATTGTATCATGTCTCATGTTCTTTAGTATTTGAGTTGAAAAGAAATTAATGTTATATATTGGACAAAATTTTCTTATTATAACTTGTACCAATTAAAAGCATATGGGTCATGGACTCATGAGTATGCAAAGCTTGTAATAGCTTGTAATAGTTGTTCTTTAATAAGCATATGGGTCATGGACTCTCATACACAAACAAAGTTGATCATATAAGATAAGATGACAAACTAAGAGTGAAGTGAATTAGTTTTCTGATTTTTCTATAGAAAATGTAAGTTTTTGCAACTTAGAAAAACGTAAGAGTTGAGGTGTAGCTGAATAATATGTTATGCAAAAATCAAGTGCAAAAATATAAAGAGTATACAGAAAAGAGATATACAGGAAGTTCACTTTCTAATTCATGGAAGGTTGCGTCTAATCCTTTTGCAAGCAAAAGAGACTTTTACTATATGTCAATTGTTCCAAATCTCACCCTGAAAGTTTGTTTCTTAACACTCACCAAAATATTGTCTAAACTATGGCTACTCTTACTGAGTCCATTAAGCTCTTGCTTAATGATGAAACCTTTGTTTCCAGAGTGTCATAAATTAGAAGACTTAGAACAAATTTACTATGATGAAATGTCAACCCACCTTCTAGTCCACTGAAAGCTAAGTCTAGTCCTCTTGCAACCACAAGAGATTTTTACTATGATGAAATGTCAATCTTTACAAATATCACCCTAAGACTTTGTCTCTGATTACACTCACCAAATCACATTTTTGAGGTGCACCACTTCTAAAAATCACTTTTTCCCTTTCACCACACCCTATGATGAAATATGCAGAAAAATGGTAATGAAGAACTTTATATGTAGGATTAGGATTGTTAAGAATGTAAAACAAATTCACTTCTCAATCCTTATATATCAATCACAAGAAGTACCACACAAATGCTGAAGCGTTCAAGTTTAGAAAACTTGGAAGAAAACACTCAAGAATATGTTTTGAGAAAATTCAAAAAGTTTGAACAAGGTGTTTGTAAAAGTGTGGAAAAAGTAGTATGATTGATCTATGAAAGTTCTGTATTGAACCTGAATGCCAATGACCTTTAAATAGGCTTCCAATAAGCCATCATATCCATAAATGAAGGTAGGAATCGATTGGAGTAACATCCATTTGTTTTGGGATGAGTTGTTTCAGTTTGAATAAGAAAACTACTATAACAACTATGACTAATCGATTACTCGATGTGATAATCGGTTACCAAAAACTTTTGTACCGTTGAGTAATCGGATACTCATGTGAGTAATCAGTTACTCAGATTTATTTTTGCTTGTTACTCAATTTGGGTAATTGGTTACTCTATCATAGTAACCCATTACTCAATTCGAGTAACTTGTTACTCCGCTTTTTGAAAATTTAAGTTCATCTTTTAAACAAAGTTTAATATTTTTCAAAAAGATTTCCTATGAGAATTTGGTAACACTTAAGGTAAATTACTTTAGGATAGAAGTACCTATTATAGAAAGCTAATAAGTCTTGATCTTGATTTAAGCATGCTCCTAGTCTTTAAGGTTTTATGTCCTTTTACTTCTTTTTCACATGTCGAACATTATTAACAAATATTGTATTCTTCTTCTTATGTTCTCTTTATTTTTTGCCCTTTATTTGATCGATTGTGGCCAACAGTATGCAACGACCTCTTTCGTTTCACCAATAATTGATACTAGAGCCAATTTTTAAATGACTTTTAACTCATGTGTCATATTCATGGTGGAGAAGTTTGATGAAACTGATATCTATGCATTGTGACAATTAAGGGTGATAGATATGTTGGTTGGATAAAGTTTTTCAAAGGCATTGTGTGAGGATAACATGTATGAGTTGAAGGAGAATGAAATATGATGGGACCATGGTGGAGGCCACAATGGTGTTAGATCCAGAACCCCAAAAGTCTATTTATTGGATTATGACCAGTGTGGAGATAGAGACCCATGAGGAGCATCATGCTCGGAGACATATGATGTTGATATCTTTATTGTTATCAGAAGGATGATATCGTTTAAGATGATAAGTGGAGTACTTTTTGGCGTTTCCACGTTGTTATGATGAATGATGTTAATTTCTAGCTGATTTGCAAGGGCACATGGGTATTGGCTGACTTTGATGAATGGTGTAACACAGACATTAGTTTGGATGCAAAATGTACTATAGATATCAATAGAGATACAATATCTGACACAAAAATAAGCTTGGATGAAATGGTGTGGCAAGTATATTGGTTGACATTGATGCAAGATTTGTTGGGTATAATCAGAATATAAACACACATGGGGTGGATAAATAGGTACGATGCAATCAAATTATCACTTTTACGAATTTTATAGAATTCTGAAAAATCACCAGTTTAATCGATTAATCAAGGACTTAATCGATTACTGATAGCTACATCTTTATCGATTAACAAATATTTTAATCGACTATCTTGACAGTTAGGTTTCTTGAAAATGGAATCTTTTCAACAGAAAACTCGAACAATTCAATCTTTACAAACGTATACTACTTAATCTGATTATGAACAATTAATCTTAAAAAATTAAGCTATTCAAGAATCAATTTAAAATGTAAAGACTTTAAATGTAAAAGAGATAAGGGAAGAGAAACAAGAACACATTTTTTTAATCCTGGTTCGTTTATGGGTCCACTTGCAAACTACATACAGGCCCCCCGTCTGATCTGGGAGATTTTTCTTCACTACGAAACCAAGTAATATTCAACTATAAGCACACTTCCAGTTATACTTTCACAAACGCTCCCTTCTTAGATCTAGAGACAAGCTACATGGTTTGACTTCGGACACGTCTCTTTCGGATACTCCACACCTACTTGTTGTCAAGCCCTTGTCGATTCTTGCTCTCAACTAAAACCTTTGTGAAATGGTGAAGACCCTACAACCTAACCTCAGTTAGGACACTTTTTGTTCTAAACTCTCTAAATTTGTTGTCTCAACACTTTTTCAAGTTACAAGTACCTAAATGTGCCAATATGATCAAGTAATACTCAATCTCAAACCTAATCAGAAAATCTCAACCTGAATGCCAATGACCTTTAAATAGGCTTCCAATAAGCCATCATATCCATAAATGAAGGTAGGAATCGATTGGAGTAACATCCATTTGTTTTGGGATGAGTTGTTTCAGTTTGAATAAGAAAACTACTATAACAACTATGACTAATCGATTACTCGATGTGATAATCGGTTACCAAAAACTTTTGTACCGTTGAGTAATCGGATACTCATGTGAGTAATCAGTTACTCAGATTTATTTTTGCTTGTTACTCAATTTGGGTAATTGGTTACTCTATCATAGTAACCCATTACTCAATTCGAGTAACTTGTTACTCCGCTTTTTGAAAATTTAAGTTCATCTTTTAAACAAAGTTTAATATTTTTCAAAAAGATTTCCTATGAGAATTTGGTAACACTTAAGGTAAATTACTTTAGGATAGAAGTACCTATTATAGAAAGCTAATAAGTCTTGATCTTGATTTAAGCATGCTCCTAGTCTTTAAGGTTTTATGTCCTTTTACTTCTTTTTCACATGTCGAACATTATTAACAAATATTGTATTCTTCTTCTTATGTTCTCTTTATTTTTTGCCCTTTATTTGATCGATTGTGGCCAACAGTATGCAACGACCTCTTTCGTTTCACCAATAATTGATACTAGAGCCAATTTTTAAATGACTTTTAACTCATGTGTCATATTCATGGTGGAGAAGTTTGATGAAACTGATATCTATGCATTGTGACAATTAAGGGTGATAGATATGTTGGTTGGATAAAGTTTTTCAAAGGCATTGTGTGAGGATAACATGTATGAGTTGAAGGAGAATGAAATATGATGGGACCATGGTGGAGGCCACAATGGTGTTAGATCCAGAACCCCAAAAGTCTATTTATTGGATTATGACCAGTGTGGAGATAGAGACCCATGAGGAGCATCATGCTCGGAGACATATGATGTTGATATCTTTATTGTTATCAGAAGGATGATATCGTTTAAGATGATAAGTGGAGTACTTTTTGGCGTTTCCACGTTGTTATGATGAATGATGTTAATTTCTAGCTGATTTGCAAGGGCACATGGGTATTGGCTGACTTTGATGAATGGTGTAACACAGACATTAGTTTGGATGCAAAATGTACTATAGATATCAATAGAGATACAATATCTGACACAAAAATAAGCTTGGATGAAATGGTGTGGCAAGTATATTGGTTGACATTGATGCAAGATTTGTTGGGTATAATCAGAATATAAACACACATGGGGTGGATAAATAGGTACGATGCAATCAAATTATCACTTTTACGAATTTTATAGAATTCTGAAAAATCACCAGTTTAATCGATTAATCAAGGACTTAATCGATTACTGATAGCTACATCTTTATCGATTAACAAATATTTTAATCGACTATCTTGACAGTTAGGTTTCTTGAAAATGGAATCTTTTCAACAGAAAACTCGAACAATTCAATCTTTACAAACGTATACTACTTAATCTGATTATGAACAATTAATCTTAAAAAATTAAGCTATTCAAGAATCAATTTAAAATGTAAAGACTTTAAATGTAAAAGAGATAAGGGAAGAGAAACAAGAACACATTTTTTTAATCCTGGTTCGTTTATGGGTCCACTTGCAAACTACATACAGGCCCCCCGTCTGATCTGGGAGATTTTTCTTCACTACGAAACCAAGTAATATTCAACTATAAGCACACTTCCAGTTATACTTTCACAAACGCTCCCTTCTTAGATCTAGAGACAAGCTACATGGTTTGACTTCGGACACGTCTCTTTCGGATACTCCACACCTACTTGTTGTCAAGCCCTTGTCGATTCTTGCTCTCAACTAAAACCTTTGTGAAATGGTGAAGACCCTACAACCTAACCTCAGTTAGGACACTTTTTGTTCTAAACTCTCTAAATTTGTTGTCTCAACACTTTTTCAAGTTACAAGTACCTAAATGTGCCAATATGATCAAGTAATACTCAATCTCAAACCTAATCAGAAAATCTCCAAGACCTAATAGAAAATGTGGATTTATGCAAGGTTTGTATGAAAATGAATTTTACAATTGAATGCTAAAAAATTACTTCCGAAGAAGCTTTTTCTTCTAATCCTTATTATACACAAGAAACACTTAAACTTTTGGAAAACACTATTTTCCATATTGAACTCTTAAAAAATTTAAAATCTCTCTCTATTTGCGTATGGGTAAAGTTACAGATTTTATAGTAAATTGAATCGATTATAGTAAATTTGTAGATTTACAGATTTACAGATTTTATAGTAAATTTGTTGTCTAAAAAACATGTTTTCTTCAGTAGCCACATTTAATCGATTAAGCTCTAGTATAGTCAATTAACGAGGCTAAGAGATTCAAACCAGTAGCTACTGTAATCCAATTAATTGATCCATAAACATATATAATCAATAAAGAATTCTAAAAACTACTTAATCGATTAAACTATATCATTAATCAATTAATTAGTGTTAACCAAAAGTTTAGATTCCACTTATCCAAGGTAAAACCTTCTAAATGAAGTATGCTCAAGCAATGAATGATTTTCAAGAACATATGCAGTATTAATACACTAAAATCATGTATGCTCAAGTGAAGTGCATGCACATTATCTATTAAGGATGGATGACTCTCATTTTTAATTTTTATTTACATTTTAAGCTTTGTGAGATTCTCATCCTAGGGTTACCTAACCTAGACTCGAACTACAAAATCATCTTAGGACGTCTAAAAATAAGAAGACTTTCCTAATTCTAGATAACCTTGAGTCTTATGCTTGTTGTTTGATAAGTTGAGTCAATTTTCAAGCTTTACTAAATTTGTTGTTTTTATGAAAACTTTGTTGTAGATGGTACTTGCAAACTTTGACTTCTCTTGCAATATCAATCTCCCCCTTTTTGATGGACAAACTTTTTCTTGCTTTTCACTTTGAAGATTGATTTTGATCAACTTCTTTTGCTTAGGCTGTGAATAAGCAGTGTAAATATATCACAAGCCCCCCTCACTTAGTTCTCCCCCTTACTTCATGAATGAAGATAGTAGGGTTGTTACGGAAGCATGAACAACAAATTGCAAAACTTCAAACAACACTTTCTCCGTCTTTTGGCATGAGAAAAAAGAAATTTCATAAAGTATAACTAAAAGAAAGGAAAGAATACTGATTTATGTTGAATTTAATTGATTAAGGGAATTATTAATGGATTAAAAACAATTTAGAAACTTGAACAAGTACATATAGTCTACATTTAATCGATTAATGTATGCATTTAATCGATTAATCATACTTAAATTAATAGTTCTAAATGGTAGTGATCTTGTTTTAACAAATCATAAGCATTTGAGTAAATCAAACAGTTGAAATATCACACAAATATATAATAAACCAACCATTCATCATAGTCATTGATTTGCATCACATAGTTCGAAAACTAAAACATCATAGTAAACAAGAAACTCATAATAATCCAAGCAAAAGTTCAACCATAATCAAACTAAGTCATAACATAAACTAGCAACAAACCATAACCAAAAGAAACATAACCACACACATACACACACTAAAGCTTAATCTAACTTAGGCATTTCTAAGCTAAACTAATCTTGAGATGGAGGTGGGGATGGTGGAGTGGTTTGGATGGTTCTAAGTAGAAAGATAACACAATCAAACTCTTGAGAAGTCCTTTATTCTTGCGTTTGGAACTCAGCCTTCATGGCATCCCTCAAGGACTGAAAACTAGCATCTATGCGGTTATTCAAGGGTTGTTCCATGGCATTCAGATGTGATGAACTAAATACATATTGATGAGACATACTTGATGTCTCAACTTGTGGTTGAGCAATGTTCTGTTCAGGCTGGTCTTCAATTCCTTCAATTTCTAACATTTCGAATTCCACGGTTGTATGATCTTCTTGGTACTTCCAGGTACCACTATACTTGTAAATGCCCATTTTGTGAATTATTATCACTCACAAGGTGCCCACGAGAATTTGTCGCCATAATTTCTGTACCCGATACATCAATCTCCAAATGATCAATGATCCATCCTTAATATGAAAATTCTATACGCAAGCAATCGTGATGAAGATGAAGAAATGTTGGACATGATGTTTAGAATTTTAGCAAGCCAGTTGACACTAATACCTTATTTCATAACAAACATTACTTTCAAATCATTGATTGTCGGTTGAGCATGATTGGTGTTTCATTGAGCCAGAATATACACAATTAGATAATGCAGAATACAGTTCTCTACCATGAGTGATCCAGCTTTGGTAAGCTCACCCTATACATAATATTAAGAGCCCTTTAGACATGATTTATACATTAGGACAACATCAATTTTTTCCCAACGTTCATCTACACAATCACGTAGGGGAGGTCCATAACTTGATAAATCTCCAACTTCCATAAACAAGTTATACTCCAAATAATCAATTTTCCCTTAACCATAGTCACATACAAACCCTCTCTAAACTGAGAGTTACTATAAAATTATCTAACCAGTAATGGATAAATGTTAATGTTTATCTCGAGGAAAGTTGTAGCTCCTTGAACATTCAGTTGTTGAGTGAGATGAAAACCTTGTTCAACTAGCCATGCCATGTTCACATATCTAATATAGGTCAATTTTTTCCATGGTATTTTGCCAATCTTGATGATTGGAGAGATGGAGAATAGTACGAATCTCTCTTAAGAGCATAGGATCTTCCAAGCTTGTCAACTTGAGTTCGTTTTGTAGAGGTCTTTATCCTTACACGTCTTGATTCACTCATTGCGTGTTAAAGGGTGACTTAATAGTGTTTCACTCTGGTTAGGGTTTTGGATTGGGGATGAAGGTATTTGGAAGAATTTTGAATGAGGGAAACATGGTTTTGGGGGTTAGGGTTTCTAGCATTGAGAACTCTTAAACTGAACTGATATCTATTTTATTGTTGCCACTAATCAATTAAAATGGTTTGTTAATCGATTAATTGTAACAGACATGTATTTTAAAAAAATTGGAACTTACGTTAATCGATTATGGTATTTCTTAATCGATTAATTGTGAAGAAACTTGAATTTTTGAAGTCCCTAGAGCTTTTTTAATTGATAGAAATTGGTTGTTAATCAATTAACACTGGCAGACTAGCAATAATGGTAGATTTTGGTTCAAGTGAGTTATGCTTATGTATACTAACTAGAGACGTTGTCCTTAGATCCTCATAGTTAACTATAATAATGCAATACACAAATCATGAAAGTCAATTAGGAATGTCAACATACATTCAAATTCATTTAACATACAATCATATAGGAGAACCATGTTAAGGCATATATGAACCTAAAACAAGCTAGGTTAGATATGATTCATCAAGGATTTCAAGTGAAAGTGCATAGAGTCAAGACTTGCATATTTGAAGTTAACCTTGGTGTTGATGAAGATAATGGACATACAAAGAAATCTTGAAGATCTTGCAACAAACAACAAGCCGAAGACTCAAGGGTGATATCTATAGACTTAGGGCTTTATAACTTTACTTTACTATAAGTCTTAAGATGATTGCCTTAGATCGAGTCTAGGTTAGGTAAACCTATGTGGGAGTCTCACAAGAAGTAAAAATGAACAAGACTAAAATTGAGACATAAAATCTAGAAATTTTATGATAATTAAGCTCATGCATTTACATACATGGTTTTGTGCATTAAAAGTATATCATCTTTGAAAAACATGTATTATATGATCATATGTCATATAGGTAGTTTACCATGCATCAAGAAAACAATTTTTATACAACATAATCGATTATGTACAATGTTAATCGATTATCGAAATTACAATAGCTTACCAATATGAAACCTATGATGCATTAATCAATTAAGTTGTTAATTAATCAATTTAATACATAACCGAAAATCAGTTTTTCAATAGCTTGTTAATCGATTAATGACAACATCAATGTGGTTTCTATAAAAGCTGTAATTCTATCCCATGTGGCATAGCTTGCATAATTCAAAAATAGTTTAGAGCATACATTTTCATACATTGCATTAGAGTGAGAAAGTGCATTAGTAAAGCTTAGAGAGTAAGAGCATTCTAAATAGGGCTTAGGAAGTCAAATCATTGCATGTTATCTATAGGTTTCAATGCATTGCATTGTTGCATACTTACTTGATGTCTTTTAGAGTGAAAGTAAGAAAAATCTTTTTCTTAAAATTGTGAAAATCGTTTTGTGAAAAACCATTTGCATTAATTCTCATTTAGATTAGGTTCTTGTGAGTATTCTTCTTAGAGTTTTAGAATTGAGTTTACATTGTTGTAACCGAGTATTAAGTACTCAAGACAACTCAACAAAATCAGTATTGAACAAGGAAGTTGATCTTTTGGTGAACAATTTCACTTCAAGAGAGATCTTGATAATCTTCGCAAAGACTAGGAGGTCTTGGTTCGAGCGATGCGAGGCTGGGGCCGAATCATCAAAGGATAGGAGATCTTAGTATGTGAGTTAGATATGTCAAACCAAGGTTGTAAGCTATAGGTGCCAAGAAAGAAGCGACTTAGTTTTTTGTTTTTGTAATTGGAAGTATGTGTGTAAATATACAATTGCAATAGTGAAGAAAAATTTCCCAATATCATAAGGGGAGGCTTGGATATAGTTTGCAGTGGACCGCAAACGAACCAGGATAAAATTTCCTCGTGCACAATTTTCTATCCCTTATCTCCTTTACTTTTGTTCTTTATATTCTTATTAATTGATTGATTATGTGTTGCGTGTTATAATCTGTATTAGTATCATTCTGTAACTTCAGTAATCAATTAATTGTATAAAGATTGGTAATTGGTAACTTGTTGTGCAAGAAACCATGAAATCACAAAGTGCAAGATTCAGGATAATCGATTATCCACAAGCATAATCTATTAAGTCCAAGCACTGGTTAATCGATTAAAACCAAGCTTAATCGATTACGTGCAACAATTTTTAGTTCTGCGCAATATATCAGAGAAGTGGAAAAGTAACTGCTAAATCTATTCACCCCCAATTCTAGGTGTGTTTTGACCTGCTGGAACCCAACAAGTAGTATCATAGCTAGTATAAAAGTCCTAGCTTGACCATGTATTCGTTTGATCCTAAGGGAAAATACTATGGGTCTCACTAACCCTTTCGGTGGTGATGGCACATCCATCAAATGCCCTCTGATATTCAGTGGCGAGGGATACGCCTACTGGAAAGTATGCATGAAGATCTTTATCGAGACGATTAACACGAATATTTGGCAATCCCTAGTCCAAGGTCCTTTCGTTCCACTCCATTTGGTGGACGATGGACCTAAAGAAAATTCAAAAAGTCTATGGACCGATGATGAACGTAGAAAGGTTCATCATAACCTTCGAGCTAAAAACATTATAACATCGGCTCTATCGCATGATGCATTCTTTAGGGATTCGTAGTACTAAAATGCGAAAGAAATGTGGGACACTTTACATGTGACCCGTGAAGGCACTAGCGAGGTTAAGCACACTAGGCTAAATGTGCTAACTCATGAATATGAGTTATTTATTATGTTACCGAAGAAATGCAAAAACAATTCACTCATATTGTTAACCATTTAGTTTCCCTTGATAAAAAAATTGCTAAAGGATAATTAACTAATAAATTTTTGCATTGTCTTGATAGGAAATGACAACTGCAAGTAATCGCAATTATAGATTCAAAAGACTTGGGTTCCATGCCTTTAGCTACATTATTTGGCAAACTTCAAGAACACAAGATGGAGTTAGGGTGCTTGACGATGAACGAGGATTCAGATAGGAAAAGAAAGGCATCTCTCTCAAGGCTACCACTTCACAAGATCAAGAAGAGAAAGAGGATGATGATTCTGACTCCAATCTGGATGAGGAAACTTTGAATCTCCTGCTACGTAAATTCGGTAAATTTTTGAAGGTAAGAGGAGGATTCAAGAGGTTCAAAAAGAAGGAAGCGCGAGAATCAACCAAGTAAGGCAAGAACCCAAAGGAGCACTTCACTTGCCACAAGTATGGGAAAGCTAGACATATGAGGTTCCAATGTCCTACCTACATCAAGAATATTGAATCTAAGAAGATCACTCCTCGAGACTTTAAATCAAAGAAGGCTTATATAATATGGGATGATCCCGAGGAGGAATCAACATCAACCACATCTGACGATGAGGAGTCTGTGAAACTATGCTTAATGGTAAATGAAATGGAAAATAGTCAAAGGATGCCATTATAACCGACCTACGAAGTTTTGATGAAGACACGATCTTACATGGAAGCTTGAAGACTTGGACATCTCAACAAACAACATACCAAGAACTCAAGGTCATTGTCATAGAATCTAGGATTGCCTTTATCATTCTAGAGTCATAAGATGATTGCCTAGTATTGAGTCTTAGGGTAGGTAAACCCAAGATGAAAGTGTCTCCCAAAGAGTCTAAAATAAAAATCATATAAAATGAGGCATAACATCAACATATAAATACATGATAATTAACACTCATGCATTTATATTTAGCATACATGATTTTATGCATAAAGGTTTAATCATTTCTAAAATCATGAATGCATGGTCATTCATCATATAGGGTGTTTACCATTTAAAATTGCAAAAACCATTTTTAACAATTTTAATCGATTAACCCACTTTCTAATCGACTAAGTCCTAATGAAATCCACAATCGATTAAGGAAAATCATAATTGATTAAATGGAGTTACAGTAGCTAACCTCCCAGGATTTCTGTTTATTAATCGATTTAGTAATCTTTTAATCGATTAAGCCATATCTGAAATTTTGTTTTCAAAAACCCGTTAATCGATTAACATTGCAATTTAATCGATTAATATCTGTTATATCATTTATGAGCTAATTCCATTATTTTGAAACATAATCCATTCCGTTTTTAAAAACAGTTTTCTTTTCACCTCCATTAAGCAAGAACCAGAAAAATATTTGAGAGAATCAAAGATTCACTGTGCTAAAAAGTTTCAAAGCTATCTTGATGTATCTTTGAGTTTTCTTGCATGAGCTTCAAGAGTGAAAAGAGAGAATAGAGAGAAAATATTTTCATTGTGCAAAACCATTTTTCATTCAATTGAAAACACTCCTTGCATGATTTCATAATTAGATTTTAGGGCTGTGTTTGTGAGATCTTTCTGTTAAGGGTGATTAGAGCCGAATTTAGAGTTGTAATATGCACATTCTAGTGTGCAAAGTAACTCGGCGAAAGTTTTGTATCCCATATTGTTAAAAAAGTTCTAGTGGACCGCAAACGAACCAGGATAAAAATCCTCGAGCACATTTTCTCTATCTCTATCTCTTTATAATTCTATCTTTATTGCTTTCTGTTTTGATTAGATTACTGTGATTAATTTCTTGTTGTGTTAATCTATTGTTAGTCAAGAATCAATCTTAGGATAGTAAAGATCAAGAGTTATCATAGTTTTCACGAAGCGAGAAAACTGATTTTCAAAGTAAAACAATTAGGATAATCGATTAACGTTTTGATAATAATCGATTAAGTCAACTGTATTTAATCGATTAACCCTGTTGATAATGGATTAACTACATCAACTTTGTATTCTGCGCAAATATTGGAAAAGTGGGACTGGTGATCCACGACATTCACCCCCTCTAGGTGTAGTCATACCTTATTGGTACCCAACAAGTGGTATCAGAGCTAATATGAAGGTGCTAGCTTGGCCATTAAATTCGTTGATCCAAAGGATTAATCACTATGGATTCCACTAACCCTTTCGGTGGTGATGGCGCATCCATTAACCGCCCTCTGTTTTTCAGTGGCGAAGGGTATGCTTACAGGAAGGTGCGCATGTGAATCTTTATAGAGGTTAAAGACACGGAGATTTGGGACTTTATTGTCAACGAGCCTTTTACTCCAATTCACTTAGTGGATGGTGAACCCAAAGAAAAACCAAAGAGATTGTGGACTAATAAAGAAAGGCGTACAGTCCATCACAATCTCAAGGCAAAGAACATTATAATCTCTGCCTTATCGTACGATGAATTCTTTCGATTGTCGTAGTGCCTAAATGCAAAAGAAATGTGGGATACTTTGCAAGTCACCCACGGAGGCACAAGCAAGGTTAAGTGTGCAAGATTGAATAGGTTAACCCATGAATATGAGTTGTTTCATATGTTCCCAAATGAGTCAATTAATAAAATGCCGAAACGATTCACCCATATTGTTAACCATTTAACTGCATTAGATAAGAGTTTTGCTATTGGTGAATTTACTAACAAAATGTTATATTGTCTTGATAGGAAATTGTGAGCTACTCTGAAAAGCCTATGGTGGGCTACTTGAGGTGAGGTCATTGGCGACTTCATGGTTTGCTTGATGGCTATGTCAGGTATGGGTGCACACCACTTAGCACACCTGTTGCACCGCTAAGCTGCTTGTTCAGTAGCTTTGACCGTGCTGACTGGAACGTGGCCTGGTGCTTGCTGATCTGGTCAGGAGTGTGGTTCTATGCTAAGCTGCTTGGTGGGACCGCCAAGCTGCTTCTTCAGCAGCTTGGGCATGTGCCAAGCTTGTGTTTGACCGTGTCAAGCTGAGTTCAGACTGTGCCAGGACTAGTCTGGTGCTAGATTGAGCGGCCAAGGAGGTACGCTCAACTGCTTTCTTGAGCAGCTTGGTCCAGGTCAGGCTGGTGTCCAGGTCTGGCTAGTGTCCAGGCCAGCTTAGCATGGCTGGTCCACGCTTAGCTGCCTGGTTGAGCACCTTGGTTTTTGACTTTCTTTTTCTTTTTGACCATGAGTCTTTTTTCTCTTCTTTTCTTCTTTCTTAATCCTTCAAAATACATAAAAAAGAAATACACACACAAATATACAAGATTGTGATATTTTATATAGAAAGTATTATTTTAAGTTGGTTTTTCGCAATTATGCTTAAGATAAGTGCCATAAAAGTGTATGAAATTTAGGTATGTTTGGCACTTATCAAACTCCCCCCAACTTAAAACTTTATTTGTCCCCAAACAAAAGGTAAATTAACAACCACTTGGCTTTGGAAAAAATAGGTTTGTACAAGATCAAAGTTTATGCATGATTCCTTTTAAATTCCATGAGATGTGTTTATGATTATGTGAGTTTGACTCATAATGCTTCAAACTAAGAATTGAACACATCTTTCAAAAACTCATTTAGCAATTCACTTATTAAAAACGTTATCAATCAAAGAGATGCATTTCATACACGGTTCAAGAATGGAACCAAATGGGGTAAGTGTTTCACTCAAAACTCAACTTGTTTGGTTTGCAAGAATTTAATTTTGTTTTTCATCTCAACACTTACTTTGATTGCACAATTTTTTCAAGAATCACTAAGATCTTATTTAGGTTGTAATGAGGTTTGGCTATCAAAGGAAAATAGTTTTTCAAAATACTCAAATATACTTTCAAAGTTAAAAGAGAGCAAAAATTAATTTTTCATTAAAAACATATACTTCTTTCAACTTTTTTCCATTTTTCCTTCCCTAATTCTTTTTCTTGACCTTTTTTTGTAACTTCTCTTTAATTTTATCAATCTTTCTCCTTTTTTTTTTTTATTTTGGATCTTTTTCTTTACTTTTGGATTTGTAACGAGATTGAGAATTTTTCCTTGAACACTTTGTTAAATGGCCAACCATTCCCCCCAACTTAATTTCTTCCATCAACCTTCCTTTTAAAAAATGCTCTCTTTTTACTTAGAAAAGTATAGGAGATTATTTTTGTTTTTCCATATTTGGCACAAGGGTTGATTTTGAAAA
>NC_032013.1:4920736-4922353 GCF_001865875.1 Lupinus angustifolius
GCTTACACTCCCTCACAAGGTTGGTTTATGTACAACTCTTTGATTTTTAAACAAATTCACAAGGTCATGATAAATGATTTTCCAAAAAAATTGCATTTTATCCAAGTTATAACATTATGAATTATTCACAAAATTTTCAATTTTTAATCTCATGTTGCTCATCAAAGCTTGTAATTTATAAAGTCATTGATCTTGAAAAATGTTTAACCCAAGTTTGTGTTTATTTACTTTGTTTAGTTTCCACAAATTCACTTTTTAAATAAATATTCAAAAATAAAAAATAAACAAACTAAAAAATAATTTTAACAAGTAAGCACACTAAAAATAAAAATAAACACACTAAGGAATTAAAATACAGCAGAAACAACAGAAAGTTTTAAAATACAACAAAATTTCATTCTTTCAAAATGTATACACACTCCCCCCAACTTAAGTACTTTCTTGTTTTCACTATCCCCTCCTAGATAGTGGTGCCATCAACTCCTCATTTTTGTCTGTTTGTTTGGACTTGTTTTCCTGTAAATTATTTCGAACTGGCAATTTTCTTTTGCTTTGAGGTTAGTCTAACAATTCACATGAATTTATAATTTCCTAAGACACTAAGTTCATGAATTAAATTTGATTGAGAGAATTCCAACCAAACAACAAGCTTTTTCATGAAAATTGATGTTTATAAAAAAAATTCCAATCATATTTCAAATCCAAGTGATAAAATGGAAGTCCAAACATAATTTACGGAACTTCAAAACACATTTTATCACACTAAACATCCATAAATAAATCCATTTAGAATTTCATGAATTTATTTTGTTAAATGGTGAACCAAATAACACACTTTTTAGGAGTTCTCAAATTTGGAAAAATTCATTTTTGGCACAAATGTAACAAACATGCTCTTAGTTTTAAAAATTAATTTGACAATTTCAAAATCATTAACTAAGGCATGTTGATCGAGATGTTTGGTTAAAGTATCACAAGATAAAGTATCATTAACAAAACGTACATGGTGAATACTTAACCTTTAAGGATTCAAGTGGCTTCTCTTCTTGAAGAAAAAGTCCAACGACTCACTTATCCTTGTTTATTTCAATAACTTTTATGTTGTTCTTTTGAAAAGGTTGATGAGGAGTACCTCCACATCTCCTAAAATTTTTATAACAACAATAAAAGGTTTCTTAACTAGTGGGTTTTCACTCCACTAATTCACTTTTTTCTTTTTGAGTTTTTTATTTCTTCACATGTACAAAACATAAAAATAAAGATGTACAAAAGGAAAAATAAATTTATACAAAAGAGAAAGAAAATGTTATGCACAATTATTTGATGAATGACATATAAATATGAAATGTTCTATAATTAAAGCAATTCCACGGCAGCGGCACCAATTTGTTGAAAGACGTTTTTTGTGAATCGAGAGCCTTTCCCCCCTTAACAAATCGTCCTAACAGTAGTGCCAATTTGTTGAAAGGTTATTACTCTCATTTTCGGTGTGTTCTTTTTATTGGATTAAGTAAGTGAACTCGGTTTTATTCTTTGTTCGCCATCTCGGCTTTGTTGAAATAAATTCCAACGCTGGTATAATGGTTTCAAGAATATTCCAGTTACAACTTATTTCTT
>NC_032013.1:4922453-4929369 GCF_001865875.1 Lupinus angustifolius
TAAATTCTAACGTCGGTACAATGGTATCGAAGCAATCCCCTATTACATAATTATTAAGTACCTTTGAATACCATCTCGGTTTTGTGGAATAAATTCCAACACCGGTTTAATGGTATTCTAATGTACAAAAGTGATGAATACTTAGTTGTTAGAAACAAACAAATAAATAAAGAACAAAAGAATAGTAAACTTAAGTGACCTTTATTTATTTACTCCCTTTCGGGTTCATTTTATTAACAAACCAAACTTCTTCCTAAAGGAAGGTTGGTATTAAAGAATAAATAAATTGTGGAAAGTAAATAACAATACATAAAAGTTAATAAGTTAGTTTCATCACTTTTGTATACTAAAAGGTGTTTTCAAAAAATAAATTTATTGATAACACTTTACTATATTACAATTTACACATCTTTCAAGATTCAATTGTAGTATAGTATAGGGTTATGTCGAACCACAAGGAATTGCCTAATAGAATGAATCATATGAACATGTCAATGCACAAATAATGAGTTAAACATATTTTGGTGGTTTTTTGTTGTTTTGCATATAAACAATTTAACAAGAAACATAAACTACATATTAAAAAATTCTTGAGGAGATAAGATCATTTTGAATATGGAAAATATTTTTCAACTTTTTATGAATTTGAACTACTTAGACAAGTTCTTATTTTTTACTTTGATTAACTCCAAACACCAAGTTCTAAAATCCTCCTTTTAGTGTATGTCCTAAAATGGTAGAATGATAATCACTTATATTTATTACTAAACAATATTACGTCCACAAAGAGATTAGGTTGTCACACCCTAATCTTGGTTACTCTAATATTGAAGTAGTAATGAATATAAGATCTTAAGAAAAGTGTGCTTAACTTGACAAATAAACTAAGTAGCACAACTACTTCTTAGTTTATTTGTTAAGTGTTTGAGACAAGTAATTTTATGACTTGAAATCAATTTTTAGGTGATCAATCTAAAAAGAGCATTAATAATTTCTCAAACAAGTAAAATTTATCAAAGCACCAACTTGAATGATTAAAATTCAAATCTTTTAGAATATAAGAAGTAGTAGAAATACATAACCATATTCAAAAGAAATTGTTAGGAGCATGAGCCATCCATCCAAGGATTGGATGATTTGAGTTCCAAATGAGATTACAAAATTGATTTTTGCATCTCATTTGCCTTCTCATTTTCTCCTCTTGAATTATAAACTAAAATTACAAACTTACTTGAAATAAAACTCCTAAGAACTAAGAACAAGAAAAGAGAACCTTAGAGAATTTCTAAGCAGAATGTGTAAGATGTATTGTATGTTATTGATTCCCTTTATGCTCGAATGGAATACCCTATTTATAGAAATTCTTTTGGGCCACTGAGTTGCTTGTTAGCCCCGCTAAACAGCTGACCAAACCCTTCAGCATGGGTTTGGTCCCTTGATCAAGTAGCTTTGTCACCTCCTTATGATTGACTCATCAAAGCTAGTTGGAAGCTCTGAAACCAGCTATTGTGAGCTACTCTGAAAAGCCTATGGTAGGTACTTGAGGTGAGGTCATTGGTGACTTCATGGTTTGCTTGATGGCTAAGTCAAGTCTGGGTGCACACCGCTTAGCACACCTGTTGCACCGCCAAGTTGCTTGTTCAACAAATTTGACCGTGCTGATTGGAACGTGGCCTGGTTCTTGCTGATCTGGTCAGGACTATGGTTCTCCACTAAGCTGCTTGGTTGGACTGCTAAGCTGCTTGTTCAGCAGCTTGGGCATGTGCCAAGCTTGTGTCTGACCGTGTCAACATGAGTTCTGACTGTACCAGGACTAGTCTGGTGCTAGGCTGAGCAGCCAAGCAGGTCCGCTCAGCTGCTTGCTTGAGCAGCTTGGTCCAAGTCAGGCTGGTGTCCAGGTTAGGCTAGTGTCCAGGTCAGCTTAGCGTGGCTTGGTCCATGCTTAGCTGCCTGGTTGAGCACCTTGGTTTTTGACTTTCTTTTTCTTTTTGAACATGAGTATTTTATCTCTTCTTTTCTTCTTTATAAATCCTACAAAATACATAAAAAAGAAATATACACACAAATATACCAGATTGTGATATTTTATACAAAAAGTATTGTCTTAAGTTGGTTTTTCTCAATTATGCTTAAGATAAGTGCCATAAAAGTGTATGAAATTTAGGTATGTTTGGCAATTATCATCGTACCAACGCCCTATTCTGGAAAATCACACAGTTAATCGATTAAAGGACTGCCTTAATCGACTAAATCACACTTAAGAGATAGTTGTTGAATGGCTTGATTGCACAACCACTCACTAATTATACAAAAATGATACATCAGATATATTTGAACAGAAATGATCTTTATATCGCAGAGTTACTATATTCAAATTATCAGCTTAAATAGGCAATTAAAATCAACTTAAAATAGTAAAGATATAAGGGTAAGAAACAGCCTGCAACAAGGTTTTTATACTAGTTCGTTTTGTGGTCAACTACAAAACTACATCGAGTCCTTCCCTTCTGACCTTGGGAGATTTTCTTCACTAAAACTTAAGCCAATGTATATTACATACACACTTCCAATTAAAAGACCTTGAACACTACCTTCCTGAATTCCCAGAACCCTTATCCTGGTTTGACCACACTTATCGCCTAGGAAAACCTTTCATACAATCCAGCCCCAGCCAAGAGTATGTTCTAAACTCAAGACCTCCTAGTCTTGGTGAACACTCTCTGTATGTCATTGGTGGTATGACACCAAGAGATGACTTTCCTTGTTACAAAAATACAACAAAAATAGAGTAATGTGATGCAAAAAATAGCTCAAATATTACAATTAAGAACAAGCTATAAACCCTCTAAAAATCTCCCAAATGATTATGAATATGTATAAGATCAGAATCATGAAGAACATATAATTTCTACCCTAAGAAATCTCTAGAAGAAAACAAAGAATCATGCAAGAATATATAGAATGATGAACACATTTAATCACATACAATGGATGATATTTTAATCCCTAAGCATGATATTATCTCTCACTATTCTCACATGCAATTCTCTCTGCCTATATGACATACAATGAGCACGAAAATATGCAACTTAGGATTCTAAGAATGAATGAATGAATGTGTAAAGCATTGTGTAAAATCACAGTTTATATAGAAAAGCTATTTTATGCTCAATTAATCGATTAAGTGCCATTTTAATCGATTAATGGGCTGTTTAGAATAACTGAATTCTTTTTTTTCAATTATCTGTTGCAACTGATTAAAACTGTTTTTACGTTAATCGATTAAAGCCTTACTTAATCGATTAAATGACATATTTTCAGTTAAGATATTAAATGGTAAACTACCTATATGTTATGCTTATCAACTATACATATTTTACTATTATAGTATGCCTAAAATGTACAAATAACATGTATGATTAATGCATGAACATATAATAAACTAGATGGCATGTCGCATGTAAATGATATGATAGTTTTTAGAACTGGTGGGATTTGTATATAGGTTTACCTAACCTAGACCAAATAACTAAGACATTAGTCTAAGACTCTAGTTTAGACATGAAACTCTTGAATCTTTGGCATGTTGATTTGTTGAGTTATCATTAAGCCTTCACTAAATCATTTGTCTCATCAAAACATAGGCAAGCTAAGTGCTATCTTGACACTTTGCACTTTCAGTAACTGCAATTATGGAGTCGAAAGACTTGGACACACTGCCGCTAGCAACTTTCTTTAGAAAACTCCTTGAACACGAAATGGAGTTAGGACGCCTAACAATGCATGAAGATTCAGACCTAAAGCTACATCTTCGCAATCACAAGAAGAGAGAGACGATGATGATTAGGGGTATGAACTTGATGATGAAACCTTAAACCTCATGGTCAGAAAATTTTGGAAGTTTCTCAAGAAGAAATGAGGGTTTAAGCGCTTTCAAAAGAAAGAGGAAGCTGATTCAACCAGACGAGGCAAGGCTCCCAAAGATCGCCTCATTTGCCATGAGTGTGGCAAGTCGGGCCATATGAAATACCAATGTCCGACACATCTCAAGAAGGTTGAACATGATAAAAGCAACCCCCATAACTTCAAATCCAAGAAGGCCTACATAGTGTGGGATGTCCCGGAGGAAGAGACAACAAGTAGCACATCCTATGAAGAGGAGACAACCAAGTTGTGCTTAATGGCAAACACTACAAAAATTGGTAGCATAAGCAACCCAGATAACACGAGTGAGGTATACTTTTCTGACTCGTCTACATGTTCCAATGAGTCTCCTACTTATGATGAATTATATAGTGCATTTGTTGAGTTGCATGAGGAACTTAAGATATTAGAGAAAGTAAATGTAGATAGAAAACGAGTAATCATGTTGCATGAGAGTAATTTACTCTTCCGCCTCATATATTTGCGCCACTAAATTAATTGAACCCCCTATATGTGATCAATGCAATGTATTAAATGCTGAAATTTCTAATTTAAAGGATAAATTGGCAAAGTTCACATATAGCAGAAGTAACATGGGAAACCTACTTGCTACATCTAGGAATGTAGGTAATCATAGAGGTTTTGGCTATAAATCAAGGAAAAACAGTAGACCAGGCAAGTAGACTACATGCATAATAGGACTAATCATAAATTGCCTACTTGTTTCTATTGTGGTAAACATGGTCATACATCTATATCACGGTACATTAGGAAATATGGTGTACCTAGTGGTAATTATGTATGGATGCACAAAGGGCAAGAGTTTTTTATTACTAACAATAAAGAATCCAATATAACTTGGGTACCTAAACAATGCAAGTAAACTTGTTTTGCATGTATGCCTACGGACTCAAGGACAACATTGGTACTTGGATAGTGGATGTTTGAGGCATATGACAGGTGATAGATCAAAGTTCATGGATCTCTCACTAAATGTTAAAGGTTATGTCACTTATGGAGATCACAATAGAGGGAAGATACTAGGTGTTGGAAAAATTGGAAATGCTTCACAAGCCGTGATAGAAAATGTGCTATATGTCGAAGGACTAGAGCACAACCTACTAAGCATTAGCCAGATGTGTGACAAAGGTAACAAGGTATCTTTTGACTTAACTGTTGCATCATTTGTGATGGGGTAAATAATAATGTTAAGTTTATATGGCAGCGAATAAATAACATTTATATGATCGATTTGGCTGATGTCACCACTCTATTTTCTAAATGTTTTATCGCTAAAGACATTTGGTTGTGGCATAGACGAGTAGCACACTTTCATTTGAAACATCTAGCTAAGTTGTCATCACATGATTTAGTAGTAGGATTACCAAAGCTGGATTTTAAATCAAAAGACTCTTCTGACACTTGTCAAAAGTGTAAACAAATGAAGAGTTCATTTTCAACTAAGAAAGTGATATCGACAACAAAGCCTTTGGAATTACTCCATATGAATTTGTTTGGACCATCACAAATTATGAGCTGTGGTGGTACCTACTATGCACTAGTAATTGTTGATGACTACTCTAGATTTACGTGGACTTTGTTTCTCGCTCTAAAAAGTGATGCATTCAAATCTTTTAAAAATCTGGCCAAACAACTTCAAAACCAATTTGATCATAAGATAGTGTATATTCGCAGCGATCATGGTGTAGAATTTAAAACCACCTATTTAATAAGTTCTGAGAAAAGCATGGGATCTTACATCAGTATATGGCTCCTCGAACCCCTCAACAAAATGGAGTTGTTGAGAGGAAAAATCGAGTACTAGAGGAGCTAGCTAGGACAATGCTAAATGAAAGCAAGGCCCCTAAGTATTTTTGGGCCGATGCGGTGCATACTGCTAGCTATGTAATTAATCAAGTACTACTTAGGCCTACACTCTTAAAAATGCCGTATGAATTGCTTAAAGGCCGAAAACCGAATATTTCACACTTGGATGCTTTTGGACGTAAATGCTTTATACTGAATAATGGTAAAATATTACTAGGTAAATTTGATTCGAAAGCTGATGAGAGAATATTTTTGGGATACTCTGCTTATAGTAAAAAGTATCGAGTCTTTAATAAATATACTATGCATGTTGAAGAGTGTGTCCATGTAAAATTGGATGAATCTTCTTCGAAAGAGAAGAGGAAGGTTGGGTGTGATGATGTTTCACGTGCGTGTTGAAAGAGTTTTTTAGAGGTATTCTCCCTCAATAAATTGTCCCCGACAACGGCGTCAATTTGTTGAAAGAGTTTTTAGGGTTTTCCCCCTCAACAAATTGTCCCCGACAACGGCGCCAATTTGTTGAAAGGTCAGTTTTCTCTTCGGTGTGTTTTCTTTATTTGGTTAAGTAAGTGAAATCGGTTTTATTCTTTATTCGCCATCTCGGCTTTGTTGAAATAAATTCCAACACTGGTATAATGGTTTCAATAATATTTCAGTTACAACTTACTTCTAATAATCATGTGAATAAGGTATTCCTTCTTTGCTCATCTCGGCTTTGTTAGAATAAATTCTAACGCCAGTACAATGGTATCGAAGCAATCCTCTATTACATAATTATTAAGTACCTTTGAATACCATTTTGGTTTTGTGGAATGAATTGCAACACCGGTTTAATGGTATTGTAATGTACAAAGGTGATGAATAGTTAGTTGTTAGAAACAAATAAATAAATAAAGAACAAAAGAATAATAAAGTTAAGTGACCTTTATTTATTTACTCCCTTTCGGGTTCCTTTTATTAACAAACCAAACTTCTTCCTTAAGGAAGGTTGGTATTAAAGAATAAATAAATTGCGGAATGTAAATAACAATAAATAAAAGTTAGTAAGTTAGTTTCATCACTTTTATATATTAAAAGGTGTTTCAACAAATAAATTTATTTATCACACTTTACTATTTTACAATTTACACCTCTTTCAAGATTCAATTGTAGTATAGTATAGGGT
>NC_032013.1:4929469-4943147 GCF_001865875.1 Lupinus angustifolius
TTTTAGGTGATCAATCTAAAAAGAGCATTAAGAACTTCTCAAACAAATAAAATTAACCAAAGCACCAAGTTGAATGATTTTTAATTCAAATTTAGAATAAAAGAAGAAGAAGAAATACATAATCAACTTTCAAATGAAATTGTTAGGAGCATGAGCCATCCACCCAAGGATTGGATGCTTTAAGTTCCAAATGAGATTACAAAATGGATTTTTGCATCTCATTTGCCTTCTCCTTTCTCCTCTTGAATTATATGAAAAACTACACTAAAACTAGCCTAGAAACTACCAAAAATGAGAGGAAAATATGTAGGAAAGAAGAGGAATAAACTAGGAATAATTTAGAATGCATGTGCAATGTTTACAAATGAGAATTTCATGCCTTTATATAGGCCAAGGTGTTGGGCGCTCAACTGCCCTATTTGGCAGCTAAGCAGCTGACCATTGGCCCCTATGAAGAGCCACATTGACCCCTACTTGACGCCTATGGTGGGCTAGGTTACATGCATGGTGACACCTCCTCCTTCTTGTCATTTTAAGTCATCAATGAGGACATGTTCATGGCCTTCAAGCAAAGAAAAAGTAGGATGTTCCATGAGTTGACCTAGCTTTCTTCAAAATTGGGTTTGTTGTCCAGGTCAGCCAGGTGAGAATGGTCCACGTTGGGCACCAATTTGGTCCACGCTGGGCGTGACCTGGTTCCAACTGGGTATGGACCTAGGTGTCTTGGCCTGGTGCTTAGCTGACCCTGCCTGGTGCTTAGCTGACCCTGCCTGGTGCTTGCCTGACCTGGTCTGGTGCTTGGTGTTTGGCTGACCTGGCCTGGTGCTTGGTACTTGGCTAACCTGGCCTGGTGCTTGGTGCTTGGCTGGACAGCTTTGTGTTTGATTTCTTCATGGTGAAGCAACCTTTTTTTCTTTGGTTTGTTACTTGATTTTTGTTGGTTGTTTGGCACTTTTGGGCTGTTTTCTTTAAGTTAAGGTAAGCATTTGATTTTTTTTCAAGTTGATTAGCTTACATTAACTTAGGTTTCTTCAAGACGAAGTAAGCTACCTTTCTTCAAAGCTAAGTAATCAAATTAAGCATGTAGCATGCCATGCTTTAACTTGATTACTTTTAGCAATTCATTTTGAGCTTTTGTCTTGAATTTTGGCTTGAATTCTTGTCCATCTTTGAATTTATTCTTTAATATTCAATTTCCTACAAAACTCAAAGAAATCTTGGACAAGAATTAATAAAGAACTAATTTATTTAATCTTGCAAAATTCACCTAAAAATGTTAATTTAAGTTGGTTTTCTACAATTTGCATAGGATAAGTGTCATAAAATGATGGTGAAAACTGTATACTTTTTGCACTTATCAGTGCGCTGGATAATGCATACACAAAGAACATGGATATTGAGAATGAGGCTCAGGATGATCAAGAGCAAAATGAAGATCATGAAGAAATTCCTATGGTGTGGAAGACAAAGAAAGATCATCCACTCGACAAGGTTATACGTGATATCTCAACAGAAGTGGTAACCCGAAATTCGCTGCAAAATTTGTGTAACTTTGTAGCATTTGTATCTCAAGTCAAACCTAAGACCATAGATGAAGCCTTAGAGGAAGAACATTGGGGTATAACTATGCAAGAAGATCTAAACCAGTTTGAGCATAATAACGTATAGGACTTGGTCCCTAATCCTAAAGATCATCCTGTAATAGGCACATAATGGGTCTTTAAAAATAAATTGGACAAATTTGGTTTGATTATACATAATAAGGCACGCCTTGTTGCAAAGGGGTATAATCAAGAAGATGGCATCGACTATGATGAAACCTATGCCCCTGTTGCGAGGTTGGAGGTTATTCGAATGTTACTAGCCTTTGCATCGATTATGAACTTCAAACACTTTCAAATGGATGTAAAGAGTGTGTTCTTAAATGGATATATTCAAGAAGAAGTGTATGTGAATCAACCGCCCAGTTTTGAAAATCATAAATTTTGTAATCATGTTTATAAACTCAAAAGGGCTTTATATGGTTTAAAGCAAGTTCCTAGACCTTGGTATGATAGATTGAGTAGTTTCTTATTAGAAAAGGGATTTGAAAGGGACAAGGTTGATACAACTCTTTTTATACAAAAGTCAGAAAATAATGTGTTACTAGTACAAATTTATGTAGATCATATAATATTTGGTGCTACTAACGATTTTCTGTGTAAACAATTTTCTGATCTTATGAAAGGGGAGTTTGAAATGTCGATGATGAGCGAGCTGACATTATTTCTAGGCCTACAAATCAAACAAATGAGCAGTGGAATATTCATTCACGAAACAAAGTATTGCAAAGAACTTTTGCAAAGATTCGAGATGGATAAATGTAAAGAAGCAAAAACACCAATTTAAATTAAGGTAACAAAATATTGTGGCATAATTGGTTCTTTATTGGATCTAACTTCTAGTCACCTCGATATAATGTTTAGTGTATGTATGTGTGCAAGATATCAAGCCTCAACTAAGGAATCACATTTTAGTGTTGTAAAACATGTTATGAAATATCTTAAAGGAACAATACCTATGGGTTTATGGTATCCTAGGGATGCTTCTTTATCCCTAATAAGATATTTTGACTCTGACTTTGCGGGATGCAAGTTATATTGGAAGAGTACTAGCGGGACTTGCCACCTTTTGGGTAGCTCCCAAGTATCGTGGCATAGTAAGATGTAAGTTTGTGTTGCTTTGTCTAACGCCGAAGCGGAATATATTGCCGCAGGTGTGTGTTGCGATAATACTAGTGCCATAAATCTATCAATGAACCTCATTCTACATTCTAGAACTAAGCATATTGAGATTAGACATCACTTTTTAAGAGATCATATTCCAAAAGGTGACTGTATACTTGAATTTGTTGAAACCTCGAAGCAAATGGCAGATATTTTCACCAAGCCCCTTCCACGGGATACATTCTCTGTCTTACGTACAAAACTTGGCATACTTGATGAAAAATATCTAAACTAACTTGCCTAGAGTTATGATGTGCCTTTGCTTCATCTTTGTTATATGCTTATGAATGATACATGTTATGAATGCATGTTTCCTTGTTTAGATTATCTTCATGGATGCTTTAGGCTGTCTTAGTGTGTCAAAATCCTTTAGGTTTTTATCTTAGCAATAGAACTCTACTCATACTCTAGATATATATAAAATGCACTGAAATTTGTGATAAGTGTTGTTAATAATCGATTGTTATGTGTCTTAATCGACTAATTTGAGTTATAGAAGCCAAAAAAATTTCATCTCGCAAAGTAATCGATTAACACCAATTTTAATCGATTACCTGGGCTCAATTTTTTAAAAATCTGAAAATTATCTTATGATTAATCGATTAATTCCTAAACTCAATCGATTACCTAGGCTCCAAAATCTCAATTTTGAAAATCATCATGTTTGTTAATCGATTAACAGCAGTGTTGTATCAGATTAAAGTAACATCTATGGGTCATTTCTCACTTAGAACCCTAATCATCTTTGCTTCACCCCCTTCTAGATCTTTTCCGAAAATTGAGTGTTCCTCAAGAGTTCATTAGCAAATTTGGTTCCTGCGTTATAGTTCCATCTCTCTAAAACCTTAAATCTCTACCCAATCCATATTTCACGGTTTTCCCCTCTTTAGAAACCCTAAACCTCAAATTCAAAAAATCGATTATGAAATCAATTAAATCACTATTATATCTGCACGATGAGTGAACCAAGGAGCATTAGAGTGAAGCACAACGCAAAATGTGCTAGACGCGGAGAAAAAGGCTCTTCCTCGACTCAAGGAGGACGAAAGAGTTGTGGAGACCCTTACTACTCTCCCATTCTTGAAAAGGCTAGATTGGCTAAGTTTCAAGGCCGTAAGCAAACCTAGATTCGGTATGCGGATGTAGAATGGCTTGATGCTCAAGGCTTTCAATTCCCACATGGGTTGGTGACCCAAGGAGTTAACAAATTCATGGAATTGAAAGGTAAGATGTATCCTTCACTCATTAGAGAATTCTATAGCAATTTTAGGTATAAGGATGAGGTGTATTCAACAATGGTAATGGGGAAGATAATTGTTATGGATGAAGAGTTATTTTTGGATGTTGGAGGTCTTGAATATGATGGACCTATGCTAGGTGATTGTAACAATGAATGATGGGACTTATTCGATGCTATTGAAATGTCCAAATCTTATTGGAGAGGACCTCACCTATTTGTGCAAGGGGAACTAACTAAGGCTGGGTCATTGTCTATGGAAAATCGTCTCTTACACTATTTGATTGCAAACATACTGGTTCAGAGAAATACTAACCATACTCAGCCCACCATCAACGATCTGAAACTGATGTTCGCCATTCAGGAAGGCATTTCGGTTAATTGGCCTTCAAAGATTCTGAAAGTTATGCATGACATAGCTTCATCTTCATCAAGATTGATCGCCTATGGGATATTCATCTCTCGTATCATTGATTATTACAAGATTGACACCACTCATGTGGACACTATCATTACTAACTCCCGAGAGCATCTTGTTGGTGACAACCTGATTCACAAAATGGGCATCTATATATTCGACAATGAATGGAAATATGAAGAAGACCATACTGTCAATGTGAATGAGGATATACCACCTGAAGATAATGCAGCAAATCCCAGTGAGTCCATTCCTGAGCAACCACCTGTCGAGGCATTTGTTGAGCCTCAAGAACCATTGTTTGGGCTTCCTCACTTGGATGTGATGGAACAGCGCCTCAATGCACATATAGATGGACATTTTTAGGCCATAACTGTTAACATGACTATTTAATCGATTAATATCTGTTATATCAGTTATGAGCTAATTCTTTTATTTTGAAACAGAATCCATTACATTTTTAAAAACAGTTTTCTTTTCACCTTCATTAAGAAAGAACCATAAAAATATTAGAGAGAGTCAAAGATTCACTTTGCTAAAAAGTTTCAAAGCTATCTTGATGTATCTTTGAGTTTTCTTGCACGAGCTTCGAGAGTGAAAAGAGAGAATAGAGAGAAAAGAGAGAAAATATTTTCATTGTGCAAAACTATTTTTCATTCAATTGAAAACACTCCTTGCATGATTTCATAATTAGGTCTTAGGGCTGTGTTTGTGAGATCTTTCTATCAAGGGTGATTAGAGCCAAATTTAGAGTTGTAATCCGCATATTCTAGTGTGCAAAGTAACTCGACAAAAGTTCTACAATTTGAGGAGAATTCTCGTTATGTGTGGTATCATCACAGGTTGAGAAATAGGAGTCTTCATTAGATAGAAAGTCCTTATTCGAGCAAGATTTTCGACTAGGGCCAAGTTACATGAACGGTATGGTATCCAAGTAGACGTAGATAAGGGGTCAAACTGGGCTTTGTGGCTCATCGGTTTCAAGAAGGAAGTTTTCTGTCTCGTTGTATTGGAAATGTGGTTGTAAATTACATTTCTGATTAGTGAAGAAAAATCTCCCAAATCAACCGGGAGGCCTGGATGTAGTTTGCAGTAAACTGCAAACGAACTAAGATAAAAATCCTCGAACACATTTCTCTATCCCTATCTCTTTATAATTTTGTCTTTATTGCCTTTTGTTTTGATTAGATTACTGTGATTAATTGCTTGTTGTTTTAATTTATTGTTAGTCAAGAATCAATCTTAGGATAGTAAAGATCAAGAATTATCATGGTTTTTACGAAGCGAAAAAACTGATTTTCAAAGTAAAACAATCGGGATAATCGATTAACGTTCTAATAATAATCGATTAATTCAACTATCTTTAATCGATTAACCCTGTTGATAATCGATTAACTGCAGCAGCTTTACATTAGCGCAAATATCGGAAAAGCGGGACTGGTGATCTGCGACACCTATTCACCCCCTCTAGGTGTAATCATACCTTATTGGTACCCAACAATAAAAACACAAGAACTTTGCAACTCGAGTGTCAGGATGATACGAATGATGTATATTCAGACACTTCATCTTCTTCCTATGATTTCCCTCCCTATGATGAATTATATAATGCTTATGTTGAATTGCATGAGGAGTTAAAGAGACTAGCTAAGATAAATATAGATAGGACAAGAATCGTCATGTTGCATGAAAATAAAATTGTTAAAATGCAAGAAGAATTGAATGAATTAAAATTAGAAAATGAGACTCTAGACCTAATTTACTCTTGTGCCTCATGTACTTGCTCTACTAAGTTAATTGAGACTCCTATATGTGACCAATGAGATGTTTTGAATGCTGAAATTTCTGACTTGGAAGTTAAATTGGCAATGTTCACATATAGTAGTCAAAATCTAAACAACTTACTTGTTGTATTAAGAAATGTAGGTAATCATGGAGGTCTAGGCTACAAACCTAAAAATAGAAGAAAGTCATATAGAAAACAATTAGCACACATGCATACAAGATTTAATCCTATCATGCCCACTTGCTTTTGTTGTGATACACATGGTCATACATCTATATCCTGCTATATTCGAAAATATGGTGTGCCGAGTGGCAAATATGTATGGGTGTAGAAAATTCTAGATACTTCAGTTACTAACAAGAAGGGACCCATATAACTTGGGTATCCAAACAAGGCAAGTAATTTGTTTTCTACATATGCCTTCGCACGCATGGACAACACTAGTATTTGGTTAGCGGCTGTTCGAGGCATATGACCAATGATAGATCTAAATTCCTTGATCTTTCACTTGAATAAAAAGGGTATATTTCTAGGGTATTCGATGCATAGTTCGGAATTTAGAATTTTTAATAAATACACCATGCATGTAGAAGAGTCGATCCATGTTCATGTTGACGAATCTTCTCCAAAAGAGAGGAGAAAGGTTGTGTTTCATGATGTTGCAGGTGCTTTAGAAGAAGCATATACTAAGGACTTAGAAATGGACAAAGAGGCTCAGGATGATCAAGAAGTTAGCGAGGATTATCAGGACTTGTCGAGGGTATATTAAACCAAGAAAGATCATCCACTTGATAAAGTAATAGGTGATATTTATACGGGGATGGTAATCCGTAATTATTTGCGTACTTTTTGTAATTTCGTAGCTTTCGTATCTCAAATAGAGCCTAAGACCGTTGATGAGGTCATAGAGGATGAGCACCGGGGTATAGCTATGCAAGAAGAGCTAAACCAGTTTGAACATAATAATTTGTGGGACTTGGTCCACAAACCAAAAGACCACCCGATAATTGGCACCAAATGGGTCTTTAGAAACAAACTTGATGAATTTTCCTTAATAATACGAAACAAAGTACGCCTAGTGACCAAGGGATACAACCAAGAGGAAGGTAATGATTACAATGAGACCTACGCCCCTGTTGTGAGGCTAGAGGCCATTAGGATGCTATTGGTATTTGCATCGATCATGAATTTTAAATTGTTCCAAATGGATGTCAAGACCTCCTTCTTGTATGGATTCATTTAAGAGGAGGTTTATGTCAAACAACCGCCCGATTTTGAAAACTATAAATTCTTGAACCATGTCTATAAACTCAAAAAGGCACTTTATGGCCTGAAAAAACTCCTCGAGCTTGATATGATAAATTGAGTACTTTCATTATAGAAAAGGGGTTCATTAGGGGCAAAGCCGACACAATGCTTTTTATCCAAAAATCAGATAATCATGTTTTGTTAGTACAAATATACATTGACGATATCATTTTTTGAGCTACTAACGACCTCCTTTGTAAGGAGTTTTCTGATTTGATGTAGGGAGAATTTGAAATGTCATAAAAATCTCCCAAATCAACCGGGAGGCCTGGATGTAGTTTGCAGTAAACTGCAAACGAACTAAGATAAAAATCCTCGAACACATTTCTCTATCCCTATCTCTTTATAATTTTGTCTTTATTGCCTTTTGTTTTGATTAGATTACTGTGATTAATTGCTTGTTGTTTTAATTTATTGTTAGTCAAGAATCAATCTTAGGATAGTAAAGATCAAGAATTATCATGGTTTTTACGAAGCGAAAAAACTGATTTTCAAAGTAAAACAATCGGGATAATCGATTAACGTTCTAATAATAATCGATTAATTCAACTATCTTTAATCGATTAACCCTGTTGATAATCGATTAACTGCAGCAGCTTTACATTAGCGCAAATATCGGAAAAGCGGGACTGGTGATCTGCGACACCTATTCACCCCCTCTAGGTGTAATCATACCTTATTGGTACCCAACAATAAAAACACAAGAACTTTGCAACTCGAGTGTCAGGATGATACGAATGATGTATATTCAGACACTTCATCTTCTTCCTATGATTTCCCTCCCTATGATGAATTATATAATGCTTATGTTGAATTGCATGAGGAGTTAAAGAGACTAGCTAAGATAAATATAGATAGGACAAGAATCGTCATGTTGCATGAAAATAAAATTGTTAAAATGCAAGAAGAATTGAATGAATTAAAATTAGAAAATGAGACTCTAGACCTAATTTACTCTTGTGCCTCATGTACTTGCTCTACTAAGTTAATTGAGACTCCTATATGTGACCAATGAGATGTTTTGAATGCTGAAATTTCTGACTTGGAAGTTAAATTGGCAATGTTCACATATAGTAGTCAAAATCTAAACAACTTACTTGTTGTATTAAGAAATGTAGGTAATCATGGAGGTCTAGGCTACAAACCTAAAAATAGAAGAAAGTCATATAGAAAACAATTAGCACACATGCATACAAGATTTAATCCTATCATGCCCACTTGCTTTTGTTGTGATACACATGGTCATACATCTATATCCTGCTATATTCGAAAATATGGTGTGCCGAGTGGCAAATATGTATGGGTGTAGAAAATTCTAGATACTTCAGTTACTAACAAGAAGGGACCCATATAACTTGGGTATCCAAACAAGGCAAGTAATTTGTTTTCTACATATGCCTTCGCACGCATGGACAACACTAGTATTTGGTTAGCGGCTGTTCGAGGCATATGACCAATGATAGATCTAAATTCCTTGATCTTTCACTTGAATAAAAAGGGTATATTTCTAGGGTATTCGATGCATAGTTCGGAATTTAGAATTTTTAATAAATACACCATGCATGTAGAAGAGTCGATCCATGTTCATGTTGACGAATCTTCTCCAAAAGAGAGGAGAAAGGTTGTGTTTCATGATGTTGCAGGTGCTTTAGAAGAAGCATATACTAAGGACTTAGAAATGGACAAAGAGGCTCAGGATGATCAAGAAGTTAGCGAGGATTATCAGGACTTGTCGAGGGTATATTAAACCAAGAAAGATCATCCACTTGATAAAGTAATAGGTGATATTTATACGGGGATGGTAATCCGTAATTATTTGCGTACTTTTTGTAATTTCGTAGCTTTCGTATCTCAAATAGAGCCTAAGACCGTTGATGAGGTCATAGAGGATGAGCACCGGGGTATAGCTATGCAAGAAGAGCTAAACCAGTTTGAACATAATAATTTGTGGGACTTGGTCCACAAACCAAAAGACCACCCGATAATTGGCACCAAATGGGTCTTTAGAAACAAACTTGATGAATTTTCCTTAATAATACGAAACAAAGTACGCCTAGTGACCAAGGGATACAACCAAGAGGAAGGTAATGATTACAATGAGACCTACGCCCCTGTTGTGAGGCTAGAGGCCATTAGGATGCTATTGGTATTTGCATCGATCATGAATTTTAAATTGTTCCAAATGGATGTCAAGACCTCCTTCTTGTATGGATTCATTTAAGAGGAGGTTTATGTCAAACAACCGCCCGATTTTGAAAACTATAAATTCTTGAACCATGTCTATAAACTCAAAAAGGCACTTTATGGCCTGAAAAAACTCCTCGAGCTTGATATGATAAATTGAGTACTTTCATTATAGAAAAGGGGTTCATTAGGGGCAAAGCCGACACAATGCTTTTTATCCAAAAATCAGATAATCATGTTTTGTTAGTACAAATATACATTGACGATATCATTTTTTGAGCTACTAACGACCTCCTTTGTAAGGAGTTTTCTGATTTGATGTAGGGAGAATTTGAAATGTCATTGATGGGGGAGCTTATGTTCTTCCTTGGATTACAAATTAAGCAAATGAAGAGGGACATATTTGTCCACCAGTCGAAATATTGCAAAGAGCTACTTCGCAATTTGAGATGGAAAAGTGCAAAGAAGCATCTACACCAATGGTATCCTCATGCTACTTAGACATAGATGAAAAAGGAAAAGTAGTAGAGGTAACTAAATATCGTGGCATGATAGGCTCATTACTATATTTAACTACGATTCACCCTAAGATAATGTTTAGTGTTTGCATGTGTGCAAGATATTCCAATTTCGATTTTGCTGGTTGTAAGTTAGATCGTAAAAGCACTAGTGGAACTTGCCACCTTCTAGGCACCTCCTTACTATCATGGCACATCATAAAGCAAGCTTTTGTTTCTTTATCCACTACCGAAGCGGAGTACATTGCCACTGGTGTGTTGTACTCAAATCCTTTGGATGAAGCAGCAACATATGGATTTCGGTCTCAAGTTAGAAAAGATACTGATTAAATGTGACAACACAAGTGCCATAAAATTATCCAAGAATCTTGTTTTGCATTCTATAACCGAGCATATAGAAATAAGGCATCATTTCTTGCGTGATTATGTTCACAAAGGTGATTGTGTACTTGAATTTTTTGAAACCACTAATCAACTAGCGAATATTTTTACCAAGCCCCTTCCATGGGATTCATTCTTTGATCTTAGAAGAGAACTTGGAATTCTTGATGAGAAATATCTCAACTAGTTTGGTTAATGGTATTGTGTGCCTTTTCAAGATCACTATGCTTATCTTTATAATATATGTTGAATGCATGTTTCCCTTGTACTTATAAATTGTATTCACGATTCTATGTTTATGTGCTAGAAGTATTTAATTTTGTCTAGAATAGATTCTTAGGTTAACTGTCTTTGCATGCCCCATGCCATTCTAAAAAATATACTCAAATATGTTATTTTACTGATGTTAATCGATTAACCTTGTGTCATAATTGATTAAACTAAGTTCCACAAGCTTCAGTTTTTTGAAAATTTCTATCCTCAATTGATTAAGTCTTTCATTAATCGATTAATTGGGCTCAACTGGTTAAGGCTTTAATGGGTCTTAATAGATTAACAGGTGCCTTTATCGACTAACGACAGTAACCTATATCAGATTCAGTATGCATTTGGGAAAGTATTTTTCAAACCCTTATTTCAAAAATCCTGCCCTTTTTTAATCAATTGATAAAATTGATCTATCCTAATCACATAGCAACCTAAATCGAGCTCCATGTAGCTATATTGGTTCATATACTCTATTTTCGTTTGGGCATTGAATTTTTTTGTTGTAATATTATTCTTTAAAACTCTTGATATGTACTTGTTACAATTTGATATTTCATATCTTGTTGAACTACATTTTGTTAATTATGTTGATGGTTTATGGACAATGATCTTATGAGGATCTTGATCTTATCTTGCATGTATATCATATATGTGTGATTAATACATGCCTTAACTAAAAAAATTAGTAATATTAATCATTCCATGCATGATTGCTTATATACATGACGGATATGTCATATAAATCTTGTCCATATTCGGTTTTTTGTCAGTTTAATTGATTAAATGCCTATAATAATCAATTAAATGTAGAGATTTGTGCACTTGTTCAATCTTCTTAAAAACTGATTAATCCATTGTAGTCAATACATAATGATTAATTATAGTTTATTTTGACAAACTTTTATATCTCTTCTTACTTTTGACCAGTTATTATCATTTTAATGCCTATGCTTTTTGATAATGTCAAAGTTGTTTGAAGTATTTTTCAGGTTGTTATGCTTTCGTGAAGATGCAACCTACACTCTCACTTAAATCTTTTCACCTCGTTGCTTTGTTGAGGGGGAGAACAAAGTGAGGGGAGCAGAGCAACATTGAGATTAATCATCCTTTTGCAAACACTTGTTGATGAACATCAAGCTCATCAAACAAGGATTTGGTGTAGAGTCAAGACTTGCATATTTGAAGTTGACCTTGGTTTTGATGAAGACAATAGACATACAAAGAAATCTTGAAGATCTTGCAACAAACAACAAGCCAACGACTCAAGGGTGATATCTATAGACTTAGGGATTTATATCTTTCCATAACTAGAAGTCTTAAGATGATTTCCTTAGATCGAGTCTAGGTTAGGTAAACGTAGGTGAGTCTCACAAGAACTAAAAATGAACAAGACTAAAATTGAGACATAACATCTAGAAATTATATGATAAGTAAGCTCATGCATTTACATACATGCTTTTATACATTAAAAGTACATCATCTTTGGAAAACATGTATTGCATGATCACATGTCATATAGGTAGTTTATCATGCATCAAGAAAACAATGTTTATACAACATAACCGATTATATACAGTGTTAATCGGTTATCGGGATTACGATAGCTAACCAATCTGAAACCTATGATGAGTTAATCAATTAAGTTGGTTAATAGATTAATACATAACAAGAAATCAGTTTTTATATAGCTCGTTAATCGATAAAGTCTCTGAATAATCAATTAATGACAACATTACTATGGTTTCTATAAATGTTGTAATTCTAGCCCATGTGGTTTAGCTTGCATAATTCGAAAATACTTTAGAGCCTACATTTTCATTCATTGCATTAGAGTGAGAAAGTGCATTAGGAAAGCTTAAAGAGTGAGAGCATTATGACTAGGGCTTAGGAAGTCAAATCATTGCATGTTATCTCTATGTTTCAATGCATTGTATTCTTGCATACTTTCTTGATATCTTTTAGAGTGAAAGTAAGAAAAATCTTTTTCTCAAAATTGTGAAAACCGTTTTGAGAAAAACCTTTTGCATTAATTCTCATTTAGATTAGGTTCTTGTGAGTATTCTTCTTAGAGTTTTAGAATTGAGTTTACATTGTTGTATCCGAGTATTAAGTACTCAAGACAACTCAATAAAATCAGTATTGAAGAAGGAAGTTGATCATTTGGAGAATAGTTTCACTTCAAGAGAGATCTTGATAATCCTCATAGAGACTTGGAGGTCTTTCAAGCAATACTGAGGCTGAGGCTGAATCACGAAAGGATAGGAGATCTTAATAGGCAAGTTAGATAGGTCAAACCAAGGTTGTTAAGCTAATAGGTGTCAAGAAAGAAGTGGCTTAGTTTTCTGTTTTTGTAATTGGAAGTGTGCGTGTAAACATACAATTGCAATAGTGGAAAAAAATCTGTCAAGATCAGAATAGGAGGCCTAGATGTAGTTTGCAGTGGACTACAAACGAACCAAGATAAAATTTCCTCGTGCACAATTTTCTATCCATATTCTCCTTTACTTTTGTTCTTTATATTCTTGTTAATTGATTGATTATGTGTTTCCTGTTATAATCTGTATTAGTATCATTTTGTAACTTTTGTAATCAATTAATTTTATAAAGATTGGTAACTTATTGTGCAAGAAACCATAAAATCAAGAAGTGAAATTTAGGATAATCGATTATCCACAAGCATAATTGATTAAGTCCAAGCATTGGTTAATCAATTAGAACCAAGCTTAATTGATTAAGCGCGTCAGTTTTCAGTTCTGCGAAATATATTGGAAAAGCGGAAAAAGTAACTGCTACACCTATTCAACGCCCCCCCCC
>NC_032013.1:4943247-4948471 GCF_001865875.1 Lupinus angustifolius
TAGGTGTGTTCTGACCTACTGGTACCCAACACCAAGTTCTCTTCTTAAAAGAAAGAATGAGTCCTGAGGAAGGGGATTTGTGAATATATTGGCCAATTGTATTGAGGTCTCTACAAATTCAATCACACAATCACCTTTTTTCACATGATCCCTAAGAAAATTATGACGGATTTCTATATGCTTAATATGTGACTGCAAAATGGGGTTCTTTGATAAGTTTATGGCACTCGTGTTATCGCACTTGATCAGAATATGATCAAGATTAAGACCATAGTCTTGCAATTGTTGCTTCATCTAAAGGATTTAAGCACAACACACGTTAGCGGCAATATATTCCGCTTCAGTGGTTGACAAAACAACACATGCATGTTTCTGATTGTGCCATGAAACAAGGGAGCTACCTAAAAGGTGGCAACTCCCACTGGTACTCTTGCAAACCAACTTGCACCTAGCGAATTCGAAATTAGTGTCCTTTCAAATATAGTAAGGCATCCTTATGATACCAAAGTCCCATATGTAATGTTCCTTTTAAGTATTTCATGATTCGTTTTACGGAAGTAAGATGAGATTCCTTAGGATTAGAATGATATCTAGCACATAATATTGTAGTACGAAGTCACATATTGCCTAATATTGGAATGGAAGAGAGAAACCAATGTTACATACGTATCAGACACAAGTTCATTGTTATAACTTGCACCAAGTAGAAGCATCATATGGGTCTTGGGACAATGAGTGTGGTACATACTATAATTCTTATTTTCTAATATTTTATTGATCACAACAATTGATATTACAGCAGATTGTTCGGCTACACATTGTGGACTTAAGGGAGAATGGAGGAGTAAGTATGTGATACTCATAGTGGAGGGGGAGAATGGATGAGTAAGTGTGTGATACTCACACTCGGGGGGGAGATTATAGGTTTTTTCAAGTGTGAAGTCACACATCAGATATGAGGGGATGAGTGGAAAAGTTAAGTGGAAATTACACTAGAATCATTGTCTTAAGATTTTGGTTCAAGATGTGTTGTCATGCTTGTAGATCTATATTCTTCTCATTCCTGAGTAACAAATTTCTATATACAAGGAAGCTCTTATCAAAATATTCTTATTTATTTAAACAATTTGATTGGAGAGAGAAAATAATTTAATTTTATTAAAGAACAACACTTTGGATAAGCTAAATATAATTAATAAAAAATGGATGATTTATATACTTCAAAAGATAGAATAATTTGTACGATTATGATAAGAGCTTCCATAAATAAACTAAATCTGGATATAATACTACCCATGGTTTCTTGCAAAATAGGTTACTTTCCGAAAATAGAATCTAGCCTAACTACTTCCCAAAAAAATTTAACTAACTAATTCCTAATACAAAACTTCTAGATGGTGCCAAAGAATTTCCCCATATAAATGCTTAAAATGATAAATAAGCCAATGGATTAAGCTCTGGTTCGCCAAGCTAGCATTCTGTTGCACCAAGGATGCACGAAAAAAGGGTGAGCATCGGTCAGGTGCTTTAGGCCATGGCCATGTTATGGGCGTGTCATGAGCCCTGGTCAGATCATCCTATGCCTCAGTCATGTGCCCACGTCTGTCGGTCAGGTTCTCTTAGTCATGTTCCCATACTTCTCGGTCAAGTGTCTCATTCATATGCACATGTTTCCCTGTCAATTTGGTTTGGTTAGATTTGTTGTTTTTGGCTCGTGTAATGGTTATATCTTCAATACCCCCTATAAGATGGAAAGTAAATGTTAGTGACTCCAAGCTTGGAGAGTAACTATGAAAATGATGAAGGATCTAGAGCCTTTTTGAGGATATCTACAAGTTGCTCATTTGTTGAGATATGAAAGAGATGAAAAAGCTTTGATTATAAATATTCTCTCATAACATGACAAACTATGTTAATGTACTTGGTTTTTTCATGAAATATTGCGTTGGCCGCTATGTATCTTGTAGAATCGTTGTCACAATATAGCAAAGTTGGTTGAATGAATGAAATTCTGAAATTTTTAAGAAGTTAAGTGAGTCATCGAATCTCACAAGATGACGATGCCAATGCTTTGTACTATGCTTCAGATGAGGATCTTGCCACCATATTTTGCTTCTTCGATTTCCAAGATACCAGGGAATCTCCAAGGAAATTACAGCAACCACTAATGGATTTTCTTGAGTCTATAAAGGCTTTCCCATCTAAATCACTAAATGCCTTCAGTTGCAGTGGGTATGTGATTGGATAAAACAATCCTTGTCTAGGATTGCTTTTGATATATCTGAGAACTCTTGTTAAGGCTTTATAGTAAGTAATGGTTGATTGAGCTATAACTAGGCTCTATTGTAAACAACAAAGCTTATATCAAGTCTGGTATTGGTTGAGTATAATAATCTAGCAACTAGCCTCCAATAATAAGTAGTATAACTGTAAGGGGTTGTGTCATCTTGATGCATGCACCTTGGTGATTTACACTTTAGGAGTAGGGACAGGTTTGGAAGCCACAAATCAATGTCAGATAGGATATCTAAGTCATATTTCCCTTGGAATAGGTTGATACCATCCTTAGTTCTAGCCACTTCTACGCCTAAGAAGTATTTCAAGGTTTCTAGGTCTTTTATCTTGAATTAATTATGAAGGTGTTTGACTTGCTCAATCTCAGTTTTGAAATTTCTAGCCAAGACTAAGTCATCTACATATATAAGTAAGGATGTGAATTGTGATCCATGTTTCTTGGTGAACAATGAACGGACATGATGGGGTTTTACATAGTTTAAGGACAACATGGGTTGAGACAATTTATTGTACAATTGTCTTCCTACTTGTTTAAGTCCACAAAGGAACTTTTGGAGTTTACAAACCTTGTTAGATTTGTTGCAAATGACTCCTCGTGGGATGCTCATGTAGATATCTTCATTGAGGTCACCATGAAGAAATGCATAGTTCACATCATGTTAATGAACAATCCATTTTTGGGAACATGCTATGGCAAGTGAAAGTCTCATTGTCGTAAGCTTCACAACATGAGCAAATGTGTCAAATTATTTTATTCCCTCTACTTGATTGAATCCCTTTGCCACCAACCTAGCCTTGTACCGTCAATAGATCCATCTTATTTGTGTTTGATCTTATATATCCATTTGCATCCTATTGGTGTCTTGTTGGCAGGCAGTTCAACTATGCTCCAAGTGTTATTTAACTCAAAGGCGTTGAGCTCATCTTGCATTGCTTTTATTCAGTGTTTGGATTTTATAATTTGGCTATAGTGTTCGGGCTCATTGTTAGTGGTGATAGATAGGTTTTTCTTAGGACTCATATGGGATAAATATTGGTAGGATAAGACGACAAACAAGGGATGTTTGATGGCTTTTGTATCCTTGGAGCAACTTGTTCTAAGAAAATTGCAATGCAAGTCTTTTAGGTAGGTAGGTGGATGCCTAATGCATTTTGATCATCTTGGACTTTGATTGTTCACAGGTCCCTAATTTTGGTTACCTGAGTTGGGCTGAGGAAAGTCACTTTGTTCCTCAATTCCTATTAGGTTTGAGCTAGCATCTGCCAGGATGTTGTGGGAAGTTTCAGTTGGAAATTGGGAGCTATGAGTAGGTGATGCTTCTAGGAAGTCTAAGGTATCCTTAGTATTGGGATTAGTGGTAAGATCGTTAAACTTCTTAGGTTGGTAATGGAATAAGTGTTCATAGAATATGAAATTTCTTATGACAAATATTTCTCTATTTTTTAGATCAAAGTAGATGTATCTCTTTGTCCCTCTGTTATGGCCAATGAAGATACACTTTATTGCTATTTAGTCCAGTTTGGTTCGTTGGTGGATAAGGGTGGAGGCATAGCATTGGCAGCCAAAAAAACTAGTTTCAAGAAGATCTGGTTGCTTACTATACAAGAGCTCATAGGGAGTCTTTTGTTCCAAGATAGGACTAGGTAGTCTACTGATTAGATAAGAGGCATGCATAACAACATAGGACCAAGAGGTTTTGGGAAGAAGGTTGGACTGAAAGAGAAGGGTTCTTGTGACATTGAGGAGGTGTCTATGTTTTCTTTCCACAACAAAGTTTTGTTGTGGAGTCTCAACACACGAGGTTTGGTGGGAGATCCCATGTTCCCTAAAGAAGTTTGGTGCATTGAATTCCACCACATTGTCAGTCCTAATTGTTTTTATGACCTTGTCAAATTGAATTTGTGTCATCTTACAATCTCTTGCATTAATCATCTAGCCTCTCCTTTTGACTTTATTAGAAACAACCAAATGTCCTAAAGTGATCATCTATAATAGTGAGGAAGTATTTGTATCCATGGATAGAGTGGTCAGCTAGGGGTCCCTATATATCTATGTTCACCAAATCAAATGCATACAAGATTTTGTTCATGTTGTTTGAAAAAGATAATTTGGCTTATTTTCCAATATGATAAAAGTCACAAAATTTTGATGAATCAAAATGAACATTTGAATATTCTTTGCATACTGATTTTAAAACATTAGTAGAAGGGTATCCTAGCCTAAAATGCCATAAGTGAAAGCTAGGGTCAATATGAAGTGCATTTACGTTGTGTTGTTTTTCAACAATAGTTTTAAAGTCTCTTCTAAGAAGTTATAAGCTATTTCTAACTTCAGCATGTCCAATCATCCTTAAGGAAGTCATATCCTGAATGAAACATTTTGAGCCATAAAAAATAGGTGTGTAATGCATGGAAATGATTAGCTTGTAAATGGAAATGAGATTAAACTTCAACTCAGGAATAGAAAGCACATTATGCAATATAAAGGATTCAGAAAGAGTAACAGATATATAGAATCTAGCCAGTATGGTTGAACTATTTGGCAAATTGATAGTGATGGGCTTTATGTAGTAGTAAGCATCAAAATTGCTTAGGTCAGGGGAACATGGTTAGTGGCCCATGTGTCTAGAACCCAAAATGAAATCTTACCTATAACATCTTCAACATCATGATCAAGATTGACATTGGACCCTTCTGCTGGCAGCACACTTAGCTGTTTATATTGTGATCAATTTGACATGATCCAATACTCTGTATAAAGGATGTTGGATGTGCTCATTCCTTTGGTCCAAAGTTGAAATTGATTGTGCCTCTTTCTGAGCCTTGGTGTTCCACAACTTCTTTGTGATCATCTGTAGTGGCATTGTTGATGGTTGCAAAGGCTTGCCTTGGTTTGATTTTATAGAAATGGGGGGGGGGGGGGGGGTTA
>NC_032013.1:4948571-4959107 GCF_001865875.1 Lupinus angustifolius
GGGGGGGGGGAGGGGGTTAAGACCTTTATGTTATTCCTTTTGGTGTTGCCATAGGTTCTGCCACTGCCTCTACCTCTATTTGGTATGAAATTTCCTCTTCCAGCACTTGTTCTTGATCTCCATTGTTGTGCTTGATCATGTTGGCTCAGTTGTGGCTTGATGTTGGTTGTGTTGAATAAAATCTTAGAGGTCAGGATGTTTGCACCAACCAATTGCCTTTCTTGCTGAAGAAGTAGTGAGAAGACCTTGTTAATGGTGCGAATGGGTTTAGAAAATTTTGTGCTCTTGTGGTGCAGAGTTCCTCATTAAAGCCATTGAGGATGCATATGGCATACTCTTTTTCACGATATTCACACACTGTTCCAGTCAATCCACAATTGCACCCCACTACATAAATATATGAGGGCATTGGTCTTAAAGACTCAAGCACTTCCTTTAGTACCTATAGGTAAGTGAAGTAGCTTGATATACCTCTATCTCCTTATCTTATGGAGTGGAGTTCTTGAAGTAGATCTGAAATCTTAAAATAGTCACCCATGGAGAACTTGTCCTTCAAATCTTGCCAGAGTTCTTGGGCACTTCCAAGAGATCACCATTATGTTGCAACGTTCCCATCTGTCAAAGGTAGTATCTATGGTGCTTAGTGTTGTTATTGACCCATCCACGAACTTAATTTTATTCTTTGAGAGGATCACTCTTTCCATTGATTTGTTCCACGAATGATAGTTAATGTCATGCAATGGACGTGTGACCAAGATTAATCCTGGGTTTTCTTCGAGATAGATATAATATGGACTTTGTGCATCATTGATGTTGGGAATAAGTTGCAAATCCCTTTCTTACTCATGGATGTTTGCCATTGATTGATATAGAATGAAGAACTTCGAAAGAAGGTTGGAAGAAGAAGATGATTGCTTTGGCTAGAATCTTGGTCAGGAAGAAGATGGATGCATAGTATGGGGTAAACCAGAACCTTCAAATTGAAGGCTTTGATACCATATTGTGATATGTGATTAACATCTTCCTTATTTTCATTAATTGATTTCAAATGGAGTTGCAAGTATTTATACAAAGAATGAATTACCCATGGTTGCTTGCAAAACAAGCTACTTTTCCAAGATAGAACCTAGCCTAACTACTTCCCAACAAACTTTAACTAACTAATTCCTAATACAAAAGTTCTAGGCGGTGCCAAAGAATTGCGCCATATACATGCTTAAAATGATAAAAGAAGCCAATGGATTAAGTTATCGTGCGCCAAGCTAGCATTTTGATGTGCCAAGGATGCACCAGAAAAGGGTGAGCCTCGGTCAGGTGCTTTGGGCCATGGCAATGTCATGGCTTCCCATGAGCCCTAGTTAAATCATCTTACGCCTCGGCTAAAAGTATTGGTCATGCGCCTAGGTATCCCGACCAAGTTGGCTTAGTCATGTGCCCATGCCTCTCAGTCAAGTATCTCGGTCATGCGCCCACGTATGTCGGTCAGGTTCTCTTAGTCATGTATCCATGCTTCTCGGTCAAGTGTCTCGGTCATATGCCCATGCTTCTCTCAGTCAAGTTTTTCGGTCAGATTTATTGCTTTTGGCTCATGTGATGGTTCTATCTTCTATAAATCTAAAGGGAGGACTCCTTATTCAAGAAAATGAATGATTTTGAAGCAATTAACCACTTAAGATGTGGTAAATTCTGTGTAAGTTACAAACTTCCTTAAAAGTTACTATAAATTAATTATTACAAATATTAACGTTGCAGTCATTGGTAGCTATGTCATTCAACAAATTTGAAAACGGAATGTAAGTCTGAAATAAAATATAAAAAAGAAAGAAAAGTCTATAACAAAAGAAGTATATAATTCATAATGTACATAAACAATATTATTTTCTTTTGTGACTATAATATTAGTATCTTTGTGAATTTGAAACTTGAATGATAAAGATGGAAGTTGAGAGACTTTGAAAATTTCTAGGAATGGAATTGACTATACTACTCATGAGACTTTGAGCTCCACATACATCCTTTTCATAATGTTTTAAATTATATTCCGCAATCAAAATTACAGCAAAAATATTATTGTTGCAGAGTCTCCAACTCAGTATCATAACCATTTTACCCACAAATTTCAATAGTTGTAGCAGTATTTTAAATTGCGGTCGCGATTGAGGTCTTGGATGATTGCAGTCAATGTGGTCGTTGCGATGTGGATTGCTGTCGTTGCGGTGTGAATTATTTTGTGAATAAAAACATATTTTTCATATCGATGTGGTCTGATGCGGCCCAATGCAGTTGTGTTGCGGCCTGATGCGGTCCCATGCGGTTGCGTTGCGGTCTTGATGCGGTCGCATCAATGTGATTCGGCATCACACCATAATTGCAGTGTGATGCGGTTGTGGTGGTCACCGCAACCGCAATATTGCAGCCGTATCACGTGATGTTGTCCGCAATTTGTTATACTCAGCTGTGGTAAACAGAATATAACCACAAATACAATCAAAATTTAAACACTAGCTATAATATAATGAAGAATAATTTGCTGCACGCTCTTAGATTTGTTTAAAAATTATAACAGTATATGTATGAGTTTTGGTTTTATAACATAGACAGATTAGTTTGCCTGTTAGATTTGTTTAAAAATTATAACAGTACATGTATGAGTTTTGGTTTTATAACATAGACATAGATATTTTGCCTTATAAAACAAAATTAAATATTATGGCAAAAGTTATGTTGTACAAAAGTTATTTTGCCTTACTATTTTAGTGTCACCCTGTAGTGCATGTTCTGGAGATACAATTGTAGAAAGGCAAGGAATTGTCTCTAGTAAAACGAACAGTGATGCCTACATAAGAAATCGCATATTTCTGAATATTTGCAAACCCAAATCTAATGCAAGGTTTTAAAATATTGGTTTAACAACTACAACTATTACTGCCTTATTATAGTGGTTATGATAATCTCTAACATTACATTGTGGCTACAATATAATTACATTTTGTCACAATTATCATAATATACGATTCAACTAACTAGGCAGCATGAAGAATTCCCTTGATTGACAAAACCAGGAAACTATATGTAAACGAAAGTAAGTTTATTAGTATAGTGATACTATAGATTCGTAAATGTATTTGTTTACAAAACTTCAAATTATTTGGTAGTAGTGATCCATTCTCTACACAACTATATATATAACAAACCAAACAAAAAAAGCAGCAATGAAGAGATATATCAATAATATGTTTATCGAGGCTTAGGAAAAGAAGCATCCCTTGACAAATCGAAAGGGCTCCAATTACCCATTAGCAAGTTTGCATCATCATGAGCATTGGGTCCAAAAAGTGAAGGTTGGGTAGCTTGAAAGGCATTGTTTACCATCATTTCAGAATTGGTCCACATCATATCATGTGACACTTCCTCTTCACCTGGCAAAGGAGGCAACTCAAAATTGATAGAATCATGATGATTATTACATTGCTCAATTCTAGATTCATGATGAATCTTCATAGAGTTGAACCCGCTAAAGTACACAGGGTTATTACCATCACAAAAATGGGATCCTGTGGATGAATGTTCTGGAAGATTAAAACATGCACTAAGAGCAAGTTCTTCAGACAACATAGGACTTGGTCCAATTTCTTTGTTAGATAGCCTTGAGTTTTCTAGAGAAGGATCAAAAACTGCATGCACTTGATCTTGATTCTCAACCTCAGCTCCTGAATCTGGCTTTTGATTGAGGAAATTTGCATAAACTAGTGCAAGATCAATATTTGGTCCACAAGTACTTACCACTGAGGAGCTAGAATATGTAGTCCTTCTAGGATCATAAGAATGCTCAATTGGGTTATTACAAGGTAAATTTTTGAAAGTAAGACTATCAATGGATTGTCTTAAGTTCTTATTACTTCTTCTGTTCTTTCTGCAGCTTCCACCAACAGGCACATTGCGAAGGGATCCTCCTTTGGTCCAGTATCTTCTGCAACCTTTGCAAAAGTACCTTGGTTGTGTTAAGCTGTAGTTATTGTAGTAGCAAAACTTGGTGTTGGAAGAGCCACACCTAGGGCAATTTGGTGATGATATCTCAGCATTAGTCTTCCACTCACTCTCCATAACTAGCCTCTGCCTGCATCTGAGTCATAAAAGCATTTGTCCCTCTCCGTTTGTGCATGAGAGAGTGAGTGTGTTTGAGAGAGAGGGGAAAGAGATAAAAGTGGAAGGTTTGAAGTGCATATGCCTAGGGTTATATGTGGTAAACAGTGAAACCTGAGTTCCTAAAGCACATTGAGTGTTGAAGTTAAATTTGTTTTGAAATGCACATGACTACACGAAACCATGTGAACAGAGATCTTGTTGTCGGGAAGTATTTCTAAATTTTATCTCACACCAATAAATAAAAACATGTTATATTAATTAAACTTTTTAATTAATATTGTTGTTTTTGTTTCATTATCATTAGTAAATAACATGATTTAGGAAAGAAAATCATTATTTGATATCATGTAGATGATATCTTATGTCTCAATATGTATGTCATTTCATGTGCCACCACTTATGATTAATCAAACAAATACTTAATTATTAAACTTTTAACTTAAATATTATTTTTTAACTAATCACAAGTAGGTAATATATAAAATAATACACTTTTAGAATAGAAGATGTGGTGCTAATATGATGTATATTATGATCTTAGAAATGTGTGTGCACTCATGCACATGAGCATAGCATGAGATAAGTAATATAGCCGGGTAGTGTGTCACTACACCGTAGCCTAATATAGGGTGTCGGTGTTTACCAAACGTGGCATGATGGTATTGGTGGAGATGAGGGTGATTGGGAAGCAAAGCCCTCGGTTGCACCATTTTAGGTTCAATAATGATGTTATATATACACCTTACATCTTGTAAATAGTAGTATCTTATATAATAAGGACCATAGGGGAATAATTTTTTTGATGTAGCTTCTTGATAATGTTGGTTGTATTGTGATTAAAGTGATATTCATTAAAATTTAGAATTTTATTAGAGCTATAAAAGCAATTGAAACAAATATGTATGTGAAACTCAAATTAATTTTAAGAATTGAACTACAAGTTATTTTAATCTCTATTGTCTACTAACATTTCTTTCTAATGATGACAAGGTGAACTAGTTTTCCTCAACGCTTAATTATTCTCAGCCATGAATGGTGAAGTGAAGCTTATGTTTCGTTTCTCTAAACAAGTACTTCGGTTAGCAAAGTACTGGTCTGTCTCTTCTGCACGAAAGAGGCACATGGGAATTGAGTAAGCATTTTGTGAAGAAAGAATGTCTCTTTCAGGATCATAATGAACGTTTCGTTGACTCAGATTTCTTGGATCATGGGCTTCTTGGATCATGTAACTCTGTCATTTTCATCAATATTCCTAGAATATACTACACATACTTCATCCCTTTGTTTTATAAGACTATTTTGCAGTTTAGTTTGGTAGTATGACAACTTTACTAATATGTAATGTAATGCGTATAAATGTAGACAAAATCTAATTTTGATTAATTTTTTGGTTTTACACATATATTATCGCACTGGAGGCAATCATGTCCGAGCTGGGAACATCCACAAGTATGTGGGGCTAACTCTCCTAGTGGACATTTTTTCCATCCGTAAGACTCGAACCCGAGACCTTGCTTCAGGGTAATTTTGATTGATTGATTGACTATAATAATATCACTGGAGGCAATCCTATCCGAGCCGGGAACATCCACATGTATGTTGGGCTAACTCTTCTAGTGGACATTTTTTTCATCCATAAGACTCGAACCAGAGACATTGCCTAAGGGTAATTTTGATTGATTGATTGACTATAATAATATCAGTTATTTATTATATTTAACAACCCACACACAATGATGCTCTTATATTGAAGTATATATTATAAAAGAGAATGAAGTATATCCTCATACTAGGAGATAAGTTATTTCCTCCATCGACTAAAATCATGACATGTGTAGTATTTTTTTTAGTTTTTAGAAATACTTTTGTGGAAAAGGAAAAAGTAGGACATGTGTCATAATTTTAGTGATTGAAGGAGATAATTTATCTCCTAATATGATAAGATATTTTATTCTCATTACAAAAAACCAATTTGATATTTTTGTCGAGTGTAACACCCCATTTTTGTAACTAAGAACATTGGACCTTGTTATAAAAATATAATGAAAGTTTATACAAGGTAACTCAAATATGAAAAAAAAACCACAATAAAATTAACTTTTTTCACTTATAGGTTCTAAATATAGAAACATTTAAAATTAACTATATTCTATAAAAATGAGACATCATATCCAATCTCAAAACTCAAAACTATGATCTATATAATTTTCCCTTTTGATTTATGCAATTCTACAAAACCATTAATTCAGTCTTATCAACATAATAATTGTAGAAACATTCTATGTGCAAAAGAATCATTCATAAATATTTTTCATAAACTGTTGCTTATACAAAAACCTATTGAAAAGGACCAAAAGGTGTTTCCTATGTCAGAGCCAACAATTCCAACATAGACAAAATACATAATTATACATTAGCTAGTTCTTTCGTTCTATATTTCTATCAAAGGATATTCATAGTGCAATTGCAATAAACATGTGTGTTTACATAGTCTAGACAAAAGAAAAGACAAATGAAAAAGTAAGAACCAACTGTGACGACCACATCGTGGAATTACATATAAAATAATATTAAAATGACACAACACATGATACAAATATAATCAACTAATGCCAACCATATACGAATGATGCATGATGTTAGTGTCTTAACGACAAGTATCAATGTTGATTGCTTTTAATTACCTCTATTAGATGTGCTTACATGGTAAGCTCAGACTGTTTCATTAAGCCTCTCTCTCGATCGTGAAATATATAAGGGTGTCAAATACCATTTTGTTTGCACGTAGGACTATCTTGGTCATACGGGAAATGTACACGAACCCTCATTGGGTTGTCTAACCTAAAAATACCTCAAGGCTTCTTGATGAATGAGCCTTATTGCCGACCATATCCAAATATGCAAGTGATATTTCCATCACGATATCTTTCCATTTTCTAAAACTCCAACTACAAAATGCAATACATTCACACTAACTGATGTTATCCCATTAAGTATTTTAGTAAAGGTTTTCTCAATATTTATTTTAACAAATATCACCTAAGTTAGTCGTCTTAACCCCAATACATTTTTACTATGTCATTTCCTCATTAAGAACTCAAGACACTACTTAGTGATCCAAAATAAATGGGACAAAGCCTCGAACATCACTATACTTTCAAGTAAGTGATTAGCCATAAACTCTCAACAAATTTAAATTTCCAAAAATATCACTTATTAGTTCTCACATCCCCAATACATTTTTAATGTATCATGTTCTCAGGAGGAGCTCAAGATTATGGGTGGCAAATGGATGAAATTGGATTACACAATATGGAATTGGATTACACAATATTTCGGATGCCGGTTTTTTATTGTATTTGGGTTGATAACAACAATGGCTTCCGAGTTGATGAGTTAGGGTCCATGCAAGTGGATCTTAATGGGCCAGTATATAAAGATGAGTCATTTATTCTAGCATCACAAGCTCAACAAGTATTCTATGTTAATGACTCAGCTGATATGAAATGGTCAATTGTTCTTTTAACTAACAAAATAATCGTCAATAATATTGATGACCAAGAATATGAAGATATTAATGAAGATGATCTTTTTTGGGATATATCAATCAGGTGAGAGCGGACCAACTATGGATGATGATTTATATACAAGAGATGATCACGATGAAGGGCATTGGGTAAATCAATATGCTCCTCCAAACAAGGACGATGCTACAAGACAAAAACAATAAAAGAAAATGAAAAAGTAGATGCAAGTAGTCTTTGTATAATTATAGTTTAATTTTAATTGTTTGTAATTTGTATAATATTGTTTCTTTGTAATTTGTGTAATTTTTTTACTTGTAATTATGTACTCTGTCAAAATATAATTGGCATGATATTCATTGTTTGTATTTTTTATTGTATTGATGTTTAATAAAATAAACTTCTGGCTTGTATTAATGTGTTTGTGTTGTTCAGAATGTATAAATGTTTGTGCTGTTGAGAATGTTTGTTCTGTCAATAAATGTATATACAGTTTTGATGAAGACACCAAAATCACCAAAAAGAAGAAAATGAAGAATACTTATGAAGACAAAGAAGATTAAAGCTTCAAGAAAATTAGATTAAGTCTCTATAGGTACTTCTATCCTAAAACTCTTAGTTATGCATAGTAGTAATGCTCAAACTATTTTTAAAGAATAAATAATCACTTTAAAAATACTTAAAACATTTTTTATAAATAGTGTGTAACGGGTTACTTCATTTAAGTAACAAGTTACATGTGTGAGAAAAAGAGTTATCCAACTTAAAACTGTTCAGAGTAATCCATTACTGCCTTTGAGTAACAGATTACCAGTTTTACAAAAGTTGAGTAACCGATTACCTAAATAGTGTAATTGATTACTCTAATTCATTTTTAAATAAGTAATGGACAGAGAGTTTGGGTAATCGATTATCCACTATCAGTAATCGATTACTGAAGACTGTTGCATGAGATTTCAGATTTCAAAATGAAATGTTTTCACTCCAAACGTAATCTCTTCACTTCAAACAACTGCTACACTTTTAGAAAGACACCATGGGTGTTTTGAAAGTCTATATAAAGACTCTAACTCTCACAACATAAATACACAACTTTTATACAACTCTCATACGAGTCTGAAAAATTCTATCACTATTTTTCTGCACTTTTGCACTAAGTTCTTAAACTTTCAAAAGAGAATTTTTCTAAGTTACTTGAAGTAATTGTTTCAAGGTTTTACAAATCTATTGAGCATTATTACTAAGTATACAAAAGAGTTGATTGGATTGCAAGTGTTATAATATTTCATACTTGTAAAGGCAGCCCAAAAGCCATCATTCAAATTCTTCATTCATTGCAATAAACTTTCTTTCACGGGGTGTGAATAGAAATGGGATAAAGTTACCTGGAAAGGTGTTTTCCAAGGGTATAAATATTAGTGAGTGTGTAAGATACTTAGAGATCTCGAGGTGAGATATTTTAATTACAACTCATAATATTTACTAGACGAAGCTTTCGGTGGACAAGAAGGTGAACCAGTATAAAATCTTTGTGTACTCTCTTATCCCTTACCTCTTTGATTTATTTTTGTTTATTTTCTGCAATATTATCCGTTGCACATTAACTCTTACATTTTGCAGAAAAAGCTACCATAATTTTAAGTCAACTAATTCCCCCCCCCCCCCTCTTAGTTGCAATCTCATTCTTACAATTGGCACCGGAGCTATATTTGAGTAAGATACTCTCAATTCTGATCCTACATCAAGATGACCTCAAGATCATTCCTAGGAGAAGGTTCCAACATCAACCGCCCTCCAAGCTTTGTTGGAGAATGCTATAATTTCTAGAAAATTAGAATGAGGAACTTTATTGAATCTCAAGACTTAGACATATAGAACGCCATTGAAGAAGGACCATAAATACCCTTTACTGTTATCAACAGTATAACGGAAATAAAGCCAAAATCATCATGGAACGATGAAGACAAAAAGAAGGTACAATATGATTTAAAGGCAAAGAACATTCTCACCTCCACTCTCATTATTGATGAATTCTTTAGAGTATCATATTGTAAATCTGCAAAAGAAATGTGGGATACTCTAGAGACCACACACGAAGGAACATAGGAAGTAAAGAGATCAAGACTCAACACTCTTTCTCAGGAATACGAAATGTTGCGCATGAAGCCTAGAGAGAAAATTCTTGATTTACAAAAGAGATTTACTCATCTTACCAATCACCTTCTTGCACTTGGCAAAATTCTATCAAATAGTGACTTAAACTTAAAAGTTCTTAGACCACTCACCAGAATATGGCAACCAAAGGTAACTGCAATTTCTGAAAAGAAAAGTTTCATCCAAAATGTCTTTGGCTGCTTTGTTTGGCAAACTGAAGGAACACGAACTAGAACTTAGCCCACTTGATCAACACGAGGAGCAAGAAAATAAGAAGAAAAATATTTCTCTAAAAGCAAAAGTGGATAGATATGACTCATCTGGAGATGAATCAGAAAAAGTTGATACGGAAGATATAGGTCTCTTCGTAAAGAAATTCAGCAAGTTCCTAAAAAGGAACAAAGGTGCAAAAACAGGCCAAACAAGGAAATTCACCAAAAGCAATGATGACTCCACCTCAAGTCAAAACTTTACATGTTTTGAATGTGGCAAACTCGGTCACATAAAGATGGATTGTCCAAATTTGAAAAAGGGTTCTTTCAAGGGAAAGAATAATATAAAGACTGGACGAAGAACCTACGTTGCTTGGGAAGACAATGATACAAGTTCTGCATCTGAAACAGAAAACGAAGAGCAAGTACATCTATCACTTATGGCATCCGATCATTCTGATGATGAAGAGGTAAATGAATCTAATCTATTTTCTTCTTCC
>NC_032013.1:4959207-4961451 GCF_001865875.1 Lupinus angustifolius
TTAATAAACTAAACAAGAGTGGTAAAAGCTTAGAAAATATTATCAATAATCAAAGACACTCAACAGACCGAAGAGGTCTTGGCTATTCAAAAGGCCATAGTTTCAAGAAACCAAGTGTCCAAAAGAAAATAATCTTTCAAAAGAAAAGTATCCATACATTTGAAAAATCTAGGATACACATTCATCAACCCATATGTACATACTGTAAAATTCATGGGCATACACCAAACACATGCATGATTAGAAAATATGGTGTGCCCCTAGGAAAATTTAAATGGGTCGAGAAAGGTACTAACCATGTAGGATCCAAAGAATATTGGATACCTAACAAAACTTAATTTGTTTTATAGGAAAACTTGAGAGTCGCCTGCAATTTACGGTACCTTGATAGCGGCTGCTCAAAACACATGACGGGCGATAAAGTTCAATTCTTTGTCCTCACTCCAAGGGACAAAGGATATGTCACATATGGTGACAACAACAAGGGAAGAATTCTTGGAGTTGGTAGAATTGGAAAGTCATCATCAACAACTATAGAAGGCGTACTATATGTTGAAGGACTCAAATATCTTGCGTTGCTCGTCATTAGCAAGAAGCCTTGTCAAATCCAGAGGGTTACATTCCAAAGATGTTATTCTTGACTCCTTTGAGAGGTATTGGAGCGTTGTTTCTTTGATCTAGAAGAGGAAGCCATGGATTTTGGATTTTGAATTTTTAGGTTTTTGGGTATTTGGAGATATGGGGTTTTTTTTATTCAAGCCACTAATCACGAAATTGTTTGATTAAAAGTGTTTAGAATGGAAAATGTGATAGGAATTGACACAAAAATCACCCAAAATGGATCAAAAATAAGGTTTTTAGATGTTCAGAGGCTTTGAGAAGAAGAGAACACGAATTGAGTGAGGAAGATGAGTTTTGAAAAAGTTAAAAATTGCATAAATTTCATATATAACAGCACAGAGTAATCGGTTACTCATTTCGAGTAATCGGTTACTCAAAAATAAATATTTAAAATTTTCAACCAGCAGCTTGGAGTAATCGATTACTCACTTTGGGTAATCGGTTACTGAAACACGATGTTCAACCCTGTAATCAGTTACTCTCCAGTGTAATCGATTACTGATCCATGAAAACTTATTTTTAGCCAAAATTAAGCTAGGAAAATGATTTTTCAACCAAAAATTGAGGTTTTTGAACATAAATAAATATATTTAAGATCAAGTAGGCATGAGATAATAATAATGAAGCAAACATATAATCATATAAGCATGTTTAATACAGGTAAGCTTCATCAAGAATGCCTAATTCAAGTCTAATTTTGTAAAAAGGTTCTTTTGCCAAAGGTTTAGTGAAAATGTCTGCAAGTTGGTTATGAGTATCAACAAATTCTACAGATACATCTTTCTTTTGAACATGGTCCCTTTAGAAAGTGATGTTTTATATCTGTGTTTGGTTCTAGAATGCATAATAGGATTCTTTGTAAGGTTTATAGCACTAGTATTATCACATTTCAGCGGAGTGCAGCCTAAGTCTAAGCCATAATCTCGTAATTGTTGCTTAAGCCACAACACTTGGGCACAACAACTACCTGCTGCTATATATTCAGCCTCAACAGTGCTTAGCGCAACACATGCTTGTTTCTTGCAAGACCAAGAAACTAAAGCATTGCCTAAAATGTGACAAGTACCACTTGTACTTTTCCTTTCAGATTTACATCCGGAAAAATCTGAATCCGAATATCCAACCAATTCACATATACTTCATTTTGGATACCACAGTCCAACTTCAGTTGTACCTTTAATATATTTCATAATTCTCTTAACAGCAACTAAGTGTGATTCTTTTGGTTTAGACTCATAATGTGCACACAAACATACACTAAACATGATATCAGGTCTACTAGCAGTCAAATATAGAAGAGATCTGATCATACCTCGATACTTTGATATTTCAATACTTTTTCCACTTTCATCGATATCAATGTATGTGCTAGATCCCATAGGAGTAGCTATTGGCTTACAGTCATCCATATCAAATCTTTTTAGTTAATCCTTGCAGTACTTGGTTTGACTCATAAAAATACCATTATCAAGTTGTTTGATTTGTAGTCCAAGAAAGTAGTTCAAGTTTACCATCATGGACATTTCAAATTCTCCTTGCATCATTTTTCCAAATTCACTACACAAATTTTCATTAGTAAAACCAAAAATAATATCATCTACATAAATTTGAACTAGTAAAGTA
>NC_032013.1:4961551-4992976 GCF_001865875.1 Lupinus angustifolius
AGGGCTTTCTTTAACTTGTAGACATGAGAATGACGTTTGTAATCTTCAAAAGCAGGAGGTTGTTCTACAAACACTTCTTCTTGAATGTAGCCGTTGAGAAAAGCACTCTTGACATCCATTTGATATAATTGAAAATTAAGAGAACAAGCATATGCAAGTAATAGCCTAATAGCTTCAAGTATAGCAACTGGAGCGAAGATTTCATCAAAGTCTATACCTTCTTCCTGATTGTATCCTTGGGCTACTAGTCTAGCTTTATTTCTAACGATAACACTGTTTTCATTAGATTTATTTCTAAAGACCCAACGAGTTCCAATTACATACCTATTTTTCGGTCTAGGAACAAGTTCCCAAACTTCATTCCTCTCAAACTGGTTTAATTCTTCTTGCATAGCAAGAATCCAGTGTTCATCCTCGATTGCATCATCAATCTTGGAGGATTCTATTTGAGAGACGAAGGACATGTTTAGACAAGCATCAAGCATTCTACAAGTGTTTATACCTTTACTTATATCACTGATGATGTTGTCGATAGGATGATTTCGATGAGTTCTCCATTCTTTTGGTAGATCTGAGTGAATATGCTCTTCTTGAGAAGATAGATTATCATCTTTTCTCAATTCTTCAGGTTCAGTTGTAATATCAACAATAGAATTTTCTTCAGCAAGGGAACTTGGCTAGTCGTCTTCATCACAGGATATCACATCTTTTAAAATATGATTGGTTTCATCAAAAGTTACATGAACATATTCTTCCATGGCTAGAGTTCTTTTATTAAAGACTCTATAAGCTTTAATTGTGAGAGAATAGCCAAGGAAAATTCCTTCATAAGCTTTTGCATTAAACTTGCCCAAGTTATCCTTACCATTGTTCAGAACAAAACATTTACAACCAAAAACATGTAGATGGTGTTAGGTTTCCTATCTTTGAAGAGTTCATAGGGGGTTTTCTTAAGAGTAGGTCTTATAAGAACTCGATTCGAAACATAACACGCGGTGCTAACTGCATCAGTCGAAAATTATTTTGGGAGGTTAGTTTCATTTAACATTGTTCGAGCCAGTTCTTGTAAGGACCGATTCTTTCTCTCTACAACACCATTTTGTTGAGGTGTTCTAGGAGCAAAAAAATTGTGATTGATCCCAAGATCATCATAGAATTCCTCAAAATAGGAGTTTTAAAATTCTCGCCTATGATCACTTCGTATAACGGCGATTTTTAGAGATTTTTCATTTTTAACTCTTTTAGCATAAATTCTAAAGGCTTTGAATGCCTCATTCTTATGTACTAAGAATAGAGTCCAAGTATATCTAGAAAAATCGTCCATATAACTAGAGCATAATAATTTCCACCAAAACTTTTTGTCCTTGAGGGACCAAATAAATCCATATGAAGTAATTGTAATGGTCTATCGGAAGAAACCATGTGCTTTGGTTTGAAAGAAGTTTTTGTTTGTTTACCCATTTGACAAGCACTACATAGTTTGTCTTTAACAAACTTCATTTTGGGTAAACCGACAACTAAATCTTTCGTAATAAGTTTATTCAAATGTTCCATGTGAATGTGAGCAATTCTTCTATGCCAAAGTCATGCATCATGATTATCATTTGCTACTAAACATGTTATAGGTAAAGCAGAATTCATGTCAATCATATATATATTATTTATTCTCTTACCAATAAGTTTAAAATTATCCTTACTTTCAATGATGCATTTATCTGGGTAGAATGTCACATGAAATCATTTGTCGCATAATTGACTTATAGACAATACTGCAAACACAGAGCATACTAAGAATTTTATTTTAGATCATATGGCTTAGCATTCGAGAGCTCTATGAGCTCTGATTCAAGTTTGGGACTCATGGAGAAAATTAATAGAGAAAATGACATCAAGAAATTAATATGGTTCGGCAATTTGCCTATGTCTACGACTAAAGAGCAACGAGAATAATTCCACTATAATAAAAGAGAATAACAAATTCACTCAGTGTTTCACTCACTTTCCAAAACCCAAGGACACCCAATATCACTCTTACTCAAGTATCTCTTAAACACTCAAATATTACTCACAATATTAGAACAAGAGAGTAAGATAAGTGAATATGCACTAAGCTAAGTATTGGTGTGTCTTACAATGGCTTGGAGAATTCCTATTTATCGCCAAAGCTCTTGAAGATTATGTGGCCAAAAGCAAAGAGCATTAATGTTCGCTTCATCAAAGTTACTTCTCTTACTTGGTTACAAATTCTCTCTTTCTTCAAGATAACATTTAGTCACTTCTTTTACTTGGCTACAAATTATCTCTTTCTTCAAGATAACTTTTAGTCACTTTTTTTTGCTTGGCTACAAGAAGGTCTCACCATTATCTTTTTCTTTTAGCCAATATTTAATAGTTAACTTGTGACTTAGAGTAAAATAAGTGATTGGAGGGAGGTAAAAATGTTAGAAAAATGTTATCCATGAAAAGGTGGAATGATGTTTGAGTCTGAGATATGATAAAATTGGAGAAATAAAGATAATAATATAAGAAATAGAATATGGAAAAAATAGGAAAAATATGTAGATGAAATATGCACATATTTTGAAAATAGGAAAAAACGAATAATAAATAAATAATAAAGTTTAGTATATAAATACATAATCCGACTTTTTTGTTGTTAAATAGGAACAAGTTGGAGCTAATAAATCAAGGAATCATTTTGCTCCTAATTAAAATACTGGTGCAAGTTAGTCTCAATTTTAACAGATATGGACAAAAATATTCATAATTGGGATGACACTGACCTAGTTATTGAAATATACTTATTTAAATGGGATAAAAAACCCCTAGAATTTCGAATCTCAATTGATAGTTATCTTCGTTCTCAAAAACAATGAATTACTTTTATAGTTAAAGGTATAAATTAGAGTGAAGGCGAGAGTTCTTTATCTTGGGTGATACTGGGAATCGTGAGGGGGAGCTTGGCAATACTACATCAGTACACTTTGTTAGATAGGTTAGACCAAAACATTGGGAAGTGATCCTTGTAAAAGACGTTTTGTTGCTTCAATGTAAGATAGATTAGACCAAGACAAACCTTTGAGAATGTTTATTGAATGAGTTCATCAGACATGATATGATTAGAAATAAACAATACTCTCCAGACATGAAAATTGGAATAATATAGAACCTTCAACAACCTACTGAAAGGACCACTTCGCAAAGGACAACATACCTTATTTTGCCCTTCTAATATGGCATGTTTACCTATAGATCCCTCGTAGGATTTTTTTAAAAAGATAAAGGAAATAATTATGTACATTGTACAAGGTCTTTGCGAATGAATGTGACAATATAAGTTTCTAAACGCAATAACTGTACAACACTAAATACAACAGGTGGCACTCTTCATCTAAAACCATAGTCGTCAGTTTATGAAATAAAGAAGACATTTAACACACATCAGCGCAACTAATCACTGACTGAAAGGCATTCATCATCATGCTGCTATAGCTGGCCCAACCTTTCCTGCATAAAAAGGAATAAACAATATGAATCCAAGGTTCAAGGCAGTAGTATGTCAAATAGAATTTTTCTATATCAAATAGCGGTCATGGGTTCAAAGCATAGAAAAAGTCTCTTCACTTGCGAGAGTAAGACTGCGTGCATCCACCCACCTCAAACCTCACTAGGTAGAAGCCTCGTACACTGGATACCCTTCCTAAAGAGTATTGAAGAATGCGTGAAGCGGGTGGACTTAGGCAAGCACAAAAATACATATACACATTCATAGCGTATCAATTGCACATTCCACACCAACAACCCACCACGCACCCATATTGAATCTCAATTCCTCTCTAACAAGCAATTACTAGAACTTTGAAATAAATACCAATAATTAACAACCTGAAGCATCTGCATTAGTTTTGGATGCTGCTCCAAAAGCTGGCACAGTTTCTCACGGTCCCTCAGTAAAGACTGTCATGTCAGAAGAGTAAAATGATAAGGATTTAAATGCATGGCATTTAATAAATAGAGAGAAAGAGAAATTAAACTCAGCATGACAAATACCTGAATTGCCTCTGGAGACTTGAAATACTCATGTAATGACATTCCTGAATCTGGTTCCTGCTGTGATTGAGCATCCCCTGGATGTTGAGTATGTTCAACTTGCTGCAGCTGCAATGCATGTGAAAACTCTTGCTGCTGGGTTTGATAATATGTCTGCATTGAAGAAACCTGAGACTGCTGCAGCATCTGTAATTGATGCACTTGAACATTGCTTTGCACAGCCATCCGTTGCTCCAACTGTGGTAAAGCTGGAACAGGTGGCCGAAGGAGCTGAGGTGGTTGTGGAGGGCGTGGAAGCTGGGGGGGCTGCAGCGGCTGCAACTGAGTAACAGAATGCATTGACTGAAAGGAAGCTGCGGGATTGGAGACATTTTGCATGATGCTTGGCTGGTTCTCACTCAGTTGTTGATTTGGAGTGTTACCATAGAGAGTCATGGAAGCTGGCCTACTGAACCCCATGGACATCATCGAGAGGTTTGGTGGATAAGATGAAAATCTGGCTCCTGAAGGTGGAATGGAGGCCTGGGAAAGTTCAGTGGTCCCAATAGCTGTCTGATTGTATAGAGAAGGTTGGGAGGCAGAAGTTTTACCAGATGGTAAATTATATGAACTAGAGGCAAAAGGAGGTGGTGTATGAGGAAGTGGGGGAGCAAGTCTACTAGGACCACCAGGAGAAGATATGGATGATCTAGAATACTTTGAATCTGGCATGGGAACCGAAGATGCTAATGATGTTGAAGTTGAACCATTGTTGAACTGAGATGAATACTCTGTCTGAACCTGCAAATAAAAATTATAAAATCAGTAAGTGCTTACCCAAGACAAATTAGATGGGAAAAATAAAAACGAGGAATCATGACTGAAGCAACCAGAAAAGAAACAAACAACTGAAGGATAAGGAGGTAAAGTTCCTCACTTGGAATGCCATTTGATGTTGCATGCCTGCCGGAGAATTAACAAGTGAGGACGACTGGATAGGAACTGAATCTTTAGCATGGGATATTACAGGCGAGACTGTTGGTGGAGGGGGCATCGGTGGTAAAGGAGGTTGGTTAGGCAAAAATCTCTGGTCATACAGTCCTTGAGAGCCTGTAGCATTACCTACATGTTGTGGGCTATTCTTTACAAAGAAACTCTGGGAGGCCATCCTTGAATCAACTGGTAATTGCATAGATGAAGTTGACGGATTATTGTAAAGAGACACTGGATACCCTGAATTATTAGCTGCTGCAGAATCATATCCTCCAGAGTACTTAGCTTGAACAACATTCTTTGAGTCATCAGACTGCTCAACATACTTCCTATCCGAAGAAACACTTGATTCACGAGTTACTGACATATCAGGACGTGAACCAGACATCTTTGAAGAAAATTCGCTTTGGGCATTTTCTTCAATATTAGATCCTAATGGAGTACCCATGGGATAAAATTGACTACTATCAACAGCATCACTTTCTGTTTCTTCAACAATTGAGTGAGGTGAACTTTGCTCAACAATAACTGGGGCAGGCTGTTGTAAATTATCATCTGGCTGAGGGAATGGCAGCTTGTCATCAGAGTCAGATTCCTCTCCATCAAAAACTATATCAATTCCTTGAAGATCATCATCAAAATCTGTTTTCAATTGCTTAGATTTATTTAACTTCTCCCCATCTGTAGGTTTCACAGGAGAATCATTTTTGAGGTGTCCCGCAGCCTCTCCCACTACCGGTGCTGAAGGGTTTTGGCGTTCCCTTTGTCTTGCCATAAATTCATCTACATGAATTGATGGAGGTCTCCCACCAGTCGGTCCTGATCGTGGCACTGCAATTACATTAGAAACCCCTTCAACATTTCTCTCTCTTGCCACATAGTCATCCACATGCATAGATGGGGGTCTGCTGGTATTTGGCTTGCGTTGTCGGAAGGCATCCCGACGTGTAGGACCAGAAGCAACAGTAGAATGTGCTATACCCCGCGAATAAGCATTCTGAGCAGAGTTGTCAGTCTGGAAACTATCTCCTCTATGGCGCCTTGCAGGCCCATCCATTGATGGCAGTTTCCTTTTGGCACCATGGTTTGTCTGGGTTAACCTGTCTGGTAATGTTTCAGGACATTGCCAAAGAAATTCATCCCCGAGTCCTCCAATGTAAAGATGATCATCAATCTTTTCTACACTGTTTTCAAGCATTTGATGTGTCTTTGAAACAACGAAAACATCATTTTGAGGTAAAACAACATCATTCAACTCCATGGAACCAATGGGCCTTTGCAATACCAAGGACAATGACTTAACCGACTCAGAAACCTTGACATCATAGATGAGTGACAAAATTTAAAATTAATCCAGGGGAAACTATGAAAGATAAAGTTGTGCTCAAATGGATTCATTACCTGAGATAAAGGGATTTGCAAGTGAGAAGTAATCAAACAGTCATCCATGACCATCTGTGAACTCAACAGAGAACAAAATTCTAGTATGTAATTTATACTTTCTTCAGGAAAGCCAACTGATTTTGCCATATCGTCCGAAAGACCAAAGAGGTACTTCAGCACAACAACTCTGTCCGAAATCAAACTAATTGCACAAACAAAAAATGTGAGTTTATCCTTCTAGATTACCCCAAAGAGCATAAGCACAAAACTATCGAGAAATACATGTTTCGATGAACCTATATATATATTAGTCATCCTCATTGATGCCAAGAAACTCAGTTATATCAAGCCCGTCATTGTCAAAAGAATGATTTATAGATACTTGTGAGTAAATGGCCATATTAAGTATAACTTCTATTTCATCTCCTGATAGGGAAACTCGAAATTCCAAATTGTTGTCTTATGACTTGAGAGCCATGAGCAGAGCCTAGTTCAACTGACTAGCCCATTGAGTGGGACAAAACATTGCCACCCACCATTAAGAGTTGACATTCATGGCCACTTCACTATATTGACACTGACCCATGTGAGTCTAACAGCTTTGTGCAGCTATACTCGTAGGTAGTCAATCCCGGATACCAACACAAAGCAACTGACCTAACATTGCTATAAGTTGACAATGGGAAACAGCTACACTGAGGTGCTATAGTTAAAGAATGTGTGAAGTTTTAATACAATTATTATTATTATTATAAAAAAACTTCACTTCTTTAAAATAATAACTGTTAATGAATAATAATAACTTCAATACTCAACAACAGTTTAAAATTCTAAAATAATTATTTTTTGTTTAACATCTCAATTTACTGTATTTTCTATTATCTAAACTAATAGTATCACTGTATCAGGGCTTAAAAAACATAATATTTTTGCTTTCTTTGGGCCAAATCTGGGTTATTTTTACTCTTTTGGGCTTTTAGGATTGCGCATCTTCAGAGGTTTCTGGCAAGGGTCGCCATCATCCTGATGGATTGGGAAGTACATCATGGAAGGAATCAAATAGAGGTAGTGATGGGCAGAAATGCTTTGTCAGAGGGCTCTGTAAAGGGAACAACTGAAAAAAGTGAAGGGGAAGGATGGTGTGATTATTTTTTTGGTTTTTGCCACCACTTCTCAGTAGCAGTCGAGTAGCTGCTGCGACTACCCGCAAATGCGTCTGATAGTCCGCACCCTAAACCGTTCCATGACGCACCAGGGAAGTGTGACTAGATGCCGCTCCACAACATAAAGCTGCAGTAGTACTGCAATTGATAACATAGCTTAAATCATCTTTCAATAATCAATAGAGCACCCTTGAGAGAGTACAGCGCCTTACTGTCCTATATGCTATCCTTGTTGTATTCTAACGCAATAAAACACAAGTTTCTCCAATTGAAGCTTGTCAGGACTCGGGAGAACCCGATCTCGAAGACTAGCCTGTTGGCTGGAGTCTCTCAAGGCTTACGTACCACATTAAGCTTCATTACTTATTAAATGCGAGGCATAACATATTTACACCTTTTTTTGTCATGTGAGGCTTTAATCTCATCAGTTTTAAAGCTTCTTGTTTTTGGACTACTCTAGACAGACCACATATAAATCATTTCTCCACTTTTAGATTTGTATTCTCACTTTGTCTTTACATTGTGAACTTACACGCAAACATTTTCTGTGTTGTTCCGAAAAGCAGTGACTCGAGACAAATACCTAGTCCTTAGCTATTTCATGGATCTAAAGGAATTTAGATAGAGCAAATCACTGAAATAAGTTTCCAGAAATTTCCAAGTTTTTAGCTATGATGGAGGATTGCTTTATGGGTTTATAGGTTTGGTACTTGTTTTTAAATCATTTAGCACTGAAGTGTTCATTCCATAAAATAATACAACACTGTACCTGCCTCCACTCATGCAAAACTGCAGACACCCCACAGATAATGCATAAACAGCTTCGATAGTGTAAGTTGTCAAATCTTCCTTTGCCTCAATTGATCTCAACAATTTCATCCAACAGCTTAATAATGGAGGGCAATTTTCCCATTCTGCTACACTAGGACCATTATAACTCTCATTCATATTATCCTTTTGAGAATCAAGTTCACGAGCATGAGAGTGGATACCAAAAAGAGTAGATCCAATTGCCATTTGACCTTTACTACAAGAAGCTAATTCTTTGAAAGCTGCAAGACATGCCAGTAACTCTTTTCCAACAGGGAGGACCTAAAAACCACATTATTCTCAGTTACCAAGAGCAAATAAAAGAAGCATATATGTATACTATATAGAATCTTAGGCCAATGAATTTTGACAGTCAGTCTGCCCAAGGAGAAGCATTATGTACATGTAGAAAAAAGGGCAGGGCATCTCATGAAAAACATAAAAAAATCTAAACAGATATGCAATCGAATGTAGACAGTATCAGAAAGTCACCTGACAACCCTTCAAAAGATAACGTAGAATCAAGCAACAATCTTCATCACTCAAATTTTCAATTTTTTTACTGCCAAACCCAAAATTGTCACTTAGGTGCCAAACATGAGTAAAAATAACATACACGGAAATACAAAAATACTCACATGTCAGGTCTTTGGGGGTAATACCAAGATGCTTCATAATTAAAAAGAAGCATGAAAAACCGGAATACTGGGAGACACCAACTTAACAAACTAAAGTTGCAATCTGCACAACTTCTACTGTCTGGTGTCTGCTTTCGAACAACGTCAACAGTAACAAAACATCTCTCCAGTACTTTTGTTAACATTTGAAGAGTACCCTCCCTCAACAATAGGCCCTGGCAGAGAAAAGTAGAAAACAGATCAGTTCCATGTTATGTACAAATATTACTATCACTGATAGTCAATGATACTACAACGACCACAACAATAGTGATAAAAATAAGAAGCCAAAACCGAGGCTAAAATCATTAAGACCTTGCCAAGTGGATGCTCCAATAGGCTGACAAGAAAATCAAGAAGCCTTAAAACCTGAAAATAAAGGAAAATAATCATCATAACAAATTAGATGAACTACAAAGCTCCAAAATTTGGGCCACACAGGAATGTTACCTTGAAGGCATCTGTTTCTGATGGAGAATATGATTCAGAAACAAGATGAATAATTGATGACAATAATGGTCGTATAAGCATAGATGCATAATCAGCATTTTGGCGAGCAATTCGAATTACAAAAACACGCAGCAGATCTTGAATGACCACTAATGCCTGCCAGGGAATCAGGATGAACAAGAAAACGAGCAATTATATAAGCCCCACCAACAATCCACAATATCCATTATAAAGTGGAGAAGACAATTTAAGTGCCACATATAGGCAGAAATGACATACAGAAATGGCATAATGCTGGACAATCTCTGCAATTTTGTCAACGTGTAGTGCCAACTGCCCAACCAGCTTGTCAGCATGTCCAGGTTCCAAATACCAGTTGACCTGTCTCTCCTTCTGAGGCCCTAACAGGGTTCCAACAGCTAACATTCTCCGTGCACTTAACAAAGGCATTCTACTAGTCCAACGCCAAACATCTTCCTCGGGAAATAAATCACTCTTGTAAAAGAAAACATAAGACAGAAGAATTAATAGACAGTGTAAATTTATATAAGCTTATCATGCACAACTTAAAAAATGAAGTGTTGTAGACTTCGAAAGCAATAAGCATACCAAAAGATAGAGCAAACTAGATGTTTCCTTTGGACCTAGCGTCAACAATGAAGTCGCCTGAACGCTGGTAAGAAGGGTGTGAAAAAGACCTGGACTCCATCCATGTACTGGCCAAAATGCAAGGGATGACACAATAAGATGACAGACAGCCCCATAACCAATAGCAAAATCAGGATATGGAGATGATAAGTCTGCAGCACATGCAGCAAGCTTCGGACTGCAATGACCACAATTTGATCAAGTTAAAGAAGATACATATTCTCAAAGCAGATACAAAGACAAAGGAAACAAACAGATACCTTATTTCCCTGTGTAAACGTAGAAGAGCATTCATTAATTTTGTATTCCGGTGCTGTTCCTTTGCTTCCTATAAAATAGCAGTCAAACTAACTCTATCAAGAATGATGTGATTAATAGCTGGTTTTGCAAACGATACTGCAACATCATAGAATGAAGCTCAAAGATTTTGGTCTAATTTATACTCCCTCCACCCCAGAATGTTAGTAGAATTTTGTAAAAAACTTGCCCAAAATTAAAGTTATAAACTTGTAATATAGTTAATAAAAATCTTGAAATTTGTAAATTTTTAGTGGCATGTGATTGTGGCAAATAAATTGTTTGCCACCAATACATTTTCATATGAATCTATCCTTATGCCATGGGAATATGTGATTTTGTTGGACAAAACACTAAATGGATGGTCCCTTATTTTCTATCATTTTAATGTTTTACCAAAATTTTGGGACAGAGGGAGTAAAAGAATAAATTGTCAAGGGAAGAAAAGGGAAAATAAGACATAAGAAAATACAAAAAAATATTATATATAAAGTCCTCCTAACAAACCTTCACGTCCAAGAAGGATTGAAAAATAATGGAACGAAAAAAAATTCAATAACACCAAAATTGGATCCAAACACAACAGTCTTCTAGTATCATTGAATGTGCTCACTAATTAAGAATCAAAAGGAATCTAAAATGTAAGTTCTACCTAATAAAAGATGAATATCTATAGAATTAAGCATTACGTGGTTAGTTATCAAACATCGACCAATATGTGGGGCGAGATGTACAAAGGAATTAGGAAGATAGCAAAATAAACATTAGGTGGATCTAGAGGCTTTGGCCCAAGGGAAAAATCATGGTGGTAGGACCAAATTGTCCACAATATAGTTAAGGTGAAAAGAAATGTCATAAAGCATGATCCTTGTGTAAAAATACTAGAAGTTGGAAAAATACAAGACGGCTAAGAAAGGCGACCAAGCAAGCGGTGAGCAAAGTGAGAGATAGAGCATATGATGGGTTACACAAAGATCTAGGTACCAAGGGATGGGAAAGAAGTATCTATAGATTTGCAAATGATAGGGATAGAAAGAGAAGAAACTTGGACCAAGTAAAATGCAGTAAAGATGGACATGGAAAAGTCTTGGTAAAGGTCAAAGATATTAAGAAAGATGGAAGAAATATTTTTACAAGCTGTTAAAAATACGGAAAGTTTGAAAAAATACAAGGCATTTAAGAAAGGTACCAAGCAAGTAGTGAGCAAACTAGCAAAGCAAGAGATGGAGCATATCATGGGTTACACAAATTTCTAAGTACCAAGAGATGGAAAGAAGCATCTATAGGCTTGCAAATGGGAGGGAAAGAAAGAGAAGAAATTTGGACCAAGTGAAGATGAAGATGGAAAAGTCTTTGTGAAGGATAAAGATATTATGGAAAGATGGAATAACTATTTTTACAAACTTTTCAATGACTTCATGATTCTTTTGCATTTTGATAGGCTAAGCACTAGAGAAGAGGTTTAAAACCTATACTTTTTATCGTAGAATTCAAGAGTTAGAAGTGAAAGAAACTTTGAAAAGGTTAGAGAATGACAAAGTGATTGGACCGGATAATATACATATTTAGATCTAGAAGGTTCTAGGACAACAAAGCATTAGTTGGCCCATAGGTGTTTAATGAATTTACAAGGTCTAAGAAGTAGAGATGGCAAAACGAGCAAATATTGCGGGCAGGGCATAGAAATTTTGTCCATTAGCCCGTTTAGCCCTGCCCATTTGCCCGCCATGCCCACGGGCATTTCTATTTGGCAATGTGGGCAGCCCGCGGGCATTATATAAGAAAAAAAAATAAGAAAATTCAAAAAAATTATGATATGATGTGATTTAATGCCTAAAAAAATTGAGATGTGATATAATTTTTTCAATTCCATATAAAATATCAAAATAATTTTAAAGAAATTCTCTTCAACCACTTTATTTAATTTTTTTTACATTATTCAATGAATTTTTTAATTTTTTTTGTTATTTACTAATGCTCGCAGGCAGTGCACATGCACGTTAGCCCGTTTTAAAACGGACAGGGCATGCAACTTTTGTCCATTAAGACAATGCGGGCATGCATGCGCTCGCTTAAATTTTGCGGGCACGGTCAAAACGGGTCGGGCGGCCCGTTTTGCCATCTCTACTAAGAAGATACCAGATGAGTAGAGGAGAAGCATTTTTAATCCTTATCTATAAGAGCAATAGAGATACAAAATTGTGCAAACTATAAGGGATTATGCTCATCAGCTGCACTATGAACCTACGGGAGAGGATAATTGAGTGGAGGTTGTGTATTACTGAAAACCAATATGAGGCTACTAAATTTTAAGGGTAAATTTTAAGGGTAAATTTTACTGCATAACCATAAGACTAGTGATGTTATATATGACTCAATGTTGGGCAGTAGAATATCAACAAGAGAATAAACTTAATGGCATATATGAAAATAACATTAGAGGAATGGACAAACTAAACAAAATAGGATTAAGAAAGAATGTATTAGGGAGAAAGTTGATATTACTTTTATTGTAGAGAAGCCAAGTGATGAGAATATACTAAATGGAGGTTAATCCAACTTCCAGAGGTAAAGGGGGGTCAAGCCAAACTATAGGCAAAACAATTAGGAAGAATTTAGAGATTAATGTTTGGTAATGGATAAGATATATGATAGAGTATTATGGTGTCGTTCAATCCATATAATCAACCCCACCTAATGGAACTAAGGCCTCTCTACAATAAGATTTGTCATTCCTTTGGTCGCTGTTGTAAGATGCATGAATGTTGAGATTTGTACAGCGTAAAATAACATGGATAGAAGAGACAAGACCTCTAAGAACAAACCTGTAATTTTTCCAGAAGTGTAATCAGCAGCACCAGAGAAGAAACCAAAAGATCAACTATGCTCAACTCACGATTCCGTTCCAAAAGTAAATCTGATGTAGTATTGCATTCGGTACCCTCGTCTACAAGGTAATCTGTTAAAAGGAATGGCAAATTGCATTTACCAATATTGAAACCACCCAAAAGGGCACACCCATGCTTCAGAGATAATCATATAAATGACCTACTATTATAACAGGCATTTGAATTAAGTTACCATAATTGTTTGAGGACCTCTCGAGCATGAATCTGCAGTTGACTAAAATGGCATAGATGACTATAACAGCACCTTCATCATATAGTGTCACGGCAATAGTCTACATTGATTAAAAATGTGTTAAGAAAGGATTTACAATTATCAACAAAACAATTCAAAATAGACTTATAACATACTGGGTTCTCAGAAATAAAAGACAAAATCCGAAGCGCTGTTGTCAACTGTGCCAGAGAAGAATCAAGGAGAGTTACACCATCAAAAGACTTTTCAGATGTAAACTTTCCAAGATTCTCCATAACATTAATATCAGAGCCACCGGAAGACTCTCCAACAACATTTTCAACATCAGTAAGATCTGAGACTAGGATGCTAGTTGATGTTAATTGGGCATCTCCTCCAGAAACCAACACAGCAGCATAACGTAGGAGACCAATACCCCCGTGTTTTTGGTATACTACGCCAGCATCTATCCATTCCAACAGCCGTGATGGAGCATCCTTTCTGTTGGACCCAGGAGAGGAGAAATGCAAAGCTTTGTGAAGTTCCAGAGCATGTCCAATCCAGGAACTTAAAGATGATGCTGTGGAATCTGTAACAATAGCTTCAATAATCTCAGCAGCTGAGTGAAATATTGTAAGATTTACTGGTGAAGAACCTGAGCACAGCAAAGTAAGAACAAGCAGTTTAGACCACTAAAAAAGAAATCAAACAACTACTGTGTATATGAAAAACAATGGAATACTTGACTACCGCTGTTTTTCCCAGAAGATTCAGATTCTTTGACAGAACTTAATGCTTCAATCAAGATGGTAACAGCCTGAAGAAAAGGAATTGGTCATGCTATATAACTTAAGAGCCTGGCTGGATACAAGTAAGATTTCATATACTACAATGTCTAATATCACGAGTAAACAAAAATTGCAGTTATCTAGATCTATAATAGAAACATCTATGGTATTAACAGATAACTTCAGTAACTGCAAACGAGAACTAATTTCATGGATAAACATTCACAATAACCTTAACCTAAATGAAAGTCCCACCTTTTTTAGGCAATAAAGCTTTCAAAGAGTTCCAGTTAAGTAATAAATATATTTTTTTGTACCAAACATGTACTCCTTAAATATACTCATTTTCAAAATATTTTGAAGCCATCACTTCAAATATAACAAGTGTGCCAAAAAATATGCATTCAAATAGTATAAGCTTTTTATCAAAGAACCAAAAAAACATATGCTTCCGGATACTGCATTAAGGGTTTTGTTATCAGTACTCATGGCAATGGGCATACCTCAGGAAAATTGCCCAAAGACAACAAAGCCTGGCGCCCACAATCTGACCTGCAATTCATCAGCATGTTTAACTCAGAACACAAACTAATAAAAAAATTGAAGATTCAATTCAGAAAAAAAATAAAGCAATGTCAACCTTGATAGAGCAGAAAGTTCCCAGAGAACCCATAGGAACTCTTCTGACTGTGGATTTGATGAGAGCAAACAATCAATGGCATTAACCTAAGCCAAGTATAAGAATTATCAGAATTAGATACAACCAATACAGCAGCAGAAAGGAGGGATAAAGCAAACATGGGGTAGGAAGACACTATTTTTTGGAGCACAACCAACCATTTTTAAATGCATGCCAACTATCATTCCTATCTCCAGAGGACTACAAAAGAAACCCTTTGAGATCAAAACAGAAGCATATCGAAGAGGAATACAATCTTCCTTATTGCCACGATGACCACCCCTAAGGGCATGGATTAAAGTACTAGAAAGTTCAGGATCTTGTAATAGGAATACCAAGCCTACAAAGATGACAGAAAGTTAATCAAATTGACTGCTTCTTTCTGATAATAGATCAAACAATATGTGTGTGTATTATACAATCATGGGCATTAATAAATTTATGAAGTAACACTAATGGTAGCCAACCTGAACGACAAAAAAGAAATGAAAGAATCACAGCCTCAATGGATGAAGTTACGTCCATGAATATTTCCATGGCATGCCCCTCTTCTGCACGCAATTTTGATGATGACAACAAAGCAGTTGATAATGAAAGAAATCCCCGCTCCTGCATCCAAGACAACATGTGAAATTGTGAATACAGAAAAATATACGTATTAGCACACTAAATATTTGGTAGGATTTAAAACACAAATCAGTCCTGGCCACTGAATTCAAATGTCATCTTCCATTACTGATAGACAAGAATGCATAAAAGATTTCATTTAATAGAGGCCCATATAATACATCATGGATCAACAAACATACATACTAAAAAGCTGCAATCAAAACCTGAGCAGGTGAAAGTTTTAGCAGTATAATGATCCAATGATATACCTTCAACAGCCCCAATAAATGTGAATCAATATCCCAATCCGAAAAGCAACAACTTGAAGAGCTGATCAAGCCAGAAGTTGTTTTATATGACAATAATCCATCTGTTTGACCAGTAATCAGTGATCTGCTTGAAAAAGCCATGGGAGAAGGATCTTCAATTGGACCATGTGAATTTATCAATTTCTGCATTAGTGCATATCAACAAAACATTAAGAAATGACTTTTATCAAGTTACAAATTATATTCAAAAGAAATAAAGTTAACCAAATTGCAGGGAAAATAAAATACTGCTCACTGATCATATATAATACAAAAGCTGCAATCAATTGAATTAAAACTGACCAGGAGCTTTTTAAGCAGAATTTCCGCAGAGGTGAGCATATTCAAGGTAACATCTGTAACCCTACCAACAGTACTGATGTTTCCCAGCACAGAGAGGACTGCAAACTGGCAAAGATTAAATTACTAAATGGTAAAAATGGAGTTTTGAAATGCAAAGAAACATTCATACCAAGCACATTTGTTGAAAGCAAAATACCTCATATCTTGAAGCAACTTCATAAAATCGTAAGCGGTGAAGCAAATAGGTTGCAAGAGAAGCAACATCGTGACGGGGTTTTGACAATATCAACTTCAATAATTGGCTATAACCATCACTGATACCAGAGGGGATGTTTTCATCTTCCCGAGGCCACCAACCTAAAAACGCTTCACATCCAATTGAATACCGAGTAGCCTGCTCCACAACACCAAGAAGCAGAAGTATAGTAGTAGTAGAATTTTGCCTATCCTTGGAAAAAAACTTTGCAAGCTGATCCATTCCCCCGCTACTGACAAACTGAAAGCAGCTCTCGCTACCAGAACATAGTATATGAGCCATACTCAAACCTAATAAGGCATGCTCACTCTGCAGTGAAGTATATGGAAACATAAGCAGGGAAAAGGACAAATAGAGAAAGTGACAAGCAAATATAAGCAAAAAGGGTGGAGTGCATTTTTTCAAACTTTCTGGACTAACAAGGAGATGCTGGTAGAATATGTGAGAAAAAATAATATATTACCCGAGAAAGACAGTGATCTCCTACATATGAACAGTGTCTTTTAAAATGAAAATAGTGGTTAAACATGTCCACCAACACTTTGGAATCCAACAATTCAGCCTCCAATTCCAGATCAATGCCCTCTGATAAACATTCAGAAGACTTACTCCCTGAGTTTTGCTTAAGAACCTTATAAACCTCAAGAAGCTCTTTTCTTGCCTTGTTAACAACACTGTTCAACTCATCAAACTTCTCAGACCTCTTCCTCGTCTGATATCTCCCACTGATTGATTCACACACATCACTGGAAATGTAAGAAGAGATAGCTGATACTACAGTACTTACAACTTTATGTCCAGCATCCCCCAGTTCTGAGAACTCCAAAATCTTTAACATTAATTGTAGAAACAGTTTCACTTCAAGAGAAATATCTGATGCAGGAACTGGAATAGACAATACACGCAGAGAAGAAGTTGAATCTTCAATAGTAAAATTCGTAGAATGTAATGCAAGTGGCAGGTCTTCAAGCTTCCCCTCGGCAGAATCAACAAGATCAGTCAACGCATTGTCATCAAATTCAATGTTAAACTGACCCAGATCCTCAGCTGTGTTGCCATAGATAACCAAGCTCAGACTGCGATAGCTGCCCCTTACAACTAGATGACTAGTGACAACAGCCTGAGAAAGAGAAAGCAGTAATGAAAGATTAATTACAGTATTAATCATTTTCTTTTTTGGGTGCAACCAAGAGGTATCCCCACAGATTCAGCCCATTTGAATTGCCTATGGGATTAATATCTGTTCAATTACAGGAACACAAGGGTTATATGGTCTCCCCACGGAAGTTGATTCCTTAGGATTTGAAATTGTGTTTTCATAACACAAATTTTTCACATCTACTTGTACATGTTAAAATCCAAAACTCAAGAACTGCATACCACATTAGGAAATCAAACATAGAAATATAACATTAGTATACTTTGAGCATATTCAAAATCAAAAGAACTAGCTGATCAAAATATCATCTAAAATGAGGTAAATATGACAGCCAGAACATAACATCATCTAAAATGTGGTAAATACCTCTACTTCTAGCACATTTGATGAAGAGTGTGAATAGAGAAAAGGCTGACAAAGTCTTCTAAACCTTGTCTCTCCCTCACAATGAACAAACACCTCTATAGCAAATGATGGAGGTGAAGTCGCCCTGAAAAAAAGTTGCCAGCAATTCACTAATTAGTTGATTGCATTAGTGAATTGCAAAATCTTCAATGGTCATCCAAAAAATGACGACAACTGTGTTATAAATACAACACAATAGACCAACTCAAGCAATTATCAAGTACATAAAGCAGTCTTCATTTTCTAATTAGTTTTAACCAATGAAAAATATCTAATAAATAAATAAAAGCACAATTGACAGAACTGCGGACTTAAAGATTGAGCACCTGGGTTCAAACCCAAGGATTTGCAAAATATGCCCCTCTCCCCTCCCCGTAAAAACTTTGCCTATCAAAAAGTGCAACAAAAAGGGGGAAACGAACTCATACCCGACAAGTGCTACTGCTTGGGAAACTGATGCTGCGCTCTGTTCCAGGAACTCGCAGGCAGTAATGACAATGGGTTCCAAGAAAACCACCTGCAAAATAAAGGGGGAAAGTGGGAAACAATTTTTGTTAAACCTGAAAATATCCAACAAACCCTGAAGTCGCTAACAATAATAATACCATCAAGAGAAACACTATACCCTTCTTCAAGAACAATAATAATACCATCATATGTATATCTGCAAAAGATAAACTAATTAACTAATCTTTGATATTTTAACATGGTTTTCTCTTTTGCCAAGTGAATAAGAGAGTTTATCATTCCTCCACCAACGAAACCCTAATAAAATAAAATACATTACAATGTTCGTTCAAGCTAAAGTTTAAAATAAAAGCAACAAGTGACAACCATCAACCAAGATTTAAGGCTCACTGAATTTTCGATTCACAATGAGCATTGAAATTTCAAAACAGTTGCAACTAATATACATATAGGGTGAGCCTCGGCGCAATTGTAAGATCACTTGCACTATATCAGGGTAAGATTGTGTACATCTCTCTTCTCCAGACCGCATTAGGAGAGCCTCGTGCACTGAGTCGCCACTTTATACATTCATTTAATTGAGAGATATGAAGATTAAGTTGGAATTGAATGTAGGGTTACCTCGTCGACGTACTCGTCCAGATGGGGATGGACGAAGGTCTGAGCAAAGAGGACACATGGCTCGGGTCGACCCATTGCGGTGTAGCTTCAATGGTTGGAACTAGAAATTGAATGGAACATGCGAGTTTTGAAATTCTAGGGTTTATGTTTATGGAGAGTTGTTTCTTTTGTGTGAAATGCTCAATGCAGATTCGTTTTTATGTGTCAGGGCTTATCGTGGGTGACATTAGAGAAAGATTTAAAGAAAGGGACTTTTATGTCCTCTTAAACTGATTTAGTGGGGCACGTGATTTCGGTTTAAACCGTAAAATCAATGGAAGTGAACTGATTCACTTCTGCGGTTTGATTTAGTTTTTTTTTTACTTTGAATTATTTAAATTTAGTTTCATTCACAGTTATGGAAATTTCGAAAACATTGGAACCGACCCACATATTAAAAAAAATATTTTTTTTTTACTTTTATATTTGGCGTGTTAGGATTTAAAATTAGGATATAAAATAAGATTAAAATTTTAGGATTGTTAATACTTATAGATTATAAGAAAGAGAAGTTGGACCATAAAAGAAAATAGGCAAAGTAGAAAAAATAAATAACTAAACAAATCTAAATATCTCCACTATCTAGTGAAGAAAAGTAGAAAATTAAAGAACTAAAAGAAAATAAATAAAGAAAGAAAACCACAAAGAAAGTAAAAGACATGAAGTGTGAGCTTCAAATTTGAATAATAGAGAAGAGATAAAAAAGAGAAGAAAGAAAAGAAAAATCGTGGAACCAAAACAAATTTTTACACCTTTATGATTGAGTATAGGTGCACTAGTCTTTACATTTTTATATTGTGAATCTATACTCAATTATCTTATAAAAAATGTAATATTTATTACCTATATAACAAAAAAAAATTTTGCCATATTAGCCTTGGACAAGTGTCGTGACCTTGTGTGTAAATGTTATGAGAACTAGACCCAACGGTTCGACCAGTCTAACTGCTAACCAGATTTAAAAATAGCTTTGGTTTGTAGTTTTGACCGAATGAGGGTTGAACCGCTTTGAACTGAGAAATTATGGTTTGTGTTAAACCTCGTTCAACCAGATTAACCCGGGAAGTAAATCGGACCGTTTAATTAAAAAATGGAACACTACTCAAATACTTGTTTTATGCTAGTCGAAAAAAGATAAAGATATGTTACTTCAATATAGTTATATATAATTATTAAGTATATAAAAATTTACATTTACATATAATATATTTATAGATAAAAATTATTAATTATGTATAAAATCATTATGTCAAACTGGAAGGTTTAACTATTAAAACCGGTTAAACCTAATATGGGACCTCTTTCTCTCTCCATTTTGTTTCATATTCCATCTTATTATGTGTTTCATATCTCCATCTGCATCTCTATTTCGTATCTCCCTCTTCTTTTCTCTGGTAGTTACAATCGAATGCTTCCTTCGTCGGATTTACTTTGTCATCATCACAAAAAATATATATAGTTATATTTGTTAAACCTAATCCGGTGGTTTCTATATCTCGCTACTCAATTTTCATCATTGTAGATGTGTTATTATTTTATAGATATGTTCTTTAAAGTACATATTTTTATTGATTTTTTATTTATTTTGTAGATTTGATTTTTATCTATTTTTTCATAGATTTATTTATTTTGTAGATTTGTTCTTTAAAGTGTATTTTTCATTGTTTTTTTAATTGTGTAGATATGTTCTTATTCATTGACTTTGTTGTTTATTTTTTCTTTGATTTGTTTATTTTGTATATATGTTCTCATTGATTTCATTATTTCATTATTTTGTAGATTTGTTCTTCCAATAATTTTCTTCTTTAGCGTCTAATTTACATGATTCCTTTTGTCTTCCACCAATTTAAAATGTCAAAATATCGTGTTCTTTTTATATTATCCTCCTCCAAGTAATGATCCAACTCAATTTTAACACTTGAGTTTCTAGTTTCTCTCCTCCTCTCGATAAACACATCATATTCATCCAAAGGTTCATCATTAGTACTAGTTCTATTTAACAATAGAGAGCTTTCACTAGATATTTTAGTTTGTTATTGATAATTAGACACCAAATCATAACACAACTCTCGGATTTTTCTAACTTGTGTACATGCATCGTGGTCATACAATTTATCAAAATAGAATTCAAGTAATGTCATTTTATATCTAGGATCCAAAACTGTAGCCACTCCCGTAATATCATGAATCACACTCCAATACCTTTCAAATTTGACCACCATCTTCTCTGCCATCCTTTTAATGAATTCATTAGAGGAGTTCATCCATTGACTTATTGTTAACTTAATCTAACAAATCTTGGAAAAATATATTTTGACAGTTGTATATTTAGTATTAGGAATCATCTCAGTTATGGAATTAAACAATTTTAGTCGCTCACAAACATCCTCTATAAATTGCCATTGTGAATTACTTGGCAAACAAGTGTATTGAGTATCATGCTGCTTTAACCGATTAAATATATTCTTATATAATATGGTAACCTTAAGCATTTTATATGTTGGATTCCATGTAGTTTGACAATCTAAAATTATTTTTCTTGAGTAAGGAACTCACAATTATTTAGTAGTCTTCTCAAACTTTTTGTTCCTTTTTGGTGTAGCATTCCAATATGTTACACTATCTCGAATATTTTCTATCCCATCTTTCATAACTTCTAATTCATCTTTAACTATTAAATTTAGGATATGTGCACAACAACACATATGAAGTAAAGACCAGTCTCTCAACAAATTTCTCAATCACAACTTATCTTTGATTTTGGAATCATAACATCATTTGTACTACAATTATCTAGAGTAATATTTGATATTTTGTGTCAATGTTCCAATCCATAAAACATTCAACCAACGCATTAGAAATTATATCACTAGTGTGAGGGGTAGGAACATACATGAACCTAAAATAACAATATTCATATTCCATGGCAAAGTCTAAGAGTAATCAATATACAATACAATATTTGCAATATAATAGATTATTGAGTTATAAAATATAATTACCTCAATACTCGACTTTCTAAAGTCCAAGAGCAATCAATATTGTGACCGCCATATACCTTGATTGCTTGAAGTCCACATATATGAAGTAATAGCCACTCTTCCTTCATGATTATCCAACATCTTCAATGCACATTCTCTCTCAAAATCGTACACTTTAAATATCTCCTTCTTGATAGTGTTTCGATAAAGAACTTAAAATAATGATTAGACGGAAGTCGAGTACCTCCTAAAACTAACATGATCCACTGTTGATAACGGATAATCATGCATAATAATTGCATTCGCAAGCTCCTTTTTTGTATTTTCCGCATCATAAGTTCGAACTCCCAACTTTTGCTTACCTTGTGAGGCTTTAGGCATTAGAAATGAGTGCCCTTTGTCATGACCTCTCATCATAATCTTTATTTGAACATACAACTCCACCCCGAGTTATTTATTTAAATATTTGCATTTAGCCTTGTCAACTCCATTCACTTTAATCTTTTGAAAATGCTCCCACATCACACTTCTATGTTTATTTGGTGGTGGTTGTGTTGTTGATTTTGTATTATCATCTTATCCAACATGAGATTGAGAAGGCTTAGGTGTAGGATTAGAAGTACTTTCCACATTTACTTCATGTAAACTTTATTGTGAAACTTGTTGGGTACTAGCCACATTCATACTTGTTGTATTCACTAGATCTATTCTACCTAACAAAAGAAACACAACAATGTATAAACATTACTATTGTAGTTGATATAATGTATTTAAGAAACACAACACAATATAATAAACACAACACACTATCAATACAACAATGGAAAACAACTTAATTTAAGCATAAAAGTGCAACTGTTGCAAATGTTGGTAACTACTCTTATTCATAAAATGGATTCAAGAGCATGTAACACAGTACTGACAACTTCAATTTCATATTCTGATTATTAAGTAATTACACAATCCTTCAAATCAATAGGAGCATAAGCAAACTCTTAAATAAGTATATCACTTAATATGTTAGGTAACTCATTTTGCAATTAAGAAACGAGATCTTTTTACACAGCATATCATACAAACTCTTAAGTATGTCAAACCAATAACATTTCTTTAAATATTTAAATAAAAAATTAAATTTTAGTTCAAGTGATACTAATCAAATCTACTTACATAAGGTATTAGTCTTCAATTGTGAATGAATGAAATGTATTTACATTGTGTTTGTCTATTTTTACAAGCTAATTTGAATGCTAGGGAGGGACAGGTGATGATCTTTAATTTGGTTAAGGCTGCTCAAGAATTTTTATCTAGAATCCAACCTATTGCCAAATCAACTGACTTTGTGAGCTTACTTTTCTATATTTTCTATTCATCTATCAAGTTATTCATCCCCTTATTATTATGCACTCTAACTTTTTTATGATAAGTGATATGAAAACAACATTGGTACATATTATTTTTTTAAAAATAATAATAAGATTGAACAAGTCAATGTTGATGTTCTTCCATTACCATGTCTGACTTTATTGATGCTAAATGTCTATTATATTTATTACTTCTTCAATAAATGATAATATTTTTTATCCTCCTTTGTTACTGAAGGATATTGCATCTTCAAATAGAAATAGATCTTTTGTTTATGGTTTTATAGACCTTTTTAGTGGCTATAGAGATTCATGGAACATCGTAGTTGCATATAACAACCACAATCACAAAATATCATATGAGAACTTATCGGAGAAGAGGAAGAAGCAAGGCTATCGGAGAAGAGGAAGACAAATGGAGAAGATGAAGTTCGAACTTTGAAGGTAAAGATGGTTGTTCGAAGATGTTTGTTCCTTTGCATGGAGAAGAGGAAGACGAACAAAGAAGATGAAGATGATTGTTCCTTTTCCTGGAGAAGAGGATGACTAATGGAGAAGAAGAAATGAAGATGGTTCTTTCTCTGTTGGAAGATGGTTGTTACTCACTTCCTATTTGGTTTCTAATTTTGCCTCTAAAAAAACTAGGGTTGGAGTCTTAGAGAAGAACTCAAAAGATATATTAAAATATTAATTTATTCAATTTATTAATGGGATGGTTTCGGGGCAGGTTCGGGATAGGGTACCATATGTACCAAACTCGAAATCGAAAGTTAACACCGGGTAAAACCCGAACCCAACAACAACAGGTTTATTCCGTTAAATTCGGGTTAGGTTTGGGCAGGTATTCATGGGTTCGGTTGTCATTGTCATCCCTATTCGGACTATTCGAGATCTTCTACGATAAGACTCAAAAATCAAAATTTCACACTCTAAGGGAGGGCAATGCATAGGCGGATTTCTTAGTTATGTATAGTGGATGTTATAGAAATTTCCCTTGTAGTGAGTTAGTTGTGAATGAATGAAATGTATTTACATTGTGTTTGTCTATTTTTATAGGCTAATTTGAATGCCAGGGAGGGACGGATGATGATCATTAATTTGGTTGAGACAACTCAAGAATTTCTATCTAGAATCTAGCCTATTGCCAAAATCAACTGATTTTGTGAGCTTACTTTTCTATATTTTATATTCATCTACCAAGTTATTCATCCCCTTATTATTATGCATTCTAACTTTTTTATGACAATTGATCTGAAAATAACATTGGTACATATTCTTTTTAACAAAAATAATAATAAGATTGAATAAGTTAGTGTTGATGCTCTTCCATTACCATGTTTGACTTTATTGATGTTAAATGTCATTATATTATTGCTTCTTTAATGAATGATAATATTTTCTATCCTCCTTTGTTACTCAAGGATATTGCATCTTCAAATAGGAATAGATCTTTTATTTATGGTTTTAGACCATTTCTGTGGTGATGGAAAGTCATGGAATATCATAGTTGCATATAACAACCACAATTACAAAATATCATATGAGAACTCTTTAGAAAAGAGGAAGATCAGAGAAGAGGAAGACAAATGGAGAAGATGAAGTTCGAACTTTGAAGGTGAAGATGGTTGGTCGAAGATATTTGTTCCTTTTCCTGGAGAAGAGGAAGACGAGCAGAGAAGATGAAGATGAAGATGGTTGTTCCTTTGCCTGGAGAAGAGGAAGACGAATGAAGAAGAAGAAATGGAGATGGTCCTTTCTTTGTTGGAAGATGATCGTTCCTCACTTCCTCTTTGGTTTCTAATTTTTCCTCTAAAAAAACTAGGGTTAGAGAAGAGGAAGACAAATGGAGAAGATGAAGTTCGAACTTTGAAGGTGAAGATGGTTGGTCGAAGATGTTTGTTCCTTTTTCCGAAGAAGAGGAAGACGAGCAGAGATTATGAAGATGAAGATGATTGTTCCTTTGCCTAGAGAAGAGGAAGAAGAATGAAGAAGAAGAAATGAAGATGATCCTTTCTCTGTTGGAAGATGATCGTTCCTCACTTCCTCTTTGGTTTCTAATTTTTCCTCTAAAAAAACTAGGGTTAGAGTATTAGAGAAGAACTCAGAAGATATATTAAAATATTAACTTATTAAATTTATTAATTTGGACGAGTTTGGGGCGGGTTCGGGGTAGGGTACCACATGTACCAAACCCAAACCCAAAAATTAACATCGGGTAAAACCCGAACCCAATAACAACATGTTTAACCTGTTAAATTCGGGTTGAGTTCAAACGGGTATCCATGGGTTTGGTTTTCATTACCATCCATATTTGGACTACTCGAGATCTTCTATGATAAGACTCACAAATCAAAATTTAGCACACTCTAGGGGGGGGCAATGCATAGGCGGATTTCTTAGTTAAATATAGTGGATGTTATAGAAATTTCCTTTGTAAGGGGTTAGTACACATACTTTTTGTTTTCTTTTCATCTCCTCACCCCAAAAAAAGTGTTGCAGTCCCACATCAAAACATATGGACTACGAAACCTATTAATTTAAATCATATATGAGTTGCTGACAAACATTGAAGAACCATTTACTACCATCAAGATATAAATTCTACAATCATTGAGAAGTTTTTTAGTTAATAGAATATACTCACGTTATACTTTTTTTTACAGTTCATATGTGTTTAGGGGATTCGTTAGAAGCATATGATAGTGTCTCTATGTTGCATGGTGGTGTAAGACGCAGATCATTAATGTAATATGCCTTCAAACAAGGCAATAAAATAATGTAGTTTGTGTTAGAGAACCACCTTCTCTTAGTCAAGGTTTACAGCCTTGTCATGGTTCCTCGGTCAGATGGTCATGTTTCCTTGGTCAGATGGTGCATCTTTCTTGATCACGACTTCACCTTCTCTTGGTCATTCGTTGCCTTATTTTCTCTATCAAGACTTAATTTCTAGCAATTTTTCCTTCTAGGACAATTGAGCTTTTCCCAATGACTATAGTAGAATGTAGGTGGTTAATATGTTTTCCTTGTTGGTTATTTTAGGCAACTTCTGGTTTTGTATATAAAAGAGAACTCTTCTCCATTGTATTCATTCACCCAATTACTTATTAATATAAAAGTCATTCTCTTCTTATTCTTCTAATGTTGAGCTTCAACTCTAAAATGATATCAAAGCTATGATTCGTCTTTACCATAGTTTATTTTTCCTTTCCTTTGTTCTTCTTTCTTTATCTTCATCAAAGATCCACTCTGGATCCATTATCTTTCTCCCTTTACACACATCACATTTTGCATCATCTTCAACATGTCTCAAATCACAGTGAATTAGAGCAATTTCAATTATTACAACACCAATCCTTCAAATCTTTTCCTCCTGCATTTAAGTGAGAACCCTACCTTGATTCTTGTTACTCCCTTGTTGAATGGTAAAAACTACCATTCATGGGAACGGGCGATGCAACTTGTAATGCAATATAAAAGCAAGCTTCAATTTATCTATGGAAGCATATCTCAACCTTCATTGGATGACAACCTGTATGGGCCATGGTTGAGGTGTGATACCATGACATTATCGTGGACCCAAGACTCTTTCGAAGAATTCATTATCAAATCGATTCTTTGAATGGACTTTTCTGCCGAAGTGTGGAAAGATTTGCAAGACAAGTTTTCCCAAATGGGGTATTTTTCATATGGCAGATTTATAACTAACCTCTCTGGGTATGGACAAGGTAGATAATTTTCAAACCTTGTTTAACACATTATCCCTTATTGGTTTGAACGCGGCAAAATGAGTCTATCATATCTCATTTCAGCTTCACCAATGCTTGATAGCCATGAAAATAAGTTGCTTATTTTGGATGCTTGATATAACAAATGATCTAACTATTGGTCTCTGCATTAGATCATTTGTTGATTCATCCAACAAAAAGGCTTTTGGATCTTAAAATCATATTTTAGGTGATCAATCTAAAATAAGCATTAGGAGTAGATGGAAAAGATCAATAAAATCAAAGCATATAACTTACATTAAGAAATCAAAGTTAATACATAAAGTTAAGGAAGGTTACACCATGATCCAAACCGAGAGGATTAGCCACCGAACATGGATGATTTTGGCTCCAAGTGTTGTTCCAAGAACAAGCTCCAAGATCACACTTTCTCACTCCTATTCCCTCCAAATTTCTAAGAGATAATAAAATACCTAAGGTACTTGAGAATGCATCTGAATAATGAATGAGAATGAGATGAAATTGATTGCTTTAGAATGAATGGGGGATGGTCCTTTATATAGGAATTTCTCCATGCCGCTAAGCCCCTTTAGGTATGTTTGGCATCTACAATAGCCTACTTGTGGTGCTTGCCTTGAGTTGGCTAAGTTGCTGGACAACTATGACCAACTTAGCATATGCCTTGCTAACCAAGGCTATGCTAAATCTATTGTGGGCTAAGCCACGCTGCTCACATGCTACGCTCTAGCTTCACATTCATGTTGACACATCATGCTTGGCTTGGCTTGCTTGTGTCATGCATGACTTTATGCCTGACTTGCCCTTCCTTGGCTTCTGAGTAAGCTCGGCTGGTGCTTGAAACCACCCAGCTTGGGTTTCTTTAGGGGATGGTTTTCTTTCTTCCAAGCCAAAGCACCTTAGTCATCCATATGCTTGATGCATCAAGGCCCAGACCTAGCAGTTGTGACTTGGCTTGAGCATTTCTTGTCTTTTTGCTCTTGTTGGCTTGGTTCTTGACATTTTATCATTCTTTATTCATTGTTTGTACTTTATTGACCTGAAATTCAGAGAGACTTGGAAATGAGGTGTAGTTCTATACAATTTAACTCTATAAACATTAAGTTAAAAAATTATGTCATAAGTTAGGTTTTAACCATGATTGATCAAGTTAAGTGTCATAAAAAGTATTATCAACTAAAGAGCTTTTGACACTTATCAACTCCTCCAATTTACAACTTTGTTTGTCCCTAAAATAAAGGTAATATAACTAGTAACATGACTTAGTAAAAAGTTAAGTTTCAACAAGATCAAGTGATGCTTTACATAATTACATTTTATTTCCAATGAGATGTTTAAGATCATATGAAGTTTACTCATACTATGTCAAACTAGGAATGAATGCAAATTTCAAAAAAATCATTTAGAAATTCACTTAATCAAATGTTAACAATCAAGAAATATGTTTATGCACACTTAGTTCAAGAATGGGAACATTTTAGGGCAAGTGTGTCACTCAATTTTCAACTTATTGGTTTGCATGAATTCAAAATTGCTTTTTGTCTCATCACTTACCTAAATTGCATTTTTTTCAAAGATCACTAAGGTCTTTATTTCATTTGTAGTGAGGCTTGTCTTTCAAATAAAATTTGGTTTTACTTAGATATTCAAAGATACTTCGAAGTTGAAGAGAGTAAAAGTGGTTTTTCTTTTAAACATACTTCTCTTTTCAACCTTTTTCATTTTCTTCCCTTGCTAAATATTTTTTGAGTTTGACCCTTGTTTGTGTAACTTCTTTTGTTTTTCTCAATCTTTTTTCTTTTGACTTTTTTTTATGGAGTTTTCTTTTCTTTACTTTTTATTTTATAAAGATATTGAGAAGTTTTCAACTTTTCTTCCAAGTTACATTGCTACCATTTCTCCAACTTATTTTAAAACAACCTTATATTAAAATGCTCTCTTTTACTTAAAAAGTATGAGAGAAAATATTTGTTTTTCATTTTTCATTGTAAGGTTGTTTTGAAAAATAACTTCTCTTTAATGCTCAAAATGTTGGGTACGAGCAAGGTAATACACACCTAGAGGGGGATGAATAGGTGTAGCTGATCACTAGTCTCGCTATTCCAATTTATGGACAGAACAAAAAGTTGTTGCAGTTAATCTATTATTATCAGGGTTAATCGATTATGCTCAGTTTGATTATTCGATTATGTTCAACTTTAATCAATTATGCTTAATCTTGATATCTTTGGAAAATATATTTTCTCGCAATGAAAATAGTGATCATTACAAGTCTTTACTGCCCTAAATTGATTCTTGATTATACTCTGATTTATAACACTTAGCTCAAATCACAGAATGCAATTAAAACATAAATCAATAAGGACAAAATTGTAAAAGAGATAGGGAAAGAGAAAATGCTCAAGGATTTTCATCCTGGTTCGTTTGCGGGTCCACTTGCAAACTACATCCATGTCTCCCCTTCTAATCTTGGAAGATTTTTCTTCATTATTACAAACAGATGTTTGATTACAAGCACTCTTCCAATACACCTAGCAAGAACTCCCTTCTCGAACCCGTAGAGCCTACACGCTTGGTTTGACCATACCATACATCTACTAGGATACCACACCGTTCGTGAATCTAGCCGCAACCGAAGTATCGCTCGATCCAATACTTCCTGCTCCGTAAAGAGAACAAATTCTCTAATGTGATGATGCTTACACACCACGAGAACAATCCTTGTATTACAAAATAATTTCTGAGTTATTTGCACACCTAATGTGCGAATAAAACTCTAACATCGACTTTACAATCCTCTATAGAAATCTCACAAACAACCTTAAACTAAATGTGAAGTTTATACAGGATTTTTCAAATGAATGAAAATAATAGCACTATGAAAAGAATTTATCTATTTTCTCTCTCTGTTCTCTATTAGAAAAGTATGCAAGAAATCATTCAAAGATAAGTAAGATGATTTGAAAATTCAGCTTTGAGAATCTTGGGTTTTCTTTTTCTCTCAATGTAAAAATGAAAATGATGAATTATGCACATTTGTGAAAATAACAGCTTTTATATGAAACTGACTTTAACTTATGTTAATCGATTAACGTGCTTATGAAAAATAGTTTTTTAGTTAAGGCTTAATCGATTATCAATCTCTTTAATCGATTAATAAGCCATAAATCTAGGACGCCAGCTACTGTAACTCCTTTTAATCGATTACATCAATCCTTAATCGATTAACGGATTTTAACAAGATATAATCGATTATCAATCATGTTAATTATTTAATATATATGAAAATGGTTTTCACTAATGTATGCTAAAAAATCTATATGATGAAAGAGCATGCAACAAATGATTATGAAATAGATGATTCTTTTATGCACAAAAACCATGTAAATATGGATACAAATACCAATTCAATTACAAGCACATAGGACGCTCCCTTCTTGAAATCTAGGACCTCTAAATACTTGGTTTGAATCTACCCTTCGCCTCTGAGAAAACCTTTCTCGCGAACTAGCCCCAGCCAAGATTCTTATCCTCAAATCAAGACCTCCTAGCCTTGGTGAAGAACCTCAATCTCTGTGGTGATCTCACACCAAGAGACAAATCCAGACTACACAAAAACACGTTAAACAACAAGGTATTCTAAGCACAATAATGCTTAAAATATGGCAAGATAATGACTCAAATATTAACCCTTTTACTAACCACTTAAGCCATCAAGATTCAAATGAGTTAATCAATATCAGTATACAAATAATTTCTCTCTAACAATATCTAATGCATGAGCATGTGAGCAAGATAAGAATGGATACATAATTATGCAAAAACAGTAAGCATATAACAACAATTAAAACATCATAATCTCTCTTCTCAGGCAAGCAACTCTCTTGCAAAAATACAGTAAAACACGTATGCAAAATGCTCTCTAAACAGCCCTATACAATAGAATGCAATGCTATGGTTTTCTGAACAATGTCTAGTATTTATAGCATAGAGAATAGGCGGTTACATTCGTTGCAAAGCAGTTAAACATTTAAAATAGATTTCTGTTATAACAAATAACAGACCAGTTAATCGATTAAAGCTTCTCTTTAATCGATTAACAAGGAAACATAATGACACAGAATTCAGTTCAAACAGAAAACACACATTTAAAAGAAAAGCAGTTGCATTA
>NC_032013.1:4993076-4995196 GCF_001865875.1 Lupinus angustifolius
TTTCAAATGGTAAACTTCTCATATGTTATGCACAATATATATACATGTTTTACCAATTATATTATGACTAATATGCACATATAACATGTATGATAGATGCATGAACATACAATTAACTAGATGATATGTCTCATGAATATGATATGACAATTAAGATGGCTTAAGAGACTAGCACCTAGGTTCACCTAACCTACACTCACTTACTACGGCACACATCCCAAACTACTTAGATTATAGATATGACCAAATGTATGTAACATAACAAGCAACCTTTCTCCCCCTTTTGATATTATCAAAAAGATAAACGTATTCAGTTATAGTCATAAGTTAGGAGAGTTATTATGGTTATGACAGACTGTAATTAATCAATTAAACTTGGGTATATAATTAATTAACCATCTCTAAAGAAGCTTGAACAAATTCACAAGTTTACATCATTTAATCGATTAAGTGAAACCGTTAATCGATTAAATTGACAGCAGATAGCCATAGAACAGTTTGAATGACATGAAAGGTTATGCAGAAGCAAATCAAGCACGAAATGATTAAGCATTTGATATATTTGAGCAGTTTGCAATAGGCACAATCATTCAATATAATCACACATACCAATCATGATCAAGATTCATTTCAAACAAAGTATAGTGCTATATGCAACATAATTAACAATCAAGTATGAACGCGATAATTCGAAATCATTTTACCACAAAATGTAAAAAAGTAGTTCAACATTAGATATAGAGTTTTACAATCCAAATAAAAACAGCAATGCAATACAAAACATAAGATATCAAGAGGAAACAAGGATCAACAAGGTCCATTAGCTAGGAAGACTAAACTAAGGCTCTAAGGTTTCCTATCTAAGGATGAGATGGAGGATTTTGGTTGTCAGAAATCGACGAGCTACAACCACCCTTGATGAAGACACTCAGCTTGTTGAACTCAGCAACCATTCTTCTATTCTGCGAATCAGTAGTAGACTGAATATAATTTCGCAAGGATTGGTAATGGTTGTCAATGTATGCATTCTGACGTTCCTAAAAATGTTCCAAATCCGTATAATATGAATCCTTAAGAGACTGAAAGTGAAGGTTCATCATATTGTTGAGACGTTGTTCCATAGCATCCATATAAGCTTGTCCGAAAGCAAGTTCCTGTGATGCATGTCCTGAATGCTCCCCCTGAGTTGCAGCAAATGGATCTTGGTTCATGTCTTGATCATCTTCACCGGAAGGATCAAGGTTATTGTTGAAGTCCTCTTGATATTGCCAAGTGTTGCCATACTTGTAGATGCCCATCTCGTGAATTAAAATCTCACTAATAAAGTGATCCTTGTCTGAGCAGTCCATCACTATAATATCCGAAATATCAATATGTAGATAGTCAATAACTCGGGATATGAAGATACTATAAGGAAGTAGTCTTGATTGCGAGGCTGAGACGTTATACATGACCTTCAGAATCTCATCAGGCCAATTTATCATGATGTTCTCCTTCACATCAAACATAAACCTCAAATCATTCACGGTAGGTTGTGCATAATTTGTGTATCTTTGAATCAATATGTAGGCAATCAGGTAGTGTAGGAGTCTATTTTCTACGGACAGTGACCCGGCTTTGGTCAATTCGCCTTGGACATAGAGTTGAGGTCTACGCAAACACGACTTATACATTTCAACAACGTCAAATGAGTTGTCGTTTTCCCATCCACAATCGCTTAAGCTAGCACCAGAAAAAGCTGAACCACCCACATTCATAAAGATTTCTTCATTAATTTCGAACAACTTTCCAGCTACCATCGACCAATATTTCCCATCTTTATATCTAAAATTCGTGTAATACTCCCTAACTAGAGCAGGGTAAATATTACCTTTCAATTCCAAGAAGGGGATAGTCCNTTGCGTAATACTCCCTAACTAGAGCAGGGTAAATATTACCTTTCAATTCCAAGAAGGGGATAGTCCCTTGAGCTCGCAAGCCTTGCGGAAAATAGAAGTTCTGTTCCGCAAGCCAAGTCACATTCGTAAACCAAATATACGTGTGTTTTCTTCCCTGAAATTTCTGCAACCGAGTTTCTTGTAGAATTAATGAGTAGTATGGGTCCCCACGGTTCTGCCTTG
>NC_032013.1:4995296-4996951 GCF_001865875.1 Lupinus angustifolius
CACGTCCTTTATCCATAGCAATCAAACACTGAATCGTGATGGAGGTTTAGAGGAAGGTTGGGGGAAACCTAGGGTAAGGTTTTGAATTTGGGGAAAACGAAATGCTTGGAAATAGGAGATGAGGAAGACGGTTTATGGAGTGGAAATGCAGTAAGGTGGTTCTGTTTAGGGCTAGGATGAAGCTTTGGATGATGTTGGACTTGTTCTTCTGAGATTTGAGAGAAAAGGGGCTGAATGGGGTTTTGAAAATGTCTAGAAACGCTTCTGTTTCTAATATACTGATGTCGTAAATCGATTAACAGCATCTCTTAATCGATTAACCTGAGTTGAAAATGCCAGTTTTAAAAGTTTTGGCCCAGGTAATCGATTAATTGATTTACTTAATCGATTAAATGCATTAGTTTCAAAGTTTTGGATGTTTTTAAAAGCATGCATGGATTTCAAACTTAATTGGATAATTTGATTTTAAGCTATCACATATATTTAAAGCTTTTAAGCACATAACCATGGCTTATACAAGGAATCATAAGCATTTAATCATCATTTTCAAATCATTCAAATGGATCATGTAAGGCAATCATAAAATTATTAATTAAGATATTTTTCATCAAGGATTCCTAGTTCTCTTCGAAGAACATAGAAAGTATCTCGTGATGGGGCTCGGTGAAAATATCTGCCAATTGTTTAGTTGTTTCAACAAATTCTCAATCACCTTTTTGAACATGATCACGCAAGAAATGATGCCTTATTTCAATATGCTTAGTTCTAGAATGCAAGACAGGATTCTTGGAGAGGTTAATGGCACTCGTGTTATCACATTTAATAGGGATCTTTTCTAATATGAGCCCAAAGTCCTTAAGTTGTTGCTTCATCCAAAGGATTTGAGCGCAATACACGCTAGCGACAATGTATTCCACTTCAGCGATGGACAAAGCAACGCACACTTGCTTTTTGTTGTGCCATGCAACTAGGGAACTGCCTAATAGGTGACAAGTCACACTAGTGCTTTTACGATCCAACTTACACATAACGAAGTCGGAATCGGAATAACCTACCAAGGATAGGGAGGCATCCCTAGGATACCATACTCCCATATGAGTAGTTCCTTTTAGATATCTCATGATACATTTTAAAGCAATATAATGCGATTCTTTTGGCAAAGCTTGAAACCTAGCACACATACAAACGCTAAACATAATATTGGGGCGGCTAGCAGTTAAATACAATAAGGAGTTGATTATCCCACGATATTTGGTTACCTCAATCGCTTTTCCCTTTTCATCTCTGTCTATATAACATGCAGATGCAATAGGTGTAGATGCGCCCTTACACTACTCCATATCGAACTTCTTCAATAACTCCTTGCAATACTTCAACTGATGGATGAAGATACCACTTTACATTTGTTTGATTTGAAGTCCAAGAAAGAAGGTAAGCTCACCCATCATCGACATCTCAAACTCCCCCTACATCAACTCAGAAAACTCCTTACAAAGGATGTCATTAGTAGATCCAAAGATAATATCATCAACATATATTTGTACGAGTAAAACATGATTATCAGATCTATGGATGAAGAGAGTGGTGTCAACCAAACCTCTTTCAAACCCTTTTTCTAGAAGGAACGAACTCAATCTATCGTACCAGGCTTTGGG
>NC_032013.1:4997051-5019915 GCF_001865875.1 Lupinus angustifolius
ATCTAGCTTATTACGGAAGACCCATCTGTTGCCAATAACGGGATGATCTTTTGGTTTGGGGACCAAGTCCCACACATTGTTTCGCTCGAACTGGTTTAGCTCTTCTTGCATAGCTATACCCCAGTGTACATCCTCGATGACTTCATCGATGGTCTGAGGCTCTAATTGAGACACGAATGCAACAAAATTGCAAAAGTTTCGTAAAGAGCTACGGGTTACCACTCCCGTAGATATATCACCTAGCACCTTATCGAGTGGATGATCCTTTCTAGTTTTCCACGCTATAGGCATTTCTTGATGTTGCTCTGCTACTGTTTGCTCTACTTCTTGTTGGATTTCTTCCATGTCCTGGTATGGTACTTCTTCAAGTGTACCTGAAACATCATCATAAAAGACCTTTCTCTTCTCTTTTGGAGAAGATTCGTCAAAATGGACATGAATAGACTCTTCTACTCGCATGGTATATTTACTAAACACACGGAATGCGTTGCTATGTAATGAATATCCTAAGAATATGCCCTAATCAGCTTTCGAGTCAAACTTTCCTAAAGTTCTTTTTCCATGATTCAAAATTTAACATTTGCACCCGAAAGCATGAAGATGAGCAATATTTGGTTTTCGACCTTTAAAAATTTCATAAGGTGTTTTTGAAGAAGTAGGTCTAAGTAGTATTCAATTTATTACATAACATATTGTGTGAACTACATCAGTCTAGAAATACTTTGGGACCTTGCTTTCATTTAGCTTAGTCCTTGCGAGTTCCTCTAGAACTCTATTTTTCCTCTCAACAACTCCATTTTGTTGAGGGGTACAAGGAGCTGAGAACTGATGCATAAAATAGAGTCTATGTGTCTTAGTTATTGAGTCTAGGTTAGGTAAACCTAGATGCAAATCTCACAAGTTCTAAAAACTACCATATCATTTACATGAGACATGCCATCTAGTTTATTGTATTTTCATGCTTTAATCATACATGTTATTTGTGCATCTTAAGCATAACATAATGGTAAAACATGTATAGTTGATAAGCATAACATATAGGCAGTTTACCATTTAATATCTTAACTGAAAATATGTCAGTTAATCGATTAAGTAAGGCTTTAATCGATTAATGTGAAAACAGATTCAACAAATATCAACATAAGCACTATATAATATTTCATATGAGGGAGAATCAGAAGAAGAGGATGATGTGTCAGAGTATACCTCATCTGAAGTATTCTTGCTACCTGATCCGCAAGCCTCATTTGTTATCGCCATTAAGCACAGCTTTGCGGTCTCTTCTTCATCTGAGGTGCTTGATGTTGTTTCTTCCTCCGGTACATCCCAGACGATGTATGCTTTCTTTGACTTGAAGTCCCGGGGAGTGCTCTTCTCTGAATCAACTCTTTTTAAGTAAGTGGGGCATTGATACTTCATGTGTCCCGACTTACCACATTCTTGGCAAGTGAAGCGCTCCTTTGTCTTGTCTTTCTTGGTTGATTCACGCGCTTCTTTCCTTTGGAATCATCTAAGTCCTCTTTTCTTCTTCAAGAAATTTCCAAATTTTCGCACAAGGAGATTTAGCGTTTCCTCGTCAATGTCTGAATCGGAGTCGTCATTATCTATCTCTTCATTGGGTTGTGATGTTTAAACTTTGAGAGATATTCCCTTCTTTTTGCGATCGGACTCCTCATGCATGGTCAGACGCCCAAGCTCCATCTCATGCTCCTGAAGCTTTCCAAAGAGTGTTGCCAAAGGCATGGAGTCTAGATCCTTGGACTCCATGATTGCCGTTACTTTATGTTGCCATATCATGTCAAGACAACGTAAGACTTTATTAGTAAGCTCTCCTTTGGTGAACATCTTATCTAGAGCAATAAGATGGTTAATAATGCGAGTGAACCGCTTTTGCATATCGTCGATCGATTCACTCGGTAGCATACGAAATAATTCGTATTCGTGAGTTAGCACGTTTAGCCGGGCACGCTTGACCTTGCTAGTGCCTTCGTGAGTCACTTGTAAAGTGTCCCACATTTCCTTGGCACTCTGACATTGAGACACCCGAAAGAATTCATCGTAGGATAACCGATGTAATGATGTTCTTGGTGCGAAGGTTGAACTGGACCTTTTTGCGCTCCTCATCGGTCCATAGACCTTTTGGCTTTTCTTTCGGTTCGCCATCCACTAAGTGAAGTAGGATGAAGGGACCACTGATTACAGATTCCCAACTATCCGAATCAATAGCCTCAATGAATATTTTCATTCGGACTTTCCAGTAGGTGTAACCCTCGCCACTGAATACGGGAGGGCGATCAATGGATGCGCCATCACCGCCAAAGGGGTTGGTGGAACCCATTTTAATTCCCTTCGGATCACAAGGATGCAGTTGCGCTAGCACGTCGTACTAGCTCTGATACCACTTATTAGGTATCAGTGGCCTAGGAACACCTAGAAGGAGAGGTTGAATAGGTGTAGCGGTTATAGATCACCGCTTCTTGAACCAAAACCCAACTGCTGGAAATAGCCCAGTTAGTCGATTAACAGCAAGGTTTAATCGATTAACTATTGCACAGAACAGAATGATCAAATAGCCAATTTGCATAGTAATTAAAACAGAATTGAACAGATATAATACAGATATTTTTATGCACAATTATTAAGCATATGGCAGTAAACAAATATGCATAATTTCAATTACAGATTCAATTTATAACAACAAGAAACTTAAAGAAGATAAACAGAGAAAGAAAAGTGCACAAAGGATTTTTATCCTGGTTCGTTTGCGGTCCACTGCAAACTACATCCAGGCCTCCCCGTCTAGTTCAGAGAGATTTTCTTTCATCACAATATTGAAATATGGATACAAACACCAATTCAATTACAAGCACATAGGACGCTCCTTTCTTGAAATATAGGACCTCTAAATCCTTGGTTTGACTCTACCCTTCGCCTAAGAAAACCTTTCTCGCGAAACAACCGCAGCCAAGACTCTTATCCTCAAATCAAGACCTCCTAGCCTTGGTGAAGAACCTCAATCTATGTGTTGATCTCACACCAAGAGACAAATCCAAAATACACAAAAGAAAAGACTCAAAGATTAACCCTTTTATTAACCACTTAAGCCATCAAGATTCAAATGAGTTAATCAAATATAGTATACAGATAATTTCTCTCTAACAATATCTAATGCATGAGCATGTGAGCAAGATAATGATGGATAAAGAATTACGCAAAAACAGTAAGCATATGATAACAATCAAAACAACATAATTTCTCTCTTCTCACGCATGCAATCTCTCTTGCAAAAACAGTAAAACAAGTATGCAAAATGCTCTCTAAACATCCCTATACAATAGAATGCAATGCTCTGGTTCTCTAATTGTTGCCTCTTATTTATTGCATAGAGAATAGGCGGTTACATTCGTTGCAAAACAGTTTAAACAATTTAACAGTTAAACAGTTAAACCAGATTTCAATTATAACAAATAACAGACTAGTTAATCGATTAAGACTCTTCGTTAATCGATTAACGAAGCAACAGAATGACACAGAATATAGTTCAAACAGAAAACACACATTTAATAGAAAAGCAGTTGCGTTAATCGATTAAGTTACCACGTTAATCGATTCACTAGAACACTTATGCATATGTTTCAAAAGGTAAACTTCTTATATGGTATACACAATATATATACATGTTCTACTAATTATATTATGCCTAATATGCACATATAACATGTATGATAGATGCATGAACATATAATTAACTAGATGATATGTCTCATGGATATGATATGACAATTAAGATGGCTTAAGAGACTAGCACCTAGGTTCACCTAGTCTATACTCACTTACTACGGCACACATCCCAGACTACTTAGATTATAGACTCAATTTACACCCTGTCTAGATATGACCAAATGAGCATAAGGCATGTTGATTATTGAGTCATCATCAAGCTTTGTTAGAACCTTGTCTTCATCAAAACATAGGCAAAGACATGCTAGTGCTATCCTTGACACTTTGCACTTTTAGACACTTTGCACTTTTAGATATAAAGAGAGTAGTGTCGAGTTTGCCCCTTACAAACCCTTTTTTAAGAGAAAAGAGCTAAGTCTGTTATACCAAGCTCTGGGGGCTAGTTTCAACCCATAAAGTGCATTTTTTAATTTAAAGACATGAGTCAGATATTTAAAGTTTTTGAAACTAATGGGTTGATCAACATAGACCTCTTTTTGAATATATCCCTTCAAGAATGCACCCTTTACATCCATTTTGTAAAGTTTGAAAATCATAATTGAAGCGAAAGCTAAAAGCATTCTTATAGCCTCTAACCTTGCAACGGGGGCATAGGTTTCATTATAATCAATTCCTTGTTATTGATTATAAGCCTTGGCTACTAATATAGCCTTGTTTCTAATAATTAAGTCGAACTCATCTAATTTTTGTCGAAAATTCTATTTAGTGCCAATAATCGGATGATCATTGCATCTAGAGACCAAGTCCCAAACATTATTACGTTCAAATTGGTTAAGTTCTTCTTACATATCTATTCCCTCAATATTCATCCTATATGGCCTCATCTATAGTCTTAGGCTCCATCTTGGTTTTCCAAGCTTGTGCCATATCTTGTTGATCTTGACTTTCTTCTTGATTACCTTGTGACACTTTTTCAGATTCTGCATCCTTAGGGTACGCATTAGGGGTGTTCAAATCCAGACCGGTCCAACAATAAAACCGAAAACCGATCCAAAATAGACCGAAATCGCAAAAACCGAATGCATTTGGACCGTGTTGGACTTATTTTTTAAAGACCGATTGGTCCGGTCCGGATTTTGGTTTCACCTCTTGGATCCAGATCGATCCAGACCGGACCGAAATTGTATGTAAAATTTAAGTGTGTAATATTTTTAAGTGTCTTCCAAACTTAATCTTAAGTCTCAACTCCAAAATTGTACCTATATTTTATTTGTTATATTCAATAACACACTTATATATATGTTGCTATGTTTTAAATCATATTGATTATATTTGATACACTTTTTTAGAACTTAAACCAATCTCATAACCAAATAAAGAGGATTCAAGTATTATTGTTGTGAAAGTATTATTGTTATTAATCATCGGTGGAATATTGTAACTATTAAAATTACGTTACCGATGCTCATATTATTATTATTTATATCTTGTTGTTTTGTTGTCTTGTTATTATTGATATTTTGTTGTTGTTGTTACTATTTTATACTTTTATTATTATTGTCTTATTGTTTATTATTACTTTATGATGTCGTTTACTTATATTATTGTTGTATACATTTTAATGTTGTTAAACACTATTTTTATTGTTGTTTTATGTTTAATATTTAGTCATTTGTATGAGTTTTGAATATAAGTGTAATTTTAATATTTTATAAAAAAACCGATCCAAACCGAACCGAAACCGCATATTATATTTGGATCGGATTGGATCGGACATCTTAATATAAACAGACCAGACCGATCCAGACCGCATGTTAATTACGTGTTTGGATCGGATCATTTTTTGCCTAAAAAGCGATTCAAATGGACCGCGAACACCCCTAGTACGCATCTTGAAGAACACATGAAACATCATCAAACACAACATTCATCTTCTCTTTTGGAAAAGATTCATCAAAATGTACGTATATAGATTCTTCAACATTCATAGTATGTTTATTACAAACTCTATATTATTTACTATGGTTTGAATAACCTAAGAATATTCTCTCATCGGCTTTTGAATCAAACTTACTTAGTCGTTCTTTACCTTTATTTAACATGAAGCATTTACATCCAAAAGTATGAAGATGTGAAATATTCGGTTTTCTACCTTTTAAAAGTTCGTAGGGGGTTTTCAAGAGTATGGGCCTCAAAAGAACTATATTCATTACATAGCATGCAGTATGCACTACATTGGCCCAAAAAATTTCACTTTTCACAAGTAAATGCCTAAATTAATTTAGTAGAACAGTTGCAAGTAGCATTAGACTATATGAGATCAAGAGCTTCATTCTTTAATTCTAATTCATCAATAAAATTCTGCATTTCAATTATTTTCTTTTCATGCAAAAGAGTCGTTTTTTTTCTATATTTATTAGAGCTATCTTTTTCAATTCTTCATGCAACTCGACAAATGCACCATATAATTCATTATAGGTAGGACAATTTTCGGAACGATAATCAGATTCATAAGAGTGTACCTCATTCGACTCTTCTTGATTACTTGAGTCCCAAAAATTCTAATTTTTTACCATGAGGCAAAGTTTTGTTGATTCTTCTTCTTCTGAGGTGCTAGAAGTCGAATCCTCTTCGAGAACGTTTCACATTATGCATGCTTTCTTTAACTTGAACTCTTAGGGGTTGTTCTTATCATTTTCAACCTTCTTGAGGTAAAGTGGGCATTGGTATTTCATGTGGCCCACTTTATCGCATTCATGGCAAGTGTAGTGATTTTTGGGATTCATGTCTTTCTTGGTTGAATCTTTCACGTCCTTTTTATGAAACCTTTGTAGTCCTCCTTTCTTCTTGAGAAACTTTCTGAATATTTCGTGTCCTTTTTCTAAAACCTTTGTAGTCCTCCTTTTTCAGAATCTTCTTCATCATACCTCTCCTCTTGACTTTTTGATAATGTGGCTTTGAGAGAGATGATTTTTTTATTTTTGTCTGATTCATCATATGAAGTCAAACGTCTTAACTCCATTTCGTATTCTTAGAGTTTTCCAAAGAGAGTACCTAGTGACATCGAATCAAGGTCCTTCGACTCAACCATCGTTGTCACCTTAGGTTGCCATGCCCTATCAAGACACCTCAACACTTTCTTAGTTAGTTCACCTTTAGCAAAAAATTTCTCTAATGCAACTAGATGGTTAACAATGTGAGTAAAACGCTTTTGCATATTACTAATTGATCCATTTGGAAACATGCAAAATAACTTGTACTAATGTCTTAACGCGTTCGATCTAGTCTGTTTGACCTCACTAGTGCCCTCTTAAGTCACTTGTAAAGTGCCCCACATCTCCTTAACACTACTATATTGTGAAACCCGAAAGAACTCATCATATGATAGTGCAAACATAATGATGTTTTTCGCTTTCAAATTATGTTGTACTTTTCGTTTCTCATCATCTGTCCACAAGCTTTTTGGTTTCTCTTTGGGTTCACCTTCCATTAGGTCTAATGGAGTATAAAGGTCATTTTGTACGGAATATCAAATTTTTTTATCGATAGCCTCAATGAATATCTTTATTCTAACATTTCAGTAAGCGTACCCCTCGCCACTGTAGACCGAAGAACGATTGATCGATGAGCCATCACCGCTGAAAGGGCTAGTGGAGCCCATAGTAAAAATGCATAGGATCAACCATCTATGTGGTCAAGCTAGTAGTGTCATACTAGCTCTGATACCACTTGTTGGATAACAAGGGCTTACGATCACCAAGAGGATGGTGAATAGGTGTAGCGGGATACTATAGCCGCTTTTTCAATTTAGTAAGGTATTAAAAAAAACTACCACTTTAATCGATTATACAGACTCGTAATTGATTAATGACAGCATGATTTAGTCGATTATGCACAGGTTTAATAGATTAACCTTGTTCTTTTCTTTCTTAAAAAATATGATTTCTTAAACATAAAGTTATTTGAAATTTCAATCAATTTAGATGCAAGACAAAACGAATATATGCCTAATTAATATCGCAGAATCAGAGCAAGCTGTAAACTCAATAAGCAAATTAATTCTAGCTAAATAAATCGTAAATTGACTTAAATTAAAAGATAACGGATAGAAAAATCGAGACATTGATTTTATCTTGGTTCATTTGCAGGTCCACTTGCAAACTACATTCAGGCCTCCCCTTTTAATCTTGGAAGATTTTTCTTAACTAATGAAAGACAAATGTTTTACAAAATACACTTCCAATCAATACAAGACTTCTTTCTTGGACTATGGAGATCCCTGATTGGTTTGACCCTCAACCCTCTATGGATAATCCTTACCACCTATGATTCTGACCCCAGTCAATCCTAACTCACTCTCATGACCCTTGTATCAGTGAATACTCAATCTAACCTTAGCTAGGACTTACAACTCAATTCTCTATTGCATGGTGACACTAATACACTAAGAGAACTTAAGAAAAATATAACAAGTTTACAAGTTGTTCTTGCACCTTAATTGTGTTAATCTAACAATCCATAACAACACTAAAATCTGACTAGAAATCTCACAAAAGATTGAATAGAAAATTGTGTGATTTATCTAGGTTTTTGAAAATTGGTTTTGACAATCAATGCATAAAGTTATAATTCCCAATTGAAACTATCCTATATTTCTTTCATGTATCAAGAAAGTTAAAGAACTTTTCATGCAACACTAATTTTACTCAAAATGAATATGAAAATCAATCTCTGAAATTTTTCTAGACTTGATTGATTATGAGCCAATGGAGAACATTTATTTTTTATATGAAACTGGTTTTTACATTGTTTAATCGATTAAAACATGACTTAATCGATTAACGACGCCAAAAAATTACAATCGTTAGCTATTGTAACTCTATTAATCGATTAAGCTCATACTTAATCAATTAACAAGTTTTCATTAGCATTTAATCGATTAATACATGATATAATCGATTACCTGTGTTGAAAAGTAGTTTCTTTAATGTATGGTGAACCTCTACATGATATGTGAGTGCATGATATATGATTTTCAAAAGATATAAGATTTTAATGTTATTAAAATTAATTTGTAGATGCATGATCATGTTTGTATGAATGCAAGTCTCTTATTTTAAGTTGTTCAATTTTAATTTTGTGAGACTCCCACTTTGATTCACCTAGCCTAGACTCCTTCTTAGCAAACATCTTAGGACTCCAAAAAAATAAAATACTTAACCCAAGTCTTCCTTGATGTTGACGCTTTGAATCTTGACTTTGTTGTTTGTTAAGTTGTCTTGTCTTCAAGTTCGCCTTTGCATCCTCATCTTCATCAAAACTATATAATGTTGCACACATGCAATTTTAGTTTTTAGACGACCACTCTTTGATGCTTGGGAGAGATGCAACACCATGATAGTTTCTTGGATTACAAGATCCTTATCATAATACATTTCACAAAGCACAATCTATATAGATAATGCCCAAGAATTATGGGAGAACCTTAAAGAAATATTTTCCAAAGGTTATTACTTTAGAACCTCATATTTATTGCGAGAAGTCCATTCTATTAAGAAAGGAGAAAAGAATGTATTTGCCTTCTTTACATTCATGAAAATCCTAAAGGAATAACTTCATTCCCTAAGACCAATACCTATATGCATATGCAATATTAAGTACAGTTGTGAATTCCTAGAAACCATCGAGAATAATATAGAAACAAAGTATGTGATTTGCTTCTTCAAGAGTCTTAATGATCAATACAACATCATCAAGTCTCAAATTCTACTTGTGGATCCATTACCAACAATCAATGAGGTCTTTTCTTTGGCACTTCAAGATTATTAGAAGGGTCAGCCTATGGTAATAGCAAAACAATAATTAATGCCATGAATTAATGACAGAATTGGAGAGTCCAGGATGTCAAAATAGACTACCCGGACAGGTTCGGGCTAGCCCATATCGGTTCGAGCTACCCCATGTCTGGTTCGGGCTAAATCGGGTCGGGCTAAAAAGCCCAGATACAATTTATGTATATCAAATTGTAGCCCAAAACCACCATAAGTGGGTTGTCAGTTGTGCCGGGCCAACTCGTATTATACTACAAAATATTTATTTAAATTTAAAATATTTAATCTATTTTAATATATATATATATATATATCATTTATAATATATTGGTTTTGATAATAGTTTTGTGGATATTGTGATGACTTGTGTTACTTTTGCATCTATGTGCATTAACTGGAAATGGTGATTATACTAATACTTTATAATGAAGTAGTTTGGGTAGATTTTTCAATTTGGGTACTAATCGGTGGGTTTGAATCTCACTAATATATGTTGGCTCTGTTGAGTTGGATGGAATGTGTTTTTTGGTACTTTCACTGCCTCGTGTTGGATGGTTGGAAGGATAGGAAATATTAAATTTTCACCAAAAGCTTATTATTAAGCCAAAGGTCCTAAAAGGGAAAAGAAAATAGGATAGTTTGGACCTATCTAGGTAAGCCCAACTCAAACCCGGCTTTAATATATTCCTACCGGTCCAAGCTAAAAGCCTGGATTCCATAAAAGTATCTAAAGTGATACTCAAGCCCTATGACTTTCGGGCTAGCCCGCTCGGGCCCGCCCATTTTGACACATGTAACCAATGTTGTGAAACCCGAGCCGAACGTCAAACCGGCAGATGTATCGTATTAGGTTTAACCAGTTTAAACGGTTAAACCGTCCGGTATGACCGGATGATTTCGTACCTAATTAATAATTTTTATGTATAAATATATAGCTATATATAAATGTAAAACTTTATATGATTAATAATTATGTATAATTATATTGAAATAATACTTCTTTATCTTTTTTGGACCGTAGTAAAACAAAATATTAGAACGTTGTCCCATTTTTTTATTTTTAAGTGAGTCATTCGGTTTACTTCCCGGGTTAATCCGGTTTAACCGGGTTTAACACGGTCGGATCGGATTTTCTTCGGTTCAAAGCGGTCCAACTCTCATTCGGTTAAGATGGCAAACCAGAGCCGTTTTCAAGTCCGGTCGGACCATCCGATCCGGTCTGGTTCTAACAACACTGCCTGTAACACCTTAATTTGTATAATAACATACAAGTGGAACATATCCGTTAAACATATTCACATAGCATTAAACTTTCCTTAATGTAGAAGAATAACACCTCAACAAAAATAAATTAAAGTATTATTAAATTAAGTCAACATCATAAACTGGACTTCATCTAAACAGGATAGGAACAAAGTATCAAAATATCTTCAAATACATAAATATCTCCTTAACAAATCACAAGATAAAAAAAAATAGCAAATAACAAGCTATCATCTACAATGGTTGCTTGACTATGGTTCTTCCACCTATTACTCAATCATTTCTTAGAAGACCCTAAAAATGTCAAAACTCGAGCATAGTGAGATAAAATCTCAGTAACACTATAAAGATGAAACTTTAGAAAATATGACATTGCTAGCCGGACTAAGTATGGAAAATCTCCATAAAGATTGTAAAAGATAAATAGCAATAATCTCACTTAACTCTATAATTTAGTTCACTACTCATAACTTAAATATAAGTAAGAGAAATATAATTTAAACACGTCATAACACTTCAATCCATTTGCATATAACGTCAATCGTCTCGAATCCCCAGTCCATGATTAAAATTTTGCCACATCATGTCTGCTGGAGGTGTCTACCCCTTACTCGGTGCCCCAAGTTCGTAGGAATGTCTTATCCTATTTCCAGAAGTAAGCTCGTCTTCATGCGACTGAGAATTGGTTTGAGTAATAAACCCCTTCAACAGATTATAAAATCTTCTCAACAATCAACATAATTGAGTAATAAACCCCTTCAACAATCAATATAACTAGGTAATAGATCCCTCCAACAATTAATAAAAATTGGGTCAAAATCTCATCAACATCTTAATTGTGTCATAAAGTCTCTCAATAATCATACCATAAGTATACCTCAAAAATTCTAATATGCAGAATGTATATCTTCACATATATTAATTAACACAATACAGATTAATAGTAACCAAGAACTCATAAAAATATATATAAGCATGTAACTTCTTTAATTATTATGATGTATGACTAAAATGGAATACAAATCAATTCACTGCATATTGCATAGAGATAAATAGCGAAGTTATGTACGTATATATATATATATTGCATGAACACTGACATTTTCTAAAGAATGACGCAACCTATCAAATCAATATATATTTATATAAAACTAAAATAGTAATGTGAACGTTTATATATATTGCATGAACACTGACATTTTCTAAAGAATGACCCAACCTATCAAATCAATATATTTATATAAAACTAATATAGTAATGTGAACTTCGTCAAAGTAGGAAGTAGAACAAACAATCTCCTAGATAACTCCAAAACCAACTCACGGATAATTTCAAAACTAATGTTATACAATTATGATACATATAAGTGATGGAGTGAAAATAAACATGTGAATATTGCATTTTTGAATTCATGATAATATTTCATGGAGCGTGAATTTCTTCTTTTGGGTTTAGTGTTACCTTCTATTAGATTGATGGTGAAATTTTGACTCTTTCCTTTCAATCTTCTTTTCCTTCTCTTGTTATCATTATGTTATTCAAATCCTAGATATATTCTAAAATAATACACAATTTATTTAACTAACATTAGATATATTAAAAAAATCATATAACAATCATTTCATACAAGCTCAAAATCATACCCAATAATTATAATAATTCAATTTATTATTATTATTATGGGGTGTTACAACTAGCCCAATCTAGCAAGAACATTGGAAGAGGCAGTACTGAACACAACCATAGAAGTCCGAGAAGATTGACACTAATGGAGGTGTAGGGATCCTTGGCGAAGGATATCAGGGAGAAAATAACAAAAAAAAAGTCACCACTTTCTATTATAGAGAAAAACACACAATAATTGTTAGATTAATTTAATAATCAATATGGTCCATGTGCATGAAAGTCACTAATCTGAATGAAAGTGTCTAATGTGATGATGGTTGGCAATTTAAATAATCAGATTAGTGGGGGTTTTGTTAACTCCCTCCCTCTCACTTCATGGGAAGTTTCCTATATGTTAACTTCCCCAACTGATGCATTAAATTGGACAGTGTGGCAATTCCATTAAGCACATAAGGAATACATCTCTATTCTGAAAGAGTGAAACTAAAAGCAAGAATAAGAGAAAGATCCAGGTTTTGCATAAAAGAAAATCTAGTATAAAGGGAAGGAAGGAAACTGAGTTTCTAATCATTGTTATAGCGAGGAAGGAAGAAAACTGAGTTTTTAATCATCGAGAAACTCATAAAGGGAAGGAGGAGAGGTGAAAACAAAAGGCAATCAGAGAAAGCATCATGGAAGAACACTAGAAAGAAATAGCAATGGAACCAGGTATTCTCTAACCTTATACTATAACATGTAAATGTCATAAATGTCAAGATCCTAAATAAAGGGTCTTGTGAACCATTAAAGGCTCAACGTAAAGTTTCTCTAAAAGTTTTTAAAAGCACTAACAATAATCACATAGTATTTTAAGCATGCATTTCCACCCAATTTCAAATTCAAACCAATATCCAACAATGGTTTTATCAATAGCATAGTAACACAGAGAGGAAACACACAACACAGAAACATGTGATACAATTCCATCAAATAATAATAAAGAAGAACAAGCCAAATTGAGTCTCAATCTTGAGCATAGCATATAGTCATGACCGTCTCTGGATCGGAGCCATAATCAAGTCATGATCACATCAAGCAAGGCACATTAAGCACACTAGGCACATCTGGGCAAGGCGCACCAGGCACATCAGGTAGGGCGAGGCGCACTAAGCACATCAGGAAAAGCACACCAAACACATCAACATTAGGCAAAGTGCAACACCAGATTTTGGGCCACCGTGTCGTGTGAGGCATTTTGTACAGTACAATGCCAATTCCTATGAATTTCTAGAATGATGGAAATGTAGTACGGCAAAACTCTTTTAAACATGTGTTTTAATTGAAAAGTTAGATAGTTAATAATATTAAGAGTTCGTTATTCCTTTTGCTTGTTTTACAAGCTACTTTTGTAACCTCTATATAAATAGTTGTACACTTATAGTTATTTCAATAATACAATTCAAGATATTTTCTTCTATTTCACAATCAAATCCCAATATTATTATTGTTATTTTTCTGATTTTTTATTGGCTCACACTATATGTATCTCCCAATAAATGCTTTGACTGATATTAACGTAATGATGCTCCCACGTCCTTTTTTTGTGTGCACAGTTTCATACTTAAATGTATATATTCCGAGCGACTTATTATGTTTGTATAACTTATATACTCATACTTTACTTTACTCATATGTATACAATGTTTTTCCAGTGTAGCATGGCCCTATGTTTATTTTTTATGTGATGATGTTGGTTGAGTAATTATGCAAGTTTTGAAATTGTTTGTCTATATTTGCAAACAGAGAAGGTAATGTACAAAAGTTAACCGAAATAAATCACATACTCATACGGGATAACTGTGTCTATGGAATCAATTCAACAATAATGAAAGAGCAGTCACAATGATTGTTTTTAATGTTATTCTTAACAACATAAAAATATTTTTACTTAATTTCCACTGTGACATTCTTATTTTATAAATTTTGTTGTTAAATAAGAACGAGGAGAGAGAAATAAGAACAAAGAGAAAGAATAAAATATATAGATGTTTCGTAAAGAATGCGGTAGGCTGTGGTCTTGTGGAACCCAAATAAGAAGTAAATTAATGTTTGTTATTGTGTGGAAAAAATAGATGTTTTTATTTTATGAGAAATTGTAATAAATTATAAAATAATATATGAAACTGAAGTAAGAATGAATATATTTTTCATTATAAACACTCTTAATAGCATCCCAATTTACCTTATGTCATTATCCAAGGCCCCATAAAAGAGGCTGCAAAGAAAATTCTTATGGTGTGGGTCCAATGGATATAAAGGAGTTGCTTGGGTGTGGAAAAATGTGGGTACATTGAAGGAAACTGATGGTCAATGAGTAAAAAATATATACTTGTTTACATAGCATTTTTAGGAAAGTGGAAGTGGCGTTTGTTGTCTGTTGAGTGAAGGCGAGTTACTATGGGTTGAAATCATCTCTTTGAAATACGACATGTTTAACCCACGTTTAGGTATTACATAGCCTAATAGAACTTTTCGGGAAGGATCTCAGCGGTTCAACAAATGAAATTGGTTTATCGAGGGTCTTAAGAAGAAACTGAGGATGGAAGGGAAAATCGTTTCTAGTATAATTGGTGGTTCCTTGACATATCTCTTAAAGAGAAGTTACCCCGCCTGGGACAACAATTTGAGGGATAGCTTAAGAAAGGATTGGAATAATTCCTTGCCCTCAAAAGTTAGTTGTTTTGTGTTGAAATTGTTGGAAAATAGACCACCAACTTACGATGCATTAATCAAAAGAAATGTGTTTCATGAACTATAATTTGTAATGTATTTTCTGCTCAAGTATGCTAGAGGTGACAGGCCATATCTTCATAAATTGTCCTTTTGCTATGAATGTTTGGAAGTGTTGTAAAATTAGCTAGCTGTGCAGTTGGTGTTACCAAATAATTGTTTAGACCACTTCAAACAGCATATCTTCTTAAATTGTCCTTCAGGTGAGATCTTGAAAATGGGTTAGTGATAAGAAAGGGGATATAATGGTAACTTGGCTCATGGATTTGGTTACCCTTCTTTTTTGCCTTATATATATATTGTTAGCTCTTCTTAGTTCTTCATTTGTATCTAATATTTGTATATGGATTAGAATTCCTGTGCTATTCAGGTAAGGAAATTAAGTAAATCATATCATGAAAATTGTGGTTACCAATGCTATTTCAGCTCACAAGAACACATGCCTATTAAATGTTGTTTGTGAGATGAATCTCATTCAAGAGAGAAAGATTTTTGTGGAGACATGTATATAGATATAATCAATAAAATCTTCACAACACATTAAAAAATTAATTCTAAGTAAATTTAATCCTAAATGATAACACCAAAAAACATAAATGCACTTATCTCTAAATATGATGTGTTGTATACATCTCCGGTTTTTCTTGGTTCAAAGATTGGATTCCACTTCCTCAAATTCCCTTGTCAAGAAATAGGTTCTCCATTTTAGCCAAAGAAAACAATCATTCTACGTATATATTCCAAATAAATAGTATTGCTAGTGTTTTAAAAAAAACTACTAGCAAAATGTCAAAACTTCATGCTAACTATAATAACTCTAGAATGGCGGGACTCATAACATGTGCAGAGAAATTATCTCATAGTTTGACTGTGCAGCAACTCAACAGCGGCACGAACTACTCCCTTTCCTTCAGCAGAAATGTCAAATCCTGGTTCTTCAATTTTTCTGTTTAGAAGCCTGTCAAGCTCACCGCGCAATTTCTGCCAATTCAATCACCATGAGATTGAGATTGTTTTGTTCAAGCATGGCTCAAAACAAGTTATTATAAAGACAATCAGATATTTGGTAGGAAAAGATTGAAGTAAATTACCCTGATCAACTCAATGACACTCTTTGAAGCAGAGAAATGAAGATAACCATCAAGCATCTCAATCCCTTCTCCACTTTTGTTAGGGATGAGATTACCACCAAATAGAAGTAAGGCATAATCTGAAATGTTGGTGGAGTCTCTAATATAGATGCTGGTTGTTTTCACCTTTTCACTATATATCATGTAGGGCAGAGGGAAAAGATGAACTCCTGCATTGACAGAAGCAGGATGAATGTCAACCTTCCCAACTTCTTTAGTGTAGAATGCGGTCCGTTTTCCTCTTCTTTTGCACTGCACAACATTAGGGTATAGCCCAGCACAAAGAATTGCACAAACCATCTCCAAATCATGACTGTACTGGTTGTAAGCCTGCAGTGAACATAAATTATGCTTGATAACTACCAATCCACCATTGTATAGTCTTTGTTCAGAAATTTAATCATAAACCAGTGTTTTAAATTACAGTTGCTTTTGTGGTTACTGCGATTGCGGTCATTATGCCCATTGTGATGCGGATTGCGGCCATTAAGTGTGAATTATTTTGTAATTAACATAATATTTTTAAATTCGATACGGTACGGTGCAGCCTAATGTGGCCCAAATGCAGTCCGATATGGTTACATTGCAGCCCGATACGGCCGCATCATTGTGATTTGGCATCACACCGTAATTGCAGTGTTATGCGATTGCAGCAATCACTATAATTGCAATATCGCGGCAGCATCACGCGATGTGGTCCGCAATTTGAATCAGTGCCATAAACTATAGCTGTTTGCTTTCAGAAGTTAACAGAAAATGGGAGAAATTTCTAGACCAAGAAAATTAGTGAATAGGAGTTTTTAACTAGCACATTCAAAAGAGTGAAGCAAATTTGGGGGTAAGTATTTCAATTAAAAAGAAAAGGCAGGCGAGTGTAAGAGCTTACATTAGCACCCTTGGACTTGTCAACAAATCCAATGTCAGATAATAAATTGAGAAACTGTAATCTCATATCTTCAATCAACCGCAAGGTTACAGGGGATAGAAAATTATCCCAACAAAATTGCTTTTCGTTCCCACTGCGTTTTGCATCCTTCCATCCTTCATAAGCTTTAAGAAGGGCTATGTGATCACTGAATTAAAATTTTATTCAGAATTAAAATAAGCACAAGGATGGTCAATGCAATAAAATTTTCCGGAACACTATCAGAAGGTTAACAGTGTCTAACCTGCAAGAATCACCGGCAAAAGATTGTTTTGCTTCGTCAGCTTCCTCTTTTCTATTTATGGGCAAGACAAATGGGTTGCGATATGCAAGAGAAGCAGCAATAGTCAAGGCAGGATTGACGCACTGAAAGATAGAGCCCATAAGAAGCATCTTCCCTATATTTGGGTCCAAAGGTATGTTGCGAAGATGCCGACCTGTAAGATAAAATTGGCTAACATAATATCCAAAGACTAGACAAAATAGAGTAATAAGACAATCATATCCAATATAATATATACCCAGTGGAGTAAGCTCCTCATTATCATCGAATGCTCCAATTGTTTTTAGAAGCTCAATAGCATTCTGAACAGAAAGAGGATCTGGTGGCTGAAGCGCCTTCTCTAAAAACGATCCAACAGTTCCAAGTTGCAAACTCTTGATATGCAGGCACAACTCTTGCAATGGTGTTCGGAGGATTTCAGCTAACTGATATTGAGGCATTGCATCATGGATGAGTTTTGGATACAACCTATAACAAACTCCAGGTTGCACTCTTCCAGCACGGCCACGTCTCTGAAATGGTGTGCCCATTAGTAAAATTAAAATATTGCATATTCATACTCTGTTTCTTTGTCTTTTATTTTTAGGAGGGGCAACTTAAGGATTTAGCAATAATGGCAAGCTTAGCCTCCAAAATGCCATGTTCAATACGAGCAATAAACCTCATGTTATGAGAAATACTGTTCTACAACTTCAATACCTGATGAGCTGAAGCCTTTGAAATCCATGATGGTAACAAGCAGGCAAGCTTATTTAGAGCATCATAGCTGGTCTCCTTTGCTTTACCACAGTCTATGACATACACAACGTCATCTATGGTGATGCTACTCTCAGCAATATTAGTTGCTAGAACAATTTTTCTACGATGGCAAAATAACAACAATCAGAATCTACATGCTAAAATGATGAAAAATGTTTTATATGCGTAGAGTATCCCACTTCTGTACTGAACATCTAATGTATATTACAATGAGACGATACAGTGAAATGCCACATAAAAGAAGAAAAAGACCATAATAAGAAGTTAGGCTTTCCAAGATTTTGCACTAAGCAGGATAATAAATTTATATTATCTACTCTTCACATTTTTGTCCATCAAATGACAAACAGGAGAAGGGGACATTTTAAATCTTGTTTTCGGAGCATATGAATATGTTCAACTCAACCATTTGAACTCGAGTGGATTAGCATCACAATTCACAAGTGATGCATCCACATGGGCAACAGTATCATAACTTCAAGAACAAATTAGCAAGGTATCAAAATACCATCTAAAATGCACTCAGCTCCTGGCTCCAACAAATGCATTAGACAACCACACTAAAATCTTTTCTCAAACAAGCTATCCTCTAGCAATTCACGATGTTTATAATTTTCATACATCAGTTGTTAACTTAGTGAATACCAATTAATGCATAATAATATTCAGCATCACATATATAGCATTAAACAAGCTAAAAACGATGCAGCCTTCTATTCAGACCACCATGTTGTACCACCTATAACTTTTTGAGAAATAAAAAATGCCTTGCAATGAATGCCGACTTGCTAAGCTACTTTAGAACTTTGATCAATTCACTCTGATACTATATACACAACTAAACTTGATTAACCAGTAGCCAGCCATTCGTCAGTTTTCTCCAGGTCTGAAAGTTGGTTACGAGTTATGCTCGATGCTACATGGCTACAGGTATGGGTATAGGACAAGAGAAGGGTGAGGTATAGGGATACAACTTTTGTTAAAGAATAAGATATGAGGATGGTAGGATGTGACATATAATGCATGAAAAATTATATATCATCTCAGAACATAAGAAAGTGTCATATTAAAAATTTAAATCATAATAATTGGACCACTTCATAAAATCAGAAAGAAAAAAAAAAGCTTTATTGGAGCATACTCATTGCAAATACAATGCAAACTAACATTTACCGAGTATTCAAGTTTGGTGCGGTATCGATATCAGGTACGACCCAACATGAGTACAACAAACATTATGATGTACTCTATGCTTCATATGTTCCACTCAGTCATTCTCTCATTTATACATGCAAAATGACAACATTTTCACAGAAATTTATGACATGCTTCTCTGATCATATTTTCCAAACAGAAATCTGTCTACAATGAAATTAGTAAAAGGAAACATGCTTGCCTCTTGTTAGGGGGTGGACGGTCAAATATTTCACGTTGGTTGACAGTAGGCATTGAGCCATGAAGAGGAAGGATCAAAAACTTGCCAGGGTCTTGAAGAAAGTTATTCACTTTAAGTTTGTCATGTAGCTTAGAGATTTCATCCCAGCCAGTTAGAAATACCAGAATTGCTCCACCACCTTCATTACGACATATATATTCAATTGTTGCCTCTACCTGGAACATCAAAAATAATTAAAATGAAATAGGCACTCTTTAAAAAGGATTTGGGTTAGAATGAGAAAAAAGAATAGTACCACCAGATACAGTAAACTTAAAGACATTGTAATAAAAGCATTGAGCCAGATGAGTAAGTCAGGTTGTAAGAAACAAAGCAGCAGTTGTATCAGATAGTCAGAAAGCAAATAATACACAATTCATTGACAAAGAGGAAAGTCAAGTTGCAGACAATTAGAAACTAGTCTAGATTAACAAGCATATTTAGCTCAAGTTATAATATTAGTCAACTGTAGTGATGATGGGTGCACATCTGCTGTCCCACAAGGTGTCACTGCATGTGCCATCGGTTATGATTGGTCATAAAAATAGTTAATTATTAATTAAATATATTTTTTTTCAACCAATCGTAGGCTGATGGTACATGCAGTGACACAACTTGTGGGCAGCAGATGTGCTCTTAATGATGATTGTAACTAATAGCAGCTCCTAAGAGTCAACTCAGTTGGTACAGTTGCAGAGCATTAGTAACTAGTCTAGATTAACAAGCATATTTAGCTCAAGTTATAATATTAGTCAACTGTAATAATGACTGTAGTAATGACTGTTCAAACCCCAGCAATTGCCTTCTGCCCCTCCCTTTTAAAAACCAAAAATTTTGCCTATAAAAAATTAGCTGTCTTTAGTCTTGAGCTAGCTAGCTCCTGGAGAGAATGCATTCAATGTATAATAAGATGAACTGTGAGAATACAACACAAATTCTCCCAAATACTTTCTGCTTCAACAGATTTTTACACTTGCCACAGCAAAAAGAAAAATCAAACTTTTGTTGCATCTTGACCAGATAACATCCTATTAAGCTTCTTACACTCAAAGGGAAAGATATAAAGAGACTTTCCCAACAGCGAGTACACCAAATTGATATAGTACAGATCTAACTGCAGAATAAGAAAATGGTGCATACATACCAGACCCAAATCAATCTGTGAACCAGACCAAGCTTCAAGAGATTTTCTAGCACCTGAGCTGTACTTTCTGTAATAAGTATCAACATCAATATCCTGGAGGAACAAAGATATGTGTAACTGTAAGCATTAACAGATATATACATATATATATATATATGTGTGTGTGCGAAAACTGTGTAAGCATTAACAAACACACAGATATATAAAAGAAAATACAGATACCAGTGATGGTCAAGGAGTGAGCCTATTAGTGACAGTAGTAGGCAGTACACAGGAGTAGAAGCTCTCAAGTACAAACCAAATATAGAGCATATCATTAATTGCAAGAAAAGAATAGAAGCTTCTAATGAACTACCAAGGTTAGACCACTAAACTCCAGAAAATTCTTCATCAAGTTTTAGTTTTAATAAAATATTCAATTTGAAGATAGAGTTAGGCATAACAGTATTTGGTTGTTGGGTGGTAAAGAGCCAACAAGGGCATCAGCTTGTTGTTGCAGAGATGAGGAGTGTGCAGGGAATCAATGGAAATACAAGACCAGGGAAAAATTAGAGATAAAGGGTAACAGAATCTCACCTAAGGTGGCCATGTCAGAAGAAGACCAATAAACAGTGGATCACACGGAAGATAGGCCAATAGTTAAATGAAACAATTAGAAAAGATATAGCTCTTGGCCTTTCTGAGCACATGGTTTATGACAAAATACAATGACCTTATTCGACCCATGTAGCTAACCTCACCTGGTGGCAAAAGGCTTTTGTCTCTGTTGTAGAGAGAGACGGATTGCGTAGAATGAATGATATTATTTTAACTATCTGCAAAGAATGGCTCGCTCCATAAAACTAGGAGCCCCCTCCCCTCTCAAACCAAAAGAACCACATTAAAGAAGTATTTACCATGCCACATCCCGAATCAAGCATATGACCCAAAGAACATCCGACTATTGAAGTGTCATGTTTCCTGAAGCCATGCCATATGACCATGCCGCTCATATGCACATTTAACCACCCCCATAGAAATAATTTCCATGTCCTAAAAATTTCGTTATAAAATGTTGGAAAAGGAACAGGAGAAGAGGGTAGGGCAGGAGGGCTAAGTAGAATCCAATAAGTGTGGCACTTTGAAGATAATAAATCGCTAATTAACTCAAGAAACAAAAATAGTGGAGACAAAATTCTTAAGTTTTAATTCCACAGAACAAGGATGGTGTAAAATAAAGGAGTTGATAACTGAGCATCCTTTTTGGTTAATAAATTGAAAGCATCTTATACATCAAGACTACAAGAACATGGGCTGATAGGTCAATTATACATGCCTCGAACATTTCAGTCAAAGTATCCTTCTTAGAATCCTGCTGTTTCCTTCTTCTCCTTGAATTTCCCTCAAAATTATCAAACTCCGACTTGATGATATACCGAGTTTTCTCCAACACGTCTTCTAGGAAGTGCTCCGCCACAGGGAAAGTAAATCCCTGGTACATATGACCAAATAAAATAGCAGGAAACAACTTATTTGCATTAAATCCAAAAAAGAACTCACTAGCATGAAATTTAAAAATAATGCAATACCGGTATGTGTATTGTTGGGGCGTTTCCAAAGTATTTAGAGAACAAGTCGGCATTAAGAGTTGCACTCATTAGAATGAGACGCAAATCTGGACGTCGAGGAAGAAGGTCCCGTAAAATTATAATTAAAAAGTCTTCATTCATGCCTCTTTCATGAATTTCATCCACCAGCAAATGACTAACACCAGTCAACTCTGGATCTTGGACCTATTCAGCAACAAAAAACAGAAAAAGAAGTCAATGCCACTGGCTGCTAGGAAGAGAATGAAACTATGAACATCACATATATGGCTACAAGATTCTTAAATTTAAACTTGCCCTCTTTCACACTAAATATAGATATTCAAAATAGACTAATCTTGTAATCAATCATTGAAAAATATTTTATCTTCTCCCAATATATGCGCTGGCATCACCACAAAAGCTAGGAAGGACTCATGCATAACCCCCCCC
>NC_032013.1:5020015-5026948 GCF_001865875.1 Lupinus angustifolius
ACTTCCACAACAACATTCAAATCTTAATCTCACTAGGTAGAGTCGGCTACTTGGATAGAACAACGCCATAATGGTCTATCATAAATCTTGTCCATTGAGAAAGCATTGATTTCTAAGTCTTTCCTAATCGCTTTGCATATGGTTTTTCTTGGCCTCCTCTACCTCTAGAAATTGGACTAACATCCAATTGATCTATTATTCTTATTGGGACTTTTAACAGTCTCCTCCACAAATACCCCAAACCATCTATGGCGCGATTATAGCAACTTCTCTACAAAAGGAGCTTCCCAAAAGGAATAAAAAACTCATTCAAATAGCACAGGGAACATCAAACCCTCAGCACAAGATTAATCGATGACAATTCAAGAAACATCTAAACTAAAACAAGTTTAGACAGGAATGGGTATCATTAAAACAGGAAGCTTTCAGTTTGAAAGGATTGAAATCTTACCAACTTCCGAAGTAATACACCAGTGGTGCAAAAAAGAAGGCGTGTTTCATCAGAACGTTTTGTTTCAAGACGGATTTGGTATCCAACTGTTCCACCAAGATTCTCTCCCCTTTCAGCAGATACTCGAGCTGCAACAGAAATTGCAGATATACGACGAGGCTGAGTACAAATTATGTTGCAATCAGCTCCACGCAAACATGATATTTCCTCTTCCAGAATGAATTGAGGTAGCTGTGTTGTTTTGCCACAACCTGTCTCTCCTGAAACCACCAATACCTGCAATAAAGTACAACTGAGACCTTGCTGGTAATCATAAGCAGAGCATTAAAAGAAGTCAAAATAGACCATGCATCATATTGACAATTTATTCCACTTGCAGGTCTAGCATCAATATTTCTCCCTGTATTCTTATTTCCATAAGATCTACATATGTTATTTCTTACACACCTAATTATAAACCAAGTAAAAAATCTATGGTAAAAACTACAATTCTGTCATTATAAATATAAATAGAATATCTGCCCACCTGATTTTTTTGAACGGCTTTCAGAAATTCAGACTTCATTTTAAATGCGGGAAGTTTCTCTCTGAATGACTTCATTTCCTTTAAACTATCCTTTGCCTGTACGTAAACAATACCCATCCCAACATAAGCTAATACAGCACAAAGCAGTCATGTAATTGGCACAAGTAATGCAAACAAATGATATCAGATTGAAGGTCAAATCACTACCAAATGCTGATGTACCTGCATAAGTTCCTGACTTTCCTTTAGTATAACACTATGTTTTTCTTTTGAAGAATCAACCTGCGGAGAAGAAACGGGTTTTATAGTACTTATTGATTGTTTATGTCCCAGGTCTGGTGAAGCAGAAGGTAAACTAGTAGGCGCTGACCCCACTGACTGGGAGTTATTCAAAAGATTTCCCACTCTCCTTTCAATGGCAGTGGACATTGTAATCTGCATAAAACTGAACGCATTTAGTACATTTCTAGATTTAGAAACCATAAAATGGGAATCAAAGAATAAAATAGGGTAATATACTCCACCTCCTTCTGTGTTGATCCATGGCGTTCATCAAGATCTGCACGGTAATCAGGCAATGGAACTTTGCTAACAACGAGAGTCTTCCCCTTATTATAAGCATGGCTTTCTTTGCCCAAGTACAAATAAGATGACTAAGATGTTAGACAAACTAAAAAATATAAGTTTAAGCTTTACAGGTTCACAAGTAGAAGACAATATATCAAATTTATGTATCACAATGTATGCCATTAATGATTAATGATTACTTCCACAAATTTAATTACTGTCGAGAACTAAGAAAGCTATGTAACCCAATGTCATCACCTGGCACTTATTTCTAGATACCAACATACTATGGGTGGCATAAACACATATATGCACACTCGCAGTATCAAAGAATATGAACCAGACCAAGTAAACCACTTAAACAAAACAAAGCAAACTTTTCTTTGATGTATGGTTAGGTTCAGTACACTGCACAACAAAAATTAAACTTTAATGTCTAGTCCACAGTTGGAAAAGATAAATCAAGCCAAATTGTTAATATTTTAAGACCCGGTTTGTTTAAGTTTAAGAAAAACGATATTAAAATATTTGTAAAAGGTGATTTTGTATTTTTGTTTAGTGACAATTATTAAAAAGGACTTTTTTACATTCTCTCCACTTTCACAGGAGCTTTTAACTCAGCTTTTTTCAGCTTCTATTTCTAATAAAAACAAACAAACATGTACATGTCTGTTTGTCCCTAAATTATAAATTTAATGTATTTATCCAAAACTCAATTGCAACAATTCCTTCTGGGAACTCCTTGATCCTAGAGTCAAATCCAAGGCTGGCAGCTTTTACATGCAGTTAACCTACACCCTCTCCAGACAGACCCAACTGAACAGTGAACATTCCTAAATTGTACACAACAGCACGATGGCAAACTCTCAGCAAAGTAGAACACTTCGAGGGTGAAATCAAAGATTGGCCAATTTTTTTATAAAAAAAAATCACGTAAATCATTTTTAGAGTCAAGCTAACTAGCAACTATTTTTATCTTGGGTGATATTAGAAAAAAAATTATACTAGGACACACACAGTTAAACATCATCACAAATAAAAAACTGAAAGAATACTCCAATGTTTTAAATTGCAAATGCAACTACGCTGTGTTTACAGCAGGAAGTTGCGGCCACAACTGTGGTAACAACACCATTGTGTTAAAGCATGAAGGAATTGAATTAGAAAGAATACAACGAACTTACAAGTATAACTCATGCTTATAAGCCATGTCAGCTAGGGTTTGTTGATCTGCAATACTAAAGTAACGCTTGATGATCATTTCTTTCTCCCCTCCTTGTGCCATCTTCTCAATCTTATCCCACCACTCATTCTCATCAAGCACCTCCTTCTGCAACATCTCACAAATAAATAAATAAACCCACATCATTAGTTAATGAATAATTGATCAAATACTCAAAGTATATATATATATGCTAAGGTCTTTTTGCGAGTTGAGTTTTCGAGGGGAATGAAGAAAAAATAAAGGCTTCAGAGTCCTTCCTCTCCGGAATTAATCTCGCAAACTGACCTGAAAGGTTGAACATGCAGTTTAAATTATTTGATAATTTAACTTAAATTGGTACCTCGGCTTGTTGTTGTCTGAGGCGCTCAGCTCGCCAAACAGGGTCCCACCATCTTTGTTCGCCTCGTCCGCCACCACGGCCACCGCCTCCTCCTCCACGGCGGCCACCACCGCGTCCAGAAGATGAAGCACCGCCTCTGCGGCCGCCACCTTGGTAATTGGGACGGTAGGACATGATAGAGGTGGAGATGCGGTGGTTAGAAGGGAAAAGTTTGGGTGCGGGCGTGTGTATGGATAAAGAGAAATGAAGGAAGTAGAAGTTGGGGCGGAAAAGCCAGTGAGGCATTTAATATAGGAGGGACAGTGGTTAGTGGAACATAGCAAACTTGCCCTACGTGCTTTGGTGGAGACACTTGGGCTTTGGCACTAGGGAGTGTGGATTGCAAGTTTTCAACGTGTTGATAGAGTTTTTTTTGTTTCTCACATGTATTAAATCAAAATGTACCACTTAAACCAACGCTTATTAGTAACTAGAGTAGTAATATTGTTATTTATTTTTTATATCCTGAAAAAATGTTATATCATGAAAAAATTATTTTGACAATCCTCCTAACTAGAGGTGTCAAAACGGGTTCGGTTAGGCTGACCTATCAAAGCTTGAAAATGTACATGACTTAGGTATTATTTTATGTATTTTTTTATTGAATATGAGCTTTTTAGTCCAGACTGGATGTGCTATATTAAAACTAGGCTTGGGCTGGGTTCAAGCTACCAATTTTTCCTTATTTTTTTAAATTTTTTTTGGGATTTTTGACATGGTAATAAGCCTTTGACAGAAATTATCTTACCAGATAACTTATAATAAGAAATATGTAATAAATATTATATTATGAACTTTGCATAAAAAATAGAGTGGTCTCTATAACATAAATATTTATAAATTATAATAATGTTATAAATTAAGTATTTTATAATTTTTAATATTTTGCATAATATCTTTTTAAGCACAATAATAAGATATTATATCAAATCAAATAGAAGACATTAAATCATATAATTTTACTTTTCATTTCTTAATGATGTATTTGATTAGATTTAACTTCTATAATAAAAACATAATAAAGAAAAAACTTTTACAATAAAACTAAAAGACAAAATAATTATTTATCATAGAGAACTACACACAACCAAATTTAATATAATAGTTCATAATAAAAGTGTTGATAAATAGCATGTAAATGATCTTCATACATAAAGCAAAGAATAACGATAATGTATTATGATGGTGATTATACTTTGACATATAAAATTCATTTTAAATTTGAATCTATATTACTATTACTATAAACCAAAGTGATAATATTTTGTTACTATCCAAATAATTATATATTAATGTGAAGTTACAAATTATAAGAGAGTGAGAATCCAATAGAAATGGGGTGTTTTGCTTTTATTGAAGGTGTTTTGCTTGTGTCCACATAACTTTAATTAGTAGTGGGTGACCATCTATTATTTTAATGAATAAAATTATATGTCTTGTATGTTTTAAAATGGGTTAACATGTATGCAAGTGGTTTGTGGGTATTGGTGGATAATTAAAAAATAAAAAGTTAATCTAACAAAATAAAAAAAATTAAATCAAATAATTGAAGATAAAAAATGACAAAATTTTGATATTTTATATGAAAGTTGAATAAATCACATTATATTATAAAATTTTAAGATATTGAATCAGATTATATCACAATTAATTTGATTTTTTCTGCTTTTCTCTTATATTATGCTTGCTGGCCGTACATATTACCTAATAAAAACACTCGTAGACTTGACAGATAAATAGGCTAATATCTGTGTATAAAAAAATAGAGGCTATATGGGTGTGCTCTTAGACATTGTCCATTTTACCAATACTCTTGTATGATAATTTCTGTACAATACCACCACACTATTAGGCAAATAATTTTATGGGTTTTATTTGTTCCTTCAAAAATTAAATCTCATATAATATCATTTTCTCTCCCTACATGCAACACTCCACTCTAATGGTCAAGGGATTTACTTAGAGTGACATTATTTTAACGGTCAAGGGATTTTTAGACTTATTTGTTAAATTTATATAGCATTATTCTATTCATTATAAAACATTGTGTTAACAAGTACTTTAAGAGCATTGTTTAAGAGATGTAAAATGAGAAAATCAACAATAGAAAACTATGCTCAATCAAAACTTACTGATATATTAAACGCATCACTTCTTACTACACTTTTTTACAATTGCATTGTTGGGGCCTTTTGGCTTACAACACAAAAACAGAGACTAGAAGAATGAAAGATGAAGAGAAATGAAGAGATTGTGAGTTAGAGAGAAGAAGAGAAAGTTATCTTAAATATTCCTCAATTGCATTCAAAGCAAATAGAAACTTGCCTTTTATAGTAAACCTGCCATAACTGAATTTTAAATAGATTTCCTAAAATAATAAGTTTCAACTATCAACAACAAAACACTACTAAACAATTACAACTTGAATTAAAACCTATCTAACTTCAACACTCTTCCTTAATTCAAGTTTGCTTAGTGATACCACACCCATTTTTTGCTTCAATTCTTCAAAGTAATCACTCCTCAATGCCTTTGTAAGAGGATCTGCAAGTTGATCTTTAGTGTTGCAATGAATGATCTGAATTCTTCCTTTGTTAACCAAGATTCTCAAGAAGTGAAACTTCACCTCTATGTGCTTACTTCTCCCATGGCTTATAGGGTTTCTAGCCAAGTTTATTGCAGAAACATTGTCAATTCTGAGTTGCAGAGGAGCTGTGATTCTGGTTTTCAATTCTGCAATAAGTTGTTCAAGCCAAACCAGTTGGCATGCTGCAAAACACCCTGAGATATACTCTGCTTCACATGATGAGAGGGCAATTACTTTCTGTTTGATGAACACCATGAGATAGGTGCTTCATTGATTAAAAACAGATAACCAGAGGTGCTCTTCCTCTCCACCAAGTCTCCTCCAAAATCAGAATCTGCATATCCAACAAGCTGAAGTTCTGGTTCTGATTCCTTTGTACCAAATGGGAAGAAGATTCCATGATCTTTGGTGTCTTTGACATATCTCAACACCCTCTTTGCAGCAAGCAAATGAGTTCTCTTTGGCTTGCTCATGAATCTACTTACTAGTCCAACACCAAAAGCTAAATCAGGCCTGCTATTGCACAAGTATCTTAGAGATCCTATTATTTGTTTGAAGTTAGTTTCCTCCACTGATTCTTCATGTTCATCCAATGTCAGTTTAAGATTGACTTCAACTGGACTATTTGCTGAGTTGTAAGAGTCCATGTTAATTTCTTTAGTATCTCTTTAGCATACTTGCTTTGATGCATCACCATCCCTGACTTAGTGTAGGCAAATTCCATTCCTAGAAAGTAACTCAACCTTCCTAGATCTGTCATTTCGAATTCTGCATTCATAACCTTCTTGAATTCCTCTATCCTTTCTGTGCTTGAACCAGTAACAAGTAGATCGTCCACATATAGACAAATGATCAGAATTTCTCCATCCTTATCTTCCCTAACATACACTCCATGCTCCATATTGTATTTCAGGAACCTCAGCTTGAACAAGAATGCATCAATTCTCTTGTTTTATGCTCTTGGTGCTTGTTTTAATCCATACAATGCCTTGTTCAATTTTTATACATGTTGTTCTTTTCCTTTCACCACAAAATCAGGTGGTTGTTGAACATATACTTCTTCCATCAGTGGACCATGAAGGAATGCATATTTCACATCTAATTGAAACAGCTTCCACTCTTTTGCACAAGCAATTGCAACCACCAACCTTATGGTTTCAATTCTTGCTACTGGAGCAAAAACTTCTGTGTAATCTAC
>NC_032013.1:5027048-5039756 GCF_001865875.1 Lupinus angustifolius
CTGGTTACAGATTCAATCTCAGGAACCAGTTTCTTTAGACTTGTTTGCATTTGTCTCCAATTCCATTTCTCATTCTCAAGCACCAACACATCCCTGCTGATCACTACTCTATCATTGATAGGGTCTAGAAGTTTATAGGCACCATTTGAGTGATACCCTATTAAGATCATTGCTTCACTTTTGTCCTGCAGTTTGGTTCTTTTCTGATCTGGTATGTGATTGTAGACCAATGAGCCAAACACTTTGAGATGACTTATTGTTGGTTTTCTTCCAGACCAGGCTTCAATAGGCACCATTCCTTAAAGTCTCTTTGTAGGACATCTATTCAAGATATACACTGATGTTGCCACTGCCTATGCCCATAGTTTTTGAGGTAGATCTTTTGCCTTAATCAGACTTCTGGCCATGTTCATGATTGTTTTGTTTCTCCTCTTTGCAAGACCATTGAGTTGTGATGTGTATGGTGGAGTGATTTCATGCTTGATTCCATGATCTCTGCAGTATGCTTCAAAATCATTTGAAGTAAATTCACCTCCTCCATCTGTTTTCAAGATCTTCAAGTGTTTTCCACTTTCCTTTTCTGCAACAGCTTTGAAGTTCTTGAATGAGACAAATGCTTCACCTTTTGTTTTCAATACATCCACCCAAGTCATCCTACTATATTCATCTACAAAAATGATAAAGTACTTGTTGCCTGAAAGTGAAGGAGTTTCAAAAGGGCCACATACATCAGAGTGAACTACTTCCAAGACTGTTTCAGAATTCATTATTCTTTCAGTCTTGAAAGAGTTCCTTGCTTGCTTTCCAATCAAACATACCTCACATATTTTCTCTGGTAGTGTTGTTATTGGAAGACCAGAAACCATTTGTTTAGTCCCTAGTTGATGCAGGCTTTTGAAGTTTAGGTGCCCAAACCTTGAGTGCCAAATCCAACTCTCATCTCTAGTCTCAACTGAACTCATGCANTGGACTTCTGCAGCATTGAAGCTTACTTGAAATGTTCTATTCTTGGAAGCTTTGGTTCTCAAGATTAGCTTCCCATCAGAATCAAACAATTCAAGTTGGCTATTCTTCATGAGAACAGAGAATCCTTTCTCAATCAATAGGCCTATGCTCAGCTGATTGTACTTCATCTTTGGCACATAGAGAACATTTGATACTATTGCTTTTGATCCATTCTCCCTCATGATCACAACACTGCTTGCTCCTTCTGCTAATAGAGAGCTATCATCTACAAATTTGACTCTACTTCTCTTTGTTGAATCAAAGTCTTTCAACCACTCTTTATGATTTGTCATGTGGTTTGAACATCCTGAATCCAAGTACCAAAATTCAGAGTGTGAGTTTGTTGCAGCATCTGTAACCATTAGATTCAAAGGTTCTGAATCTGAGTCTTCTTGAGTTGTGAGTGCCTCCTCCTTATGCCTTGATTGCTTGTTTTTCTCATTGCCACATTCATAGGAGTAGTGACCTAATTTGTGACAATTGAAGCATTCAACTTTGCTCTTATCAAACTTCTTCTGGTTATAGTTCAATTTTGATCTTCCTCTTTTATCAAAAGATTCAGACCATTCTTGACTTGTTTTTCTTCGGTTAAGGCTTTGTTTCCCTTTCCATTTCTTATCTTTTCTTCTATCACCATCCTTGTGAATTACTTTTAAGGCTTGTTCTGCTTTCTTCATTGGATTTCTTTCAATTAGCCTTAATTCATGTGCCTTCAAAGAGCTTTGCAGCTCTTCTATCTTCATGAGAGTAACATCTTTTGTTTCTTCAATGGCAACAACTATGAAATCAAATCTTGGAAGCAAAGATCTCATGATTTTCTCAATAACCATGGTATCTGTAATTGCTTCACCATACCCCTTCATCTGGTTGGTTATTGTGAGAATCCTTGTGAAGTATTCACCAACCTTGTCACCCTCCTCCATGTGCAATAGCTCATATTGCTTCCTTAGTGATTGCAGTTTAACCTTCTTGATCTTGTCCCCTCCAGCATGGTTTGTCACCAATATGTCCCACGCTTCTTTGGCTGTCATAGCATTTTGTATCTTCTCAAAGTGAACATAATCCACACATTGGTGGATCAGAAACAAAGCTTTGTTATCTTTCTTTTGTGCTTCTGATTGATCTAGTGACAAGACTCCATCTTGTACAACCTCAATGACTTCTTGATATCGAAACAAAACCTTCATCTGAGTTTGCCATCTATCCCAATTCTTATTGGTAAGAATAGGAAGCCCCATTGCTTGAAGATTATTGTTGTTTCCACTCATCCTTCAACTCTTTCACTGTTCTGCCTCTGTCAAGCTTCTCCTCCAGCCAGTTGATTCACACACAGCTATCTCAACTCCCTTTCAATCAGATCAGCTTTTGCAATTCGATTCCCACAGGACCTTGATTTTCCTTTGCTCTGAATACCAAATTTGTTGGGGCCTTTTGGCTTGCCACACAACACCAAAAACAGAAACTATAACAATAAAAGATGAAGAGAAAATGAAGAGATTGTGAGTTAGAGAGAAGAAGAGAAAGTTATCTTGAATATTCCTCAATTGCATTCAAAGCAAATAGAAACTTGCCTTTTATAGTAAACCTGTCATAACTGAATTTTAACAGATTTCCTAAAATAGTAAGTTTCAACTATCAACAATAAAACACTACTAAACAATTACAACTTGAATTAAAACCTATCTAACTTCAACATTGTTAACATTCTCCATTTATAAATGATGTGTTTTATCGTTCATAATAAAGCAATGAAGGTTTCGATATAGGGTTATTGTTATTAAAAGTTTCTATTGAAGATGATAGTAGGGGTAACTCATAACTTTCCAATCAATTATGAGGAAATGCTCATAGTGGCACAACATATTTCGTGGTTGCAACTAATTTAGATTCTCGTGTGATAAACAAAAAATATCAAATATATTATATTCTAGCCTACCAACATGTAGCCAATGATTTAAAACGAAATGTTAATAAAGAGAAATGAAAATAAATTGTAAGACATTATTTGTATGACAATTTACAGGATTTTAAAACTAAACATTCAAATTACATTTTCACGAATTTAGCTGCAAACTACAAGAAACAAATCCCAAGGTCAAGCATTATATATTGTTGGATTAAATCTACTAGTTAGTTTTCACACATTGATGTTTATATATGACATTATCAAGGGTCAAGAATAAAGTAGGGTTGAGAATACTTACAAAATCATGAAGAAATAGATGAAAAATGCATTATCAATATTAGTATGAAAACTATTTCATTCATCACATTTCTATTTAGAACAGGAAATGATTTATATGAGCTTTCATTCTTCTTAGTTGTATCATTGTTTCTTACAACCCTTGATTGGACTACATTACAAAATAACATGATTGGGATACCTTCTTTAAATATTAGTTTATGTGATGGTAGTCCCTGACAATTTGTTTCTTTCATGGTGCACATGCAAACATAAATGGGTTTGAATTGTATTTGTTAAGATTTTCGAAAATAACTTTTTATTTTGTCTACAAGCAATAATAAATTAAGCACACTTTTGTAAATAGTTTCGAAAGATCAATGTACAACAAGTTTAAAACTCATCTACTTTTAAAGATAAAGGGAAAAAACATCACATAATGATTTTATTCTAGTTCATTTTTATTCAGTCCCTTCTACATGAAGGGGTTTTCACTATTTCCTAATATTTACAAGTATTTTGTACTTCTTTAGGTTTACCAAGTATTTAACACATCTTCAAGCATTAAGTATTCAATAACTCTCATTTTTTCAATACCATGTTTCTAAGTTGGATCTTTACAAACTCATTATGTGTGAGGATATGAAGGTTTAAGATCAAAATAAGTTTACAACTAAATAAGAAATAACCATAAATTTGCAATGTATTCTCTCAAGTGTTTTTCTTTTGTAGATATTCAATAATATATCACTTGTTCAACCTTCCCAAACACTCCCTTCTAAGAATCTTGTGAATCAGTCTTTTTTAATAAAAGTTATTTTTCATCTGTAGAAAAGCTTCAACGATCTTTAAAATAGTGAAAAGACCACATCAATCTTCAAAAGATACATTTAGATATAACTTTTAATGTGAGGAACCCGTTGAATCTAATATCGACATAGCAAGTCATAAAAATGGATGGGGATCACCTGTCCTAACTTGGTGTCCCCAATCCTGTCCCGACCAATTACATTCTGCCATGTCATTTAAAAAATCCACCTCATTTTTTCCACTAAAAAATATTTGTTATTCTCATGTGACTTTTCCTTACCCAACACACTATTCCTTTCTTCCACTCACATTTCCTTCCTCTCAATTCAACATTCATTTCTCTGGTGTCACTCTCTCCATTTTCTTTTCTTTCTCTCACCAAGTACTTTTTCTCTTATATTCTCCTTCTACACAATAACAATTTTAAAGAAGAAATAACGATAAAATTAGATTCTTTTCCTTTCTGGGTTGTGTTCTCTTTGCTTCCCTCTTCATTCTTCCCACATGGCAGATGTAAGTCTTTTTTTCTTTCTTTTTCTAGTTTTAATGTAAAGCCCACTCACATTAGTTTTATTGTTGTATAATTTTTATAATATATGATGCCTAGAACAAGTCCTTTCAACTTTGGACCATTAAGTCTTTGTTTTCAAAACTGAAAAAATAATAGAAGAAATGTACTATAAATTTAGCATTAGCAAAATATATAATAGAGTGAGCAAATGAAATAGAGTGAGCAAATGAGGTAGTAATTTATATATCATTTGAAATCCAGAACAAAACATCAAAAGTATTTGGCAATCAACATAAACATTTTTACAAGAATTCAAGCGACTTTAGCTTTCCAAATGACTGTAGGATTTTCAATTTGATATAGTAAGTTTGCATATAATTCTTCTTGATATATTAGGTATACAGTTTTGTTATAACTTTTGTTATTATGTGACATTTGATATATTAAGTATATAATTCTTGTTGATTTATTATGTTTATAGTTTAGCTTGCCAAATGATGTTTGTTGGATATGTTAGTTACATATAGATTTAAGAGGAAATGTGGCTAAGTGAGTCATTTTGGTTAATTTTTTAAAAATAGAAATAATTTTATTTTTTGTTTAATTGAAGGTAATGTGTTTAGAGGCTATGACATAAGATTATCAACCAGATACAAGTAAGGTAGTGGTGAATTAGAGAAAAATAAAATTACAGAGATACATAAAAAAATTCTAGATGAAATTATACCAAAGCTTGGGTTAGAATTTGAAACTGAAGATGCAGCTTACGATTTTTATAACTCTTATGCTTATAGAGTTGGTTTTAGTGTGAGGAAAAGTAAAGCATACAACTACGCTAATGGTCACATAATCGATAGAGTATTTTGTTGTTCATGTGAAGGTTATCGTGGGAAGGATAAACGAAGCACTAGTGTGAATAATCCTCGTTCTCAATCAAGGTTTGGATGTCTGGCAAGAATGAAAAGATTGTCGTTCAACGGGAAAGTTTCGTATTGTTCAATTTATTGCTGAACATAAGCATGAGACTTCTAGCCCTAACAAGACTCATCTTCATAGATCTCATAGGAAAATAACACCCTCTCTAGTATATCAGATTGACTTAGCTGAAAGTTCTAGTATTGCTCCAAAAGCAAGTTGTGAATTAATGGCAAGAAGAGTTGGTGGACGTGAAAATTTGGGATTCATTTGTGATGACTATAAAAATTATTTACGCTAAAGCGAACAATTCAAATGAGATTAGGAGATACAGGTGGTCTACTTGAGTATATACAACAAATGAAAGTAGAAGATCCTAATTTTTTCTATGCCATACAAGTTGATGAGGATTATTTAATAACCAATATATTTTGAAGAGATGCAAAAATGATGGTTGATTATTCATATTTTGGGGATGTTGTTTATTTTGATACCACATATAGAAAAAATAAAGAAGGTCGTTCATTTGCCATGTCTATTGGAGTGGATCATCATAAACTTAGCACTATCTTTGGTGCAGAGTTGTTATATGATGAAACTGCAGAAATATTTGTTTGGTTGTTTGAAACTTTAGCTAAATCAATGTTAGGAAAAAAGCCACAAACAATACTTACTGACCAAGATGCAACAATGGCGAAGGCTCTAAGCTTGACATGGCCAGAGACATGTCACCGTCTTTGTATTTGACACTTATACTAGAATGCTTTGAAGAATCTTAGTGTTGTATTTGGAGAGTTTCAAGACTTTAATAAGAACTTTAGCAAGTGCATCTATGAGTATGAAGAAGAAGACGAGTTTAATAAAGCTTGGGATGATTTGCTAGACAACTATGGTCTTCGTGGTAATAGATGGATGGATCAAACATTTGCTTTGAAGGAAAAATGGGCTTTAGTGTATGGTCGACAAAAATTTTGTGGTGATATGATGATCACACAACGTAATGAAAGCATGAACAATGTAATAAAAAAATATGTGAGTTACAAGCATGATATGATAAGATTTTTTCACCACTTTGAGAGGTTGGTTGATGATCGTCGATATCAGCAGTTAAAGGCAGATTTTAAAGCAACTCAAAGAAGTGTGTCTTTATCATTTAATGTTGAGATTGTACGACATACAGCAACAATTTATACTCCTGCAGTTTTTAAGATGTTTGAGAAGGAGGTATCACTGTCATATGATTGTAATGTAATAATTTCCTTTGAGATTGAGAATGTTAGTGAATATAAAGTTATGTCTTATAAGAAACATTTTCAGCATAGTGTCAAATATGACTCACTTAATGATGTTGTTACTTGTAGTTCTAAGAAGTTTGAGTTTGCAGGAATTTTGTGCTCACATGCTCTCAAAGTTCTTTCAACAAAAAATATAATGAGGACTCCTATGATTTATGTGCTAAAGAGATGGACAAAGCAAGCAAAAACAGGAAGTGATAGAGGGACATGTCTTAGTCCTACTCATGATGATGCAAATGTGAGATTGAGAAATCGCTACAAGGATTTATGTGGGCGATATACAGAATTGACAACAAAAGGTGCAACAAATGAAGAAGCGTATAAATTGTCGTCAATGCTTGGGACAAGGCTATGGAAGCTATAGATGCATGCATTGGAGGTGGAGAGAAGGATATATACACTCATGACACATCACCCATTAGTATTGAAAATGCTATGTGCATTGCCAATACTAATAATAAGGTGAAGGGAATAAAGACAAAAGAAAAAATTTGTGGATCATCTAGAAGGCCAAAAAGTATTCTTGGAAAAAAAAAGAAAAAAACTTGTCTACAAGAAGATAAACCTTCTATGCAAAACTTAGCTTGTGGGTTGCCTCCATTTCAATCATTTGAGGTATTTTTTATATTTTAAACTTATCTTCTGGATTGAATGTTTGTTTTAACCTATATGCGATCATAACTTTATAAATGAAATTTGTGACAGTTTTCCACCTATATTGCACATAATAATACTTCTAAGGAGTCGGGTAGTAAGACAAGCATGACCGAATTGTTGCAGGTAATATTGTTCTACTAGTTTTTTCTCATTCTGAGTCTATATGCATGGTTTTTTCAATTACTGATGTAAAAAATATTTTGAATTATAGGTACAATTATCTGGTGTAGCTTGGCAAGACAATCATCAAAGCATGAATCAACAAGACACTCATCAAGGTCAACAAGACACTCATCCATGACACAACTTGTCAATGCAATGCAATGCTCCTTACACATTATAATCTTATGGTTGTAGGGGTGAATTTAATTTTATGTTATATGAATGAATTTTGATACAAATATGAGACTTCGTTTTGGCTAGTATAAGATGTTCATAGGGGTGGATGTAAACTGTAGGTTATCTTTTTTGTTTTTCAAATGTTGTTTCTATGTGTTTTTCATTAAGGGGTTTCAATTTTGAAACATATGTTCATATGTAAAGTAAAGTATGCATCTACCAAGCTCATGAAATTAGTTCTTTTTCTTTAATCCATGACTACCACCATCCAAAGATAAGTATGAAGATATGACAAATATCACAACAACCATAGAGTGACTCAGTGACACAAATTATATACAAAGTAAAAAATCAAAGAGAATGTATTCATGATAGTGGGATAGCCATATAAGTCCCAAAAATTCTAAATGGTTCTAGGAGATTGAATACAATATCATGCTTTTGTAATGTGTGGCACAATGATACAATATCATGCTTTTTTTAAACTATAAATATTGAAGAATGAGGATCCACACTTAATTTAGTTTTACAAAATATTAGTTATGTACTCTAAGGACATGTTACATGCACTTGTGTGAGAGACTATATACATGTTAAATGATATCTACACCCTTTGTCGTTTTCAATTATATCATTTATTTGCTCAATCACTGAGAAAGATGACACAATATTGTTTTCCTGCTCCATTTGGTGCTTATTGAAGAAGATACACATTCATTTGTTTTGCATATCCATAACTTAAGAGGATAAGTGACTTCAATGCACCCTCATTTATAAATTGTTAGCCTCATTAATCTCTTGAACATGTCAATATTTGCATTCCATAGAATTAAAGTTGACTCTGGATTTATGATGTCCATTGCACAACAAAAAAGCCAAAGTAAATAACCAAGCAATGCTATAATAAATTACCAAATAAAGAGCTTATATTTCTTTTGCATATAGAAAGATCAATACAAAATAATTTTCTTTCAATACAAGGAACTTGATTTATTATTAACAAACATTCACTACCAAGTCTGTCATGATAAAATGATTTACGTGTGATATCAGACCTTTAAAATAAGCTAAAATCCACACAAAATGTCAACAAGACATGTATTCTAGACTGCTTCAGGTGTTTCAGTCTATACCCAATCTGGTCAGGTCCTTACCCAACAACCATCTAAAATCAACGGTGGAAATATTAATGTTTTATGCAAGATATTGGGAAATGCTTAAGTGAATCTATTCCAAAACAAAGTATGGTTTATGCATAAATCTTTCCAAATCTATTGTTGTTGTAAACTCTATTGTAGAGAGTTTTGAGAAAAATGATGATCCTGAAAATAGAAGTGAAGATAAAGGGAGAGAGAGAAAAGAAAATGGAGAGAGTGACACAGGGGAAATGAATGTTGAATTGAGAGGAATGAAATGCTTAAGTGGAAGAAATGAATGGTTGTTGGGTAAGGAAAAGTCACATGAGAATAACAAATATTTTTTAGTGAAAAAATGAGGTGAATTTTTTAAATAATATGGCAGAATGTAATTGGTCGGGACAGGATTGAGAACACCAAGTTGGGACAGGTGATCCCCATTCCATAAAAATATTTAACAGATAATATTTAATGTGATAGTTCCATTGAGGCTGATATCTTGATCCTGAAGATATGAGAAGTTCCCTTATCTATTAACTTTGCTAATAAAGGAATATAGCTTTGTGCATGATAAATTTGCTCTCTTATTATTCATTCTTTGTGTGTGATTCAATCTCCTTTGTTGCTAAGATGTCAGTATAAAGTTTGTGTTTTGGAGAGTATTAAGTCTCTCTTACCAAGAAATAAAGTATTTCAACGAAGAATAAATATAAAAAAGACAAACACTCTCATTAAATAAATATCAATTATTTGAAATAAATTTATATGATGAGAAAAATAAGGACTTATTATATGATAATATGAGTAAAGCAATAAATTCATGGACTCGCTGGTTATTTGATGTGTTTGTCTTTGAACACAATGGACTCATGTGTCACTAGATGCACTTGTTATTGGATGAACTTAGTCTTTCCGACGTGTTAATTTTATCTTCAAAGGTATTTTTACGATTTTTTAGCTTTTACACGTTGAAGAAAAAACATTTATCATGTTGTCTTCACTTTTCTGTTCTTGAGTTCATTCCTTTGTTCAACCACGTTGTCTTGACTTACTTGTTAGATTTTAATCATTTGTTGAATTAATAGTATCAATTTTATCAAGCTATTTAAATTTAACTATGTGTTAATCATAAAAAAACATAAGTGAATAGTTTATAGAGTATTCAAATGAGTTGGTTCCAATCCAATTATTTAACTCAGGAACCACTTTTGTTCTAACGAATTGAATCAGAACTCAAACATTCCGCTCAAATACATCTCCCCTTCTAATAACTTTTAAAGCATGCCCAACAATATAAATAAATAAATATAATACAAGAGGTTGAATTGTGTTTACCAACTTTTTCTATTTTAAAAAGGTTATAGTATATAATTAATTATAAGACACTTCACACTTCTAAATGAATGTCTCGTCTACCTTTTGATAGGTAGGGGAAATTGTTGGAAATATGATTATATTAGTTTTGAAGTTAAAAATCTTTTCCTCAAACCAACTTAATAATTTCTTGTTTTCCCCTCAGATTTTTATAACAAATAAATTCAACCATCCATTGAGCTGTGACAAAATTAGTATTAGATTCAAACAACCCAGGTCTATAGCTTAGATATATATATATAAATAAATAAGTATATCTCTCCATACATGTATTTCACAATTATAAGCTTAGTCACAACCACTATATCACATACTAAAATCTATTGTAAATACTCAATTTTATCTGAAACATACTTTAAATGAGTACGAGAAGCTTCAAATGAACATTTTTCTAGGTGACCAAAGTCAAATTTAATCACCTTGAACTATTTGGTTCTTAACCAACAGCTTCGCTTTCATTAATAAAAAAAACATTATTGGATACATTTTTCTAATTGAATTTCATAATTGATTTCACAAAATAAATCTATATTAAAGCCAGCAGGAGAATGCGTACGAACCAAGCGGAACACTTTTCCAAAGTGAATTTGTGTCTATAGTGAGCAAAGAAAGTTACATCCACCTTTAAATTATTCAAAGGATCATGATCTCAATACACTTGATGAAATCAAAATAACCATCCCTGTATTTTCTCAGTCAGGGACAAACACACTGTACATAAACCAATAACAAAAATCCAAGCTACATGAATGAATACTGTCCAAAATCCAAAAATATATACATGTATTAAAACTACTGTCAGGTTTACAAGTATGTGACCTTTCACGCCCATCAGATAGGTTCATAGTTCTAGTTTTGATGACTCAACAGATTCAGCCTAAAGGGAACTGGTTGAATCGGAGTGTCACAAATTGATAGCAAAATGTGTGAACATGAAACAAGGAGACATCATAATAGTCACAAAGCAGGTGCACTAAAAGATGGTGTGAAGAAGAAATATGTTGATGATTGTGAGTTTGTAGCAATAGTTGATTCAGATGTCCAACCGGATGCAGACTTTCTTTGAAATACAATTCCTTATCGTATTAAGGACCCAAAGCTGGGTTTGGTTCAGGCAAGATAGAAATTTGTGAATTCAGGAGAACGTATAACGACGCGGCTTCAAGAGATGTCAATGGATTATCACTTCACTGTTGAATAGGAAGTAGGCTCTGCAACATACTAATTCCTTGGGTTCAATGGGACAGCATGAATGTGGCGGATTCAAGCAATAAAAGAAGCTATAAATTGAAACTCTATTAGGAGTCATCAAATAAAATCCTGAAGACAATAATGGAGATTGGAGACGAAACAAGGCAAAATACAAAGATATCCATCAGACCAAACTTGCTCAAAATCAGAAATTTGACCTGAAATTCATAACCGGTACACTTTTAATAACAATATTAGTATTTAGTTAAGTGTTGAAGAATGGTTGGAAAGATAGTCACCTTGCAATAGGTTTTTAAGTTTTTTTTTATAAAAAAATATGTGTATAAATCGGCCGGTTCACCGGTTTTGATACTTGGCCGGTTCAACATATGTACCATACTGGTTAGGGGTACAGTTCGCCGATTTTCTAGTCAAACCGGCCAGTACGGTACAGTTTTTACATCATGAAAAATGTAACATATCACACATATATCAGATGAAAGTACAGCCATCACAAAGTCAAAAAATACTAATTTGCTAGACATACACATATCAAACATATACCTACACAAAAACACACAACTATCAGTCCACATACACTTACATCACACATATAACAGAGGATGGTTCCGGAAGCATATCACGCATACACAAGAAAGGGATTGGCTGCTGATCAAGAATACAGAGAAAAGGATAATATTGTAATATTGTATTTGATACATTTGCCTTAAAATGTGCATTAGAAATGACTTGACAACCAAGTATTTGTTCACAATTTTAAAGGCATTTATTTTATATTTCCACTAGAAGAAATATTTATTTCTTAAATTGCTATTGTAGTAAGTGGAAGTATCTTATTTGTTATATATCTCTTTACATTAATATGTTCTCACATATTTATTTAACTGTGTAGAGATATCTTGACATGTCTTCTTTGTCACTGCGTTCGATACTCGTTGATGAAAAGTTGGTCGGTGACAACTTTCATGATTGGTACCGAGCTCCGAGAATTGTTCTCATGCATGATAAGCTTATTGATGTGATCGATAAGCCTTATGTTCCTGAACCAAGCAATAATGATGATGCTGAAACAATCAGTGTTTATAAGAAGTACTTAGAGGATCTTATGAGTACAAAATGTCTCATCCTAACATCAATGAGTTCTGAACTCCAGAGGCAGCATGAGGACATGGACCCAACTGACATCATTGCACATCTTAAGAAGATGTATGGTGCACAGAGTAGGACAACTAGATATCAGTTGTCTAAGACTCTATTCAGGTTCATGTTGAA
>NC_032013.1:5039856-5041905 GCF_001865875.1 Lupinus angustifolius
GATGATTAGTCTTATGGAACAACTTGAGAAGTTGGGCTGCAAACTTGGGAAGGAGTTATCCCAAGATTTGATTCTACAGCCACTTCCTGAATGTTCTCACCATTCATTGTTAATTTTAACATGAATAAGATGGACTGTGACTTGCATGAGATGCTAAATATGTTAGTTGACTATTAGAATCAGATTGACTCTAGAAAGAAGCAAGGATCTGTCTTGGTAGTTGGAAAGTCCAACAAGAAAAAGGGCAAATGGAACAGTAAGTCCAAAAAGAAGCCTTTCGTCCCTAAAGGTGGTGTGACCAAACCTAAGGACAAGAAAGGTGGTGTTGACCAAGGCAATGCTGAATGCTTCTTCTGTAAGGAGAAGGGGGAAAAGAAACTGCAAGAAGTATCTTGATTCTCTGAAACATGAGAAGCAAGGTGAGACTTTAATGAAAAATGTTTTCATGTTTTCTTTATCTGTAACTGATTCTTCAATATGGGTATTAGATACTGGTAATAGTTTTAATATTTGTAATTCGTTGCAGGGACTACAAATAACTAGATGGTTGAAGAAGGGAGAAATCAATCTCCAAGTAGGGAATGGAGCAAGTGTTGCAACCAAGGCTATAGGATTAGTCTCATTAATAATGCTGACTGGCAATGTACTAGTCTTGGAAAATTGCTATTATATTCTTAATTTTGTTTCGAACATTATTTCAATTTCGATGTTGGATACTTATGGTTATCGTCTTATTTTTAATAAAGGTGTTTGTTCAATTTATAATAATGACATCTTTTATGCGAATGAGTATGTCCAACATGGCATTTTTATGTCTTACCTCAAGTGCTTTTTAATTCGATTATGCATGTTTCTAGTCTTAAAAGAGAAAGAGATAATCAAGTAAGCAAAACATATCTTTGACATTGTAGACTCGACCATATTGGTGAGAAAAGAATTAGCAAGTTGCACAAGGAAGGTTACCTTGACAATTATGATTATGAATCATACATGACTTGTGAATCTTGTCTCAAAGGCAAAATGACCAAATCTCCATTTATTGGAAATGGAGAAAGAGCCTCTGAATTGTTGGGACTAATTCATACTGATGTTTGTGGACCCTTTAGAATTCAAGCTAGAGGAGGATGTTCTTATTTTATTACTTTCACTAATGATGTTTCGCGATATGGTTTTTTATATGTTATGAAACATAAATCTGAATCATATGAAATTTTCAAAAGATTTCAAAGTGAAGTGGAAAAGCAAACTGGTAAAAGTATCAAAGTGCTAAGATCCGATAGAGAAGGAGAATATCTAAATGCTGATTTTCTTGATTATTTGAAAGAGAATGGAATTCTCTCACAATGGACACCTCCAAGTACACCGCAATATAATTGTGCATATGAAAGAAGGAATCGAACCTTATTAGATATGGTAAGATCCATGATGGGGTTCACTGATCTTCCGATAAGCTTATGGGGATATGCTTTGGAAGCAACAAATTATTTGTTAAATAAAGTTCCCACAGAATCTGTCTCTACAACACCATATGAGATATGGAAAGGGTGCAAACCAAGCCTTTAAGCACATTAAAGTTTGGGGATGCCCAGCATATGTTAAGAGATTACAAACGGATAAACTTGAAGCAAGGTCTAACAAGTGTAGATTCATTGGGTATCCTAAGGAAACAATGTGATATTATTTCTACCACCCTTCTGACCATAAAGTGTTTGTGGCTAGAGGGGGAACTTTTTTAGAAAGGGAATTTCTTGTAGAAGAAATTCATGGTAAAGAAATAATGCTTAATGAGGATCAACAAACCAATGAAACATATACTGCTCAAGAACATTATATGAAACTTGAGCAACCTTGCTTAGATGTTTTAAGTTCAACACAAAGGTTACAACCTTCAACTAGTGCAGTTCAAAACCCGTTTGTAGTTCAAGAACAGGTTACTGAACCAGTTCAAGAACAAGTTACCGAACCAGTTCAGGAACAAATGGAACAACCAATGAATCCAGAACAAAGGAATTCAGATGCACAAGTGCCTCTTAGAAGATCTTCGAGATC
>NC_032013.1:5042005-5043545 GCF_001865875.1 Lupinus angustifolius
GTGTACATGACACAACCTGAAGGTTTCACACCTATGTCTGATCATAATAAGGTTTGCAAACTACAGCGGTCCATTTATGGATTAAAGCAAGCTTCTAGAAGTTGGAATATTCACTTTAGCAACACAATCAAAATGTTTGGTTTTGTTAGATGTGAAGAAGAACCTTGTGTTTACAAAAAGGTTAGTGGGAGCATGATCATTTTCCTATTTCTCTATGTAGGTAACATATTGCTCATAGGAAATGATATTCCAGCATTGCAATCTACAAAGATTTGGCTATCAAAACAGTTCTCTATGAAGGATTTGGGAGAAGCAACTTTTATTCTAGGAATATAGATTTATAGAGATAGATCTAAAATACTGTTTGGACTCTCTCAGTCTTTGTACATTGATACCATCTTCAAGAGGTATAACATGGACAACTCCAAAAGAGGTTACTTACCTATAGGATCTGGAGTTACTCTTAGTAGGCAGGATTGTCCTAAGACTACTGAAGAAAGAGAACGCATGAATATGGTACCATATGCGAGTGCAGTAGGAGCTATCATGTACACCATGACTTGTACACGACCCGATATCGCCTATGCACTGGGTTTAACTAGTCGATATCAAGCAAATCCAGGCGAGGAACATTGGAAAGTGGTTAAGACCATTCTTAAGTACTTAAGAAGGACTAAGGACCAATTCCTCATATATGGAGATTCTGAACTCAAGTTAAAGGGTTATGTCGATGCAAGTTTTTCAGCCAGATAAGGATGATGCCAAATCAGTTTCTGGTTATGTCTTCAATGTCTTCATATTGAATGGAGGTGTAATAAGTTGGAAAAGTTCCAAACAAGATACAGTAGTTGATTCAACTACTGAAGCAGAGTATATAGCAACAAGTGAAGCTGCTAAAGAAGCAGTTTGTATGAAGAAGTTTATAACTGAACTTGGTGTAGTTCCTTCAATGGAAGGTCCAGTTATGTTATCGTGTGACAATAATGGAGCTATTGCTCAAGGAAAGGACCCTAGATCACACCAAAAGAATAAGCATGTCTTGCGAAAATATCACCTGATTAGAGAAATCATTGGACGTGGTGATGTTAAGCTACAAAAGATAGCTGATAAAGAGAATGTTGCAGACTCATTCACTAAAGCATTTGACATAAAAGAGTTTGATAAGCACAAGTGGGAGATGGGAATGAGGTACATGACTGATTGACTCTAGTGCAAGTGGGAGATTGTTGGAATATAATGTATGCCCAAGAACCAATTTGTCATGTTTATAATAATAAAGTTATATGTATTATCATCTTAATATCATATTCATTATTTATCAAAATAATTAATATGAAAGATCATTGATTAAAATTAGAGATTTATTATTATAATAGAGATTATAATAATGAGAAATAAATCTTTTATAATTGTAATCCAAATCGTTCTTGATCATAGGATTATTGAGCTTAGGATACTATTAATCCGGGTAGATCAATATATGTGTAATGATCTTTATTAGATAATGATTAATATATATCATTTATTAAATAACACATAT
>NC_032013.1:5043645-5045935 GCF_001865875.1 Lupinus angustifolius
CATAGTAATTAACAAGTTATTTATTATATTTTGATATCGGACACTTAATGCCTTATGATATTAGTTGAATGATTATTGGGTATAATTAAATCCTTGTAGAATTAGTGACTAATCAAGAAAGAATCCATCAACTCGTGGTAATGAGTTTGAACTCTATAGAAATAAAGACCTTGGCCAAGAGAAATTGAATGAATGAAGAAATGAGTTTATTAAGTCATTCACTACGAGTTAACTTATTAGAATTTGACAATTATACCATATTCTAGAGTTAACATAGAGTTGTAAAGATGGAAGGAAATATTATATTAGTCTTCTAATGGTTTTAAAGTAAAAGATATTACTTCATTTCTATCCGGTCGTTAAGGAGTGTTTCTAGATGCCAACATTGGTTAGTAAATTAATGAGTTAATTTACTATCGGTTTAGTAATGAACCTAGGGGTCACACGCTAACGAGCGTTCTGATTTTTTTTGGACAAGAAAATATTATTGATTAAATTAAATAGTTTAATTTTGTATATTTACTTTTCAGTGGAATATTATTGTATTTTTTGCTAGCACCGAAAATACAAATAATATTATTCAATCATTTTTAATATAATTAAGTGTGACTTAATTGTAATATTTCAAATGTTTAAAACTGATGGTCAGTTTTGAACACCAAAAACCAAAAAATTATGCTGAATTGATGAGTGATTAATTGACATTAAATGGATTCATGAAGTTTTGATTTTATGCTAAATTAATGTGTGATTAATTGGCACTAAATTGTTTGAGGGAGATTTTGGTTTTATATAAACCAAACCTTACGTGTGATTCAATACACACATAGAAAAAAAGTTTGTATCCTAATTTTTGGGTTGTTTGAAATTAGTAGTTTTGAGTTGATTTTTTTTTCCACGAATCAAGTGTTGATACAACAAAGATCGGTCTCGGTGTGGATACGCATGTAGGACCTTCATACTTTTGAAGGATAATTTTCGAAAGCCATCGCAGTCTCTTGAGGTAATTTTACAAACTGTTTTGTCTAAACTATTATAGTGTATGCATATTTTAACATAAATAGATCCATAATTTTTCGCAGTGTATGTTATGAGCATGCATATTAACCTTCACTATTGTTGCTGGAACTAGTGATGTGGAGTTGAAATTTACATATGGGAAGATTCTGATTCTTAAAGATGTGATGCACACTCCAGATATGAGGAAGAATCTAGTTTCTGGTTTTGTTCTTAATAATGTTGGTTTCACCCAGACCAAAGGAGCTGACTTGTATACTCTTACTAGGAATGAGGTATTTGTTGGACAAAGGTACGTCACTGATGGCATGTTTAAATTAAATGTTGATGTTTCTATTAATAAAATTTCTGATTATGTTTACATGTTGTGTGATTTTAGTATTTGGCATTCTAGACTTTGTCATAGTAATAAACGTGCAATTTCAAATAATAAACGTGCAATTTCAAATTTGAGTAGCTTAGGTTTAATTCCAAAGTTATCTAAAAATGATTTTGAAATTTGTGAATCATGTAGCCATGCAAAAATTTCAAAAAATCACATAAATCAGTTATGCGAGAATCTGAACCTTTAGATTTAATACACTCAGATATATGTGAATTAGATGGAACGTTAACTAGAAATAGTAAACGTTATTTTATCACTTTTATTGATGATAGTTATGATTTTACTTATGTATATCTTATGAAAAATAAAAGTGAAGCACTTGAAATGTTTAAATTATATGTAACTGAAATTGAAAATCAACTCAACAAGAAAATAAAGAAACTCAGAAGCGATAGAGGCACTGAGTATGACTCTAACATGTTTAATAATTTTTATAAATTAAATGGCATTATTCATGAAACGACTGCACCATACTCACCTGAAATGAATGGTAAAGCTGAAAGAAAGAATAGAACTTTAACTGAATTAGTTGTAGCTATTATGTTAAATTCTGGTGCAACACCCTCTTAGTGGGGTGAAATTTTATTAATTGTATGTTATGTGCTAAATAGAGTCCCCAAGACTAAAAACAAAATTTCCCCATATGAAATTATTAAGAATAGACAACCAAACTTGTCTTATTTGAGAACTTGGGGTTGTCTGGCTTATGTCCGGATACTAGACCCTAAGAGAGTTAAACTCGCAAGTAGAGCCTATGAATGTTTATTCATTGGGTATGCTGTAAACAACAAAGTGTACAGGTTTTATGACCTTAACGCAAAAGTGATCATTGATTCTAACGATGCTGACTTTAATGAAATGAAATTCCCTTTTAAATTGAGGAATAGT
>NC_032013.1:5046035-5050294 GCF_001865875.1 Lupinus angustifolius
CAAGAACTGCTAGAGAGTATGGATCTGATTATATGGTCTATACATTGGAAGAGGATCCATCAACACTCCAAGAAGCTTTGACTTCTTTTGATGTTGATTTGTGGCAAGAAGCCATACATAATGAGATAGATTCTCTAGAATCTAACAAGACCTGTCATTTAGCTGACTTGCCTCCTAGTTGTAAACCTATTGATTGTAAGTGGATATTGAAAATGAAACTGAAACCTGATGGCACAATGGATAAACACAAGGCTCGCCTTGTAGCTAAGGGTTTCAGGCAAAGAGAAAATGTAGATTTCTTCGGCACATTTTTACATGTTACTAGAATAACATCCATTAGAGTACTAATATCGATCGCTGCGATACATAATTTATTAGTACATCAAATGGATGTTAAGACTGCCTTTATAAATGGTGATTTGGAAGAAGAAATCTATATGGAACAAACTGAAGATTTTGTAATACATGGGCAAGAAAATAAGGTCTGCAAGTTAGATAAGTCGATGTATGGTCTTAAGCAAGCACCTAAACAGTGGCATGAAAAGTTTAACGACTTAATAGTCTCGAATGAGTTTAAGGTGAATGAAAGTGACAAATGCATTTATTACAAATCAGAAAATGACATTTACACTATCATATGTGTCTATGTAGACGATCTACTCATATTTGGTTCCAACATTCATGTTGTGAATAATGTGAAATCATTGTTGTGTAACAACTTTGATATGAAAGACCTTGGAGAGGCAAGCGTAATTCTTGGTATAAAAATTACTAGGTCAAAAGAATGAATTTCTTTGGATCAATCTCACTATGTGGAAAAGATCCTAAAGAAATGTAAATACTTTGATTGTAAACCTGATAGCACACCATATGATCCAAGTGTAAAACTTTTTAAGAACACTGGTGAAGGTGTAAGACAAGCTGAATATGCTAGCATCATTGGTAGCCTTCGGTATGCCACTAATTGCACTAGACCCGACATTGCATATGTTGTAGGATTATTATGCAGGTTTACCAGTAGACCAAGTATGGAGCATTGTCATGCTATTGAAAGGGTAATGAGATACCTTAGGAAAACAATGAACCTTGGATTACATTACCGAAGGTTTCCAGCTGTCCTAGAAGGATTCAGTGATGCTGATTGGAACACTTTTTCAGATGATTCCAAAGCAACCAGTGGCTATATATTTAGCATAGCTGGTGGGGCTGTTTCTTGGAAGTCAAAGAAATAGACTATTCTGGCTCAATCCATTATGGAAGTTAAGATGATAGCACTAGCAACAGCTAGTGAAGAAGCAAGTGAGAGTGCAAACCGTCAAGGATTGCATTAGCAACGTTTGCCTATGTTTTGATGAAGACATGGAATTAGTTAAATCTTGAAGATGGATCAACAATCAACATGTCGATGGCTCAAGTGGTGTCTTATTAGACTTATGCTATTATTCTTTATTATCTTTCTAGAAGTCTAAGATGTCTTAATAAAGTAATTAATCCACTAAAATGAGACATCATCTATAAGTATATGATGATTAGGTTCATGCATTTATATACATTGATTTTGTGCATTAAAGGTATTATATTTTGGAAATCATGTATTGCATGAGCATATAACATATAAGTAGTTTACCATTTAATCATGTATTAAAAATACATTGGTTAATCGATTAACCCCATGGCTTAATCGATTAACGTGTATGTTTTTCTGTTGTTTCAACAGCATAACTGAAAAACCATTTTTAAGAGCCAAAATTTGTTTTGTATAAATACTGGCTTATTGCAGAAACGGCTAAGTAAGAAAAAAAAGAAAAAGAAGAGTGAAAAACACAAGAGAAAAGATATAGATCATCATTGTTAGAATCTATTAGAAAGTGTTGAATTAGGAGAAAGATTAGATCATGCTAAGGCTTTAGTTTTCACATTCATCTTGCATGTTTCTTTCAAAAGCTTTCTTGCATTATTCTTTTATTTCTAGAAAAGAAAAAGATAGTTCTTTAAATATTGCATATTTTCAGAAACCTCATGCATGAACATTCATATTAGACTAGGACATCTTGTGAGTTCTTGCTAAGGTTTTAGGCTTTGTTTTTCATTGTAATATCCGAGTATTAAGTACTCATTCATAACTCAAAGCATTGTTGTAAAAGGATTGGACAAATCCTAGCTGCGGTTAGGTAAGGTGTTCTTCAAACAAAGACTTGGAGGTCTTGGGATAAAGAGCTATACCTTGGCTAGGGCCAAATCGCGTAAGAAAGATTTTCTTGGGAGGCGGTTTTGGGAAAGGTCAAACCAAGGGTGACGAAGTTCTTTGGGTTCCAAGAAGGGAGTGTTCAAGTTTTGTATTTGGAAGAGTGTATGTAACGTATATTGTGTTTCATAGTGAAGAAGAAAAATCTCTCAAATCAGAGGGGAGGACTGGATGTAGTTTTGCAGTGGACAGCAAAACGAACTAGGATACAATCCCTGCGCAATCTTTTCTCTCCTTTCTCTTTTATATTTCAAGGTTCGTGAAGCCATCCAAAGTTCTAATTCGGAAAAGTGGATTGAAGCAATGAAAGAGGAGTATAAATCCATGCAAGACAATAAAGTTTGGGAACTTGTCCCATTACCAGAAGGTAAGAAACCCATTGGTTGCAAATGGATTTTTAAGACCAAGCGGGATTCTAATGGTAATGTGGAGAGGTATAAGGCACGTCTTGTAGCTAAGGGTTTTACTCAGAAGGAAGGGATTGACTATAAAAAGACTTTCTCTTCAGTTTCATTGAAAGACTCTCTTAGGACAATCATGGCTCTTGTAGCACATTATGATTTGGAGCTTCATCAGATGGATGTCAAAACAACTTTTCTCAATGGAAACATTGATGAAAAGATTTATATGGTGCAACCAGAAAACTTTATAACGGGAGACCAAAAGAATATGGTTTGCAAATTGACAAAATCCATTTATGGGCTAAAGCAGGCGTCTCGTCAATAGTACCACAAATTTCATGAGGTTATTCTCTCTTTTGGTTTTTGAGATGAATTCAGTCGAGGATTGTGTATATCACAAGTTCAGTGGGAGAAAGTATATTTTCTTACTCTTGTATGTGGATGACATACTGCTTGCCACTAATGATGTGGGTACCTTGTTAGAAACCAAGAAATTTCTGTCCAGTAATTTTTAAATCAAAGATCTTGGTGAAGCTTCATTTGTATTAGGAATTCAGATACACCGAGACAGATCTCGGGGTATTCTTGGATTATCACAAAAGAGCTATATAGAAAAGGTACTTAAAAGATATGGCATGCAGGATTGTAATCCAATGGATACTCCATTTGCTAAAGGAGACAAATTTAGTCTTAATCAGTGCCCTAAAGGAAATCTGGAAATTCAGGAAATGCAAAAGGTTCCTTTTGCATAAGCTGTAGGGAGTCTTATGTATGTTCAAGTTTGTATGTGTCCGGATATAGTGCTCATAGTTGGGGTTTTAGGCAGATATATGAATAATCTAGGAAAGGATCATTGGAAAGCAGCCAAAAGGGTCATGAGGTACTTAAAGAGAACAAAAGACTATATGCTCACATATAGGAGATCAGACCAATTAGAGATCATTGGGTACTCTGACTCCGATTTTGCGGGATGCCAAGATAGTAGACGATCTACTTCAGGCTATGTTTTTCTGTTAGCTGGTGGTGCGGTTTCTTGGCGTTCTGCCAAGCAAAACCTTGTAGCTTCATCCACCAATGGCAGCTGAATATATAGCATGTTATGAGGCATCACATCAGTCATCAAGGCTGAGAAATTTTGTCACAGTGCTACAAATTGTGGAAAGAATTGAAAGACCAATAAAAGTTATATTGTGACAATAGGTCAGTCGTGTTGTTCTCCAACAACAATAGGAGTTCAACAAAGTCGAAACACATCAACATTAAGTTCCTATTTGTTAAGGAGAAAGTACAAAGTGGATAGCTTTCCATAGAACACTTAGGCACTAACTCCATGATTGCGGATCCTCTTACAAAAGCTATCACACCCAAGGTCTTTCATGAGCATACTGCTCACATGGGTGTTCTACAATGTGAGAATTATTTTTTGGTTTAGTGGGAATTAGAATGTGTACACCTTTATTATGTTCTATATAATTTCAGTATTATGTATGGATACTTTGTATTCAAACTTCAGTTGATTAATCATTCTGTTTCGTATTCCGTCATTATACTTTGTACAATAAGGTTTTATGTTATTATTAAGGATCTCACTAAAGTTAAGTAGGACCAGTTAA
>NC_032013.1:5050394-5050707 GCF_001865875.1 Lupinus angustifolius
TTTACAAGTATGAAACTTATGTAACTTGCAATCCAAACTCTAAATATATATAGAAGTATATGATGCTCTTTGTAAAAGTCTTTGAAACACTTTAAGCACCTTTGCAAAATTAACTTGAAAGTTTAAGAACAAGTTGCAAAAAGTTCAAAGATAAATTCTAAGAAAAGTGTTAGAGCTTTTGAGAAAATTGTATGAAAGTTGTATGTATTCTCTTCTATAATGCGTGTTTTTTTGTGTGTGAGAGTTTAGAGCCTTTATATAGAGTTTACAAACACCCTTTGAAGGTTTCTGAAAGTGTATGAGTTGTTTGGAG
>NC_032013.1:5050807-5051749 GCF_001865875.1 Lupinus angustifolius
TTACTCAAACTTTCTGTCCACTTGAAATTTGAATTTTACATTGAGTAATCAGTTACTCACTTTGAGTAATTGGTTACTCAAACTCTCTGTCCAACAGATACTTAAAAATAATTTTGAGTAATCGGTTACTCACTTTGAGTAATCGGTTACTCAGCTTTCAAAACTCAGTTTTTTGTTGGATAACTCTTTTCTCACACATGTAACCTGTTACTCAATGAAGTAACCTGTTACACACTATTTTTGAAAAATGTTTTAAGTCTTTTAAAAGTGTCTCACATTTTCTAAAAAATAGTTTGAGCAAATATACTTGTATATACTTAAGAGTTTAGGATAAAAGTACTTACAAAGACTTAATCTAATGTCTTGAAGCTTTATCTTCATTTATCTTCATAAGTCATCTTCCTTGTCTTCTTTTTGGTGATGTTGGTGTCTTCATCAAAACCGTGCCAATGTCAAGAGCAAGATCATCTTCACACTTTGAACACCACTTTGCCTTCTGAATCTTTAATTATGCAATGTTTGTCTTCAAACAAAACCTTATAGCCTTCTCCAACAAATGAGGAACACTTAAAAGGTTTTGATTAATTTTAGGAAGATATAAGACATCATGAATTAATTTCAAATTTGTGTATCCTTCAATTGTCACTGTTCCTTGGCCTTTTGCAGCAATGTATACCCTATTTTCAATTCCGATGCTCCCCCTTTCATTTGGAGTGAAGTGCCTGGAATAAAATTTGACAGAAAATACATTCTCCCAATTTTCCCAACTTTTCTCCCCGTTTTGACTTCATCAAAAAGTAGAAAAGTCAAGAGTCCAGCACAATATATATATAGCATACATGATATAAAGCACAATTGATATAGAAATAATAACAGTGCATATCATAATAGCATAATATCGGAGCATAAATCAAATATTGTTCAAACATAAGAACATAGCAT
>NC_032013.1:5051849-5052266 GCF_001865875.1 Lupinus angustifolius
CCCTTGGAGTCAGGACAAAGAATTTGCTTTTATCGTCCGTCATATGTTTTGAGTAGCCGCTATCCACATACCATAAATTGCAGGCGGCTCTCAAATTTTCCTGCAAAACAAATTAAAAAGATTTTCTAGGTACCCAATGTGATTTGGGTCCTGCGGGGTTAGCACCTTTTTCTGTCCATTTGTATTGGCCAGATGACACACCGTATTTTCTAATATGACAAGTGTTAGGTTTGTGGCCAATTTTATCACAATAAGAACAAGTGGGTAGATGTTTATGTGTCCAAGATTTTATTTTAAAAATAGGATTAATATGGACACTTTCTTTATAAAACTTTATAGTGCTTCCCACAATCGTTTTTCCTAAGACATTCTCATTTTTAGCCACACGACTATTTGCATAGCCAAGACCTCTACGGT